>NW_024870773.1:0-35000 GCF_019054845.1 Dipodomys spectabilis
AGAAGCAGAAGCAGAAGCAGAAGCAGAAGAAGAAGCAGAAGAAGAAGCAGAAGAAGAAGCAGAAGAAGAAGCAGAAGAAGAAGCAGAAGAAGAAGAAGAAGAAGAAGAAGAAGAAGAAGAAGAAGAAGAAGAAGAAGAAGAAGAAGAAGAAGAAGAAGAAGAAGAAGAAGAAGAAGAAGAAGAAGAAGAAGAAGAAGAAGAAGAAGAAGAAGAAGAAGAAGAAGAAGAAGAAGAAAGAGAAGGAGGATAAGCAGAAGAAGCAGAAGCAGGAGAATCAGAAACAGAAGAACCAGAAGAAGCAGAAGAAGCAGAAGCAGAAGGAGAAGCAGTAGAAGCAGAAGAAGCAGATTTAGGAGAAGCCGAAGCAGAAGAAACAGAAGAAGCATAAGAAGCAGAAGCAGAGGGAGAAGCAGAAGAAGGAGAAGGAGAAGCAGAAACAGAAGCACAAAGAGAAGTAGAAAGAAAAGCAGAAGAAGCAGAACCAGAAGCAGAAGGAGAAGTAGGAGGAGGAGAAGAAGCAGGAGCAGAAGGAGTAGCAGAAACAAATGCAGAAGAAGAAGGAGAAGCAGGAGCAGAAGGAGAAGCAAGAGGAGGAGAAGAAGCAGAAGCAGAAGGAGAAGCAGTAGGAGAAGCAGAAAAAGAGAAGGAGAAGGAGAAGAAGAAGCAGAAGGAGAACCGGAAGCAGGAGAACCAGAAAGAAATGCAGGAGAAGCAGGAGAAGCAGAAGCAGGAGAAGCAGAAGCAGAAGAAAGAGAAGAAGCAGAAGAAACAGAACAGAAGGAGAAGTAGAAGGAGGAGCAGTAGAAGACGAAGAAGCAGATTCAGGAGACGCACAAGTAGAAGAAACAGAAGAAGCATAAGAAGCAGAAGCAGAAGCAGAGGGAGAAGCAGAAGAAGGAGAAGGAGAAGCAGAAGCAGTAGGAGAAGCAGAAGTAAAAGCCGAAGAAGAAAGAGAAGCAGAAGGAGAAGAAGCAGAAGCAGAAGGAGAAGCAGAAAAAGGAGAAGGAGAATGAGTAGCAGAAGCAGCAGGAGAACCAGAAAGAGAAGCAGGAGAAGCAGAAGAAGCAGAAGCAGGAGAAGCAGAAGCAGAAGAAACAGAAGAAGCAGAAGAAACAGAAGCAGAAGAAGTAGAAGGAGGAGCAGTAGAAGCAGAAGAAGCAGATTCAGGAGAAGCACAAGCAGAAGAAACAGAATAAGCATAAGAAGCAGAAGCAGAGGGACAAGCAAAAGAATAGGGTGAGGGTGAGGGTTTGGGTGAGGATTAGGTTTAGGGTGTGGGTAAGGGTTAGAGTTAGGGTGAGGGTTAGGGTGACAGTGAAGGTTAGGGTGAGGGTAAGGGTGAAGTTTAGGGTTAGGGTTAGGGTTAGGGTGAGGGTGAGTGTTAGGGTTAGGGTTGGCGTTAGGGTGAGTGTGAGGATTAGGGCTAGGGTTATTTTTAGGGTTAGGGTAATGGTGAGGGTGAGGGTGAGAGTTTCGGTTACGGTTAGGGTTAGGGTGAGGGTGAGCGTGAGGGTTAGGGTTAGGATTAGGGTTAGGGTTAGTGTTAGGCTGAGGGTGAGTGTGAGGTTGAGGGTGACCGTTAGGTTTAGGGTTAGGGTAAGGATGAGGGTTAGGTTGAAGGGTAAGGTTAGGCTTAGGGTGAGGGTTAGGGTTAGTGTGAGGGTTAGGGTTAGGGTTAGGGTTAGGTTTAAAATGAGGGTGAGGGTTAGGGTTTGGGTTAGGTTTAGTGTGAGGGTTATTGTTAGGGTTAGGGTGAGCGTTAGGGTAAGGGTTAGGGTCAGGGTCAGGGTGAGAGTTTGGGTGAGGGTGTTAGATTGAGTGTTAGTGTGAAGGTTAGGGTGAGGGTTAAGGTTAGGGTTAGAGTTAGGGTGAAGGTGAGGGTTAGGGTTAGGGTTAGGTTGAGGGTTAGGGTGAGGGTGAGGGTGAGGGTTATGTTTAGGATTAGGATTAGGTTTACTGTTAGGCTGAGGGTGAGTGTGAGGGTGAGGGTGAGGGTTAGGTTTTAGGGTTAGGGTAAGGATGAGGGTTAGGGTGAGGGTGAGGGTGATGGTGAGGGATAGGGTGAGGGTTGGGGTTAGGGTGAGGGTTAGGATTAGGGTGAAGTTTAGGGTGGGGGTGAGGTTTAGGGTGAGGGTGCGGGTTTGGTTGAGGGTGCGCGTTAGGGTGTGGGTGAGGGTTAGGGTTAGGGTAAGGTTTAGGTTGACAGTGAGGTTTAGGCTGAGGGTAAATGTTAGGGTGAGGGTTAGGTTGAGGGTGAAGGTTAGGGTTAGCATTAGGGTTAGTGTGAGCGTGAGGGTTAGAGTTAGGGTTAGGGTTAGTGTGAGGGCTAGGGTGAGTGTGAGGGTGTGGGTTAGGTTTAGGGTTAGAGATACGGTGAGGATTAGGGTTAAGATTAGGTTTAGGGTTAGGGTGAGAGTTAGGTTTAGTGTGAGGGTTAGAGTTAGGGTTGGAATTAGGGTTAGGGTGAGGGTAAGGGTTAGCGTGAGTGTTAGGGTGAGGGTGAGGGTAAGGGTTAGGGTGAGTGTTAGGGTGAGGGTGAGGTTTAGGGTTAGCATTAGGGTAAGGGTTAGGGTTAGGATGAGGGTTAGGGTTAGGGTTAGGGTTAGGGTGAGGGTGAGGGTGAGGGTTAGGGTTAAGGTTAGGGGTAAGGTCAGGGTTAGGGTTAGGGTTATGGTGAGGGTGATGGTTTGGGTGAGGGTGAGGGTGAGGGTGAGGGTTAGAGTTAGGGTTAGGGTTAGGGAGAGAGTGAACATGAGGTTTAGGGTTAGGATTAGGGTTAGGGTTAGGTTTAGACTGAGGGTGAAGTTTAGGGTTAGGGTTAGGGTGAGGTTTAGGGTTAGTGTGAGGGTTGGGTGAGCATGAGGTTAAGGGTTAGGGTGAGGGTTAGGGTTAGGGTTAGGGTTCGGGTTAGTGTGAGGGTTAGGATTAGGGTTAGAGTGAGGGTAATGGTTAGGGTTAGGTTTAGGTTGAGGGTGAGGGTTAGGGTTAGGGTGAGGGTGAGGGTTAGGATTAGGGTGACCCTTATGGATAGGATTAGAATTAGGGTGAGGGCTAGGTTGAGGCTGAGGGTTAGGGTTAGGGTTAGGTTTACGGTGAGGGTTAGGGTGAGGGGTAGGGTTAGGGTTAGGGTGAGTGTTAGCATTAGTGTGAGGGTTATGGTGAGGGTAAGGGTTAGGGTGTGGGTTACGGCTAGGTTGAGGGTTAGCGTGAGTGTTAGGGTGAGGGTTAGGTTTAGGGTTAGGGTGATGGTTAGGTTTAGGGTGAGGGTAAGGGTGAGGATTAGGGTTAGGGTTAGGTTTAGGGTGAGGGTTAGGGTGAGGGTTAGTGTTTGGATTAGGGTTAGGGTGAGGGTGAGGGTTGGGGTGAGGTTCAGGGTTACAGTTAGTTTTAGGATTAGGGTTAGGGTTAGGATGAGGGTAAGGGTTAAGTTTAGGTTTAGGGTTAGGGTATTTGTTAGGGTTAGGGTTAGGGTGTGTGTTAGGGTGAGGGGTGGGGTTAGGTTTAGGGTTAGGGTGAGGGTGAGGGTTAGAGTGAAGGTTAGGTTTAGGGTGAGGTTTAGGGTTAGGGTTACGGTGAGGGTTAGGGTCAGGGTGATGTTTAGGTTGAGATTGAGGGTTAGGGTGAGGGTGAGGGTTTGGGTGAGGGTGAGGTTTAGGGTGTGGGTGAGGGTTAGGGGTAGGGGTAAGGGTAGGGTTCGGATGAGGGTGAGGGTTAGGGTTAGGGTTAGGGTTAGGGTTAGGATATGGGTGAGGATTAGGGTTAGGGTTAGGGTTAAGTTTGGGGTGAGTGTTAAGGTGAGGGGTGGGTTTAGGGTTAGAGTTAGGGTGAGAGTTAAGTTTAGTGTGAGGGTTAGGGTTAGGTGGAGGGTAAGGGTTATGGTGAGGGTTAGGGTGAGAGTGAGGGTTAGATTTAGCTTGAGTGTTAGGGTGAGGGTTAGGGTTAGTGTTAGGATTAGGGTTAGGGTGAGGGTGAGGGTTAGGTTTAGGGTTAGGGTGAGGTTTAGAGTTAGGGTTAGGGTTAGGGTGAGGGTAAGGGTGAGGGTTACATTTTGTTAGGGTTAGGGTTAGGGTTAGGGTGAGTGTGAGAGTTAGAGTGAGGGTTAGGTTTAGGGTGAGGTTTAGGTTGAGGGTTAGGGTGAGCGTTAGGGTTAGGGTGATGTTTAGGTTGAGATTGAGGGTTAGGGTGAGGGTGAGGGTTTGGGTGAGGGTGAGGTTTAGGGTGTGGAGGACGGTCAGGGTTAGGGTGAGGGTTACCATGAGGGTGAGGGTTACGATGAGGGTTAGGGTGAGGGTGAGGTTTAGGGTTAGGGTTATGGTTAGGATGAGGGTTAGTGTGAGGGGTAGGGTTAAGGTTAGGGTTAGGTTTAGTGTGAGGGTTAGGATGACATTTAGGGTTAGGGTTAGGGTGAGGATAAGGGTTAGGATGAGGTTTAGTTTGAGGGTGAGGGTTAGGTTTAGCATTAGGGTTAGTGTGAGGGTTAAAGTGAGGGTTAGGTTTAGGGTTAGGATTAGGGTTAAGGTTTGGGTGAGGGTTAGGTTTATGGTTAGGGTGAAGGTTAGGTTTAGGGTGAGGGTGAGGGTTAGGGTTAGCGTTATGGTGAGGGTGAGGGTTAGGGTTAGGGTTAGGTTGAAGGTGAAGGAGAGTTTAAGGTTGAGGATTAGGGTTAGGGTTAGGGTTAGGCTTAGGGGGAGTGTGAGGGTGAGGGTGACGGTCAGACTGAGGGTTAGGCCAAGGGTTAGGGTTAGGGTTAGGGTGAGGGTTAGGGTTAGGGTGATGTTTAGGGTGAGGCTGAGGGTTAGGGTGAGGGTTAGGTTTAGGGTTAGGGTTAGGGTGACGGTTAGGGTTAGTGTGAGTGTTAGGGTGAGGGGTGGGGTTAGGGTTAGGTTGAGGGTTAGGTTTTGTGTGAGGGTTAGGGTTAGAGTGAGGGTGAGAGTTAGGGTGAGGGTTAGGGTCAGAGTGAGGGATAGGGATAGCTTTAGTGTTAGGGTGAGGGTTAGGGTGAAGGTTAGGGTTAGGTTTAGGGTGAGGGTGAGGGTTAGGGTTAGGGTTAAAGGTTTGTTAGGGTTAGGGTTAGGGTTAGAGTAAGGGTGAGGGTTAGGGTGAGGTTTAGGGTTAGGGTTAGGGTGAGGGTTAGGGTTAGGGTGATGTTTAGGGTGAGGTTGAGGGTTAGGGTGAGGGTGAGGGTTTGGGTGAGGGTGAGTGTTAGTGTTATTGTTAGGGTTAGAGTGAGAGTTAGGCTTAGGGTTATCATTAGGGTGAGGGTTACGGTGAGGGGTAGGGTTACAGTTAGGGTGAAGGTGAGGTTTACTTTGAGGTTTAGGGTTACGTTTAGGGTTAGGGTTAGGGTGAGGGTGAGGGTTAGGGTTAGGGTTAGGGTTAAGGTGAGGGTGAGCATTTGAGTTAGGTTTAGGGTGAGGGTTAGGGTTAGGGTGAGGGTTAGGGTTAGGTTTAGGGTTAGGGTGAGGGTGAGGGTTACGGTTAGGGTTAGGGTTAGGGTGAGGGTAAAGGAGAGGGTAAAGTTTAGGATTAGGGTTAGGGTTAGGCTTAGTGTGAGGGTGAGGGTGAGGGTGAGTGTCAGTGTGAGGGTTAGGGTGAGGGTTAGGTTTAGGGTTAGGGTGAGAGTTAGGGTTAGGGTAATGTTTAGCGTGATGGTGAGCGTTAGGGTGAGGGTGAGGGTTCCAGTGAGGGTGAGCATTAGGGTGTTGGTGAGGGTTAGGGTCAGGTTTAGGTTTAGGGTGAGGGGGAGGGGGATGGTAAGGTTTAGGATTAGGGTTAGGGTTAGGGTAGGGTTAGCCTTAGGGTGAGGATGAGGGTTAGGGTGAGAGTGAGGGTTCGGTGAGGGTGAGCATTAGGGTGTGGGTGAGGGTTAGGTTTAGGTTGAGAGTTAGGATGATGGTGAGGGTTAGGGTGAGGGTAAGGGTTAGGTGTGGTTTAGGGTGGAGGTGAAGGTTAGGTTTATCATTAGGGTTAGAGTGAGGGTGAGGGTTAGGGTTAGGGTGAGGGCTAGGGTGAGGGTGAGGGTTAGGGTTAGGGTTATGGATAGGGTGAGGATTAGGGTTAGGATTAGGGTTAGGGTTAGGGTTAGGGTTAAGTTTAGTGTGAGTGTTAGGGTTAGGGTTAGGATTAGGGTTAGGGTGAGGGTAAGGGTTAGGGTGTGGGTTAGGGTGAGGGTGAGGTTAGGGTTAGCATTAGGGTTAGGGTAAGTGTGAGTGTGAGGTTTAGGGTTAGGCTGAGGTTAAGGGTTAGGGTGAGGGTTAATGTGAGGGTGAGGTTTAGGGTTAGGGTTAGTGTTAGGGTGGGGGTACAGTGAGGGTTAGGGTTAGGGTTAGGGTGAGAGTGAGGGTTTCAGTTAGGTAAGGGTTAGGGTTATAGTGAGTATTAAGGTGAGGGTGAGGATTAGGGTGATGGTTAGGGTTAGGGTGAGGGTTAGAGTTAGAGTTAGGGTGAGGATGAGGGTGAGGGTTAGGGTTAGGGTTAGGGTTAGGGTTATGGTGGGGGGGGAGAGGGGAAGATTTAGGATTAGGGTGAGGGTTAGGCTTAGGGTGAGGGTGAGGGTGAGGGTGAGTGTGATGGTGAGGGTGAGGGTAAGGGTGAGGGTTAGGGTTAGGGTTAGGGTGAGGGTTAGGGTTAGGATTAGGGTTAGCATGAGGTCTAGTGAGAGGTTCAGGATTAGGGTTAGGGTTAGGGTTAGGGTGAGTGTTAGGGTGACGGGTGGGGTTAGGGTTAGGTTGAGGGTTAGGTTTAGTGTGAGGGTTAGGGTTAGGGTGAGGGTAAGGGTTAAGGTGAGGGTTAGGGTTAGTGTTAGGATTAGGGTTAGGGTGAGGGTGAGGATTAGGGTTAGGGTTAAGGTGACGTTTAGGGTTAGGGTTAGGGTTAGGGTGAGGGTGAGGGTGAGGGTTAGGCTTAGGGTTAAGGTTAGGGTTAGGTTTATGTTTAGGGTTAGGGTTATTTTTAGGGTTCGGTTTAGGTTTAGGGTTTGGGTGAGGATGAGGGTTTGGGTTAGGGTTAGGGTTAGGGTGAGGGTGAGGGTTAGGGTTACCTTTAGGGTTAGGTTGAGGGTTTGGGTTATATGAGGGTTAGGGTGAGGGTGAGGGTAAGGGTTAGGGTGAGGGTGAGGGTTAGAGTGAGGGTGAGGGTTAGGGTGAGGGTTAGTGTTAGGGTTAGGATTAGGGTGAGGGTTAGGGTTATGTGAGGGTTAGGGTGAGGGTGAGGGTAAGGTTAGGGTGAGGGTAAGGGTTAGGGTTAGGTTTAGGGTGAGGGTGAGGGTGAGAGTTAGGGTGAGGGTTTTGGTTAGGGTTATGGTTAGGGTTAGGGTGAGGGTTACCTGAGGGTAATTGTTAGGGTTAGTTTTAGGGTGAGGGTGAAGATTAGGGTTAGGGTTATGGTTAGGGGGAGGGGGAGGAGTACCTGAGGGTAAGAGTTAGGGTTAGTTTTAGGGTGAGGGTGAAGATTAGGGTTAGGGTTAGGGTTAGGGGGAGGGGGAGGGGGAGGGTAAGGTTTAGGATTAGGGTAAAGGTTAGGATTAGGCTCAGGGTGAGGGTGAGGTTGAGGGTGAGGCTGAGGGTTAGGGTGAGGTTTAGGGTTAGGGTTAATGTGAGGATTAGGGTTAGTGTGAGGGTGAGGTTGAGGGTGAGGCTTAGGGTTAGGGTGAGGGTTAGGGTTTGGGTGAGGGTGAGGGTTAGGCTGACAGTGAGGGTTAGGGTGAGGGTGAGGGTTAGGGTTAGCGTTAGGGTGAGGGTTAGGATTAGGGTGTGAGTGAAGGTTAGGGTGATGGTGAGGGTTAGGGTTAGGGTTAGCTTTAGGGTGAGAGTTAGGGTTCGGGTTAGTGTGAGTGTCAGGGTTAGGTTGAGGGTTAGGGTTAGTGTTAGCATTAGGGTTAGGGTGAGGATTAGGGTTAAGGTTAGGGTGAGGGTAAGGGATAGCATGAGGTTTCGGGTGAGGGTGAGGGTCAGGGTGAAGGTTAGGGTTAGGGTTAGGGTGAGGGTTAGTGTTAGGGTAAGGGTTAGGGTGAGGGTTAGGGTAAGGGTTAGGGTGAGGGTTAGGGTTAGTGTGAGGGTTAGCGTGAGTGTTAGGGTGAGGGTTAGGGTGAGTGTTAGGGTTAGGATTAGGGTTAGGGTAAGGGTGAGTGTTAGGGTTAGGGTTAGGGATAGGGTTAGGGTGAGGGTGAGGGTTAGGGTTAGGGTTAGGGTGAGGGTGAGTGTTAGGGTTAGGTTTAGGTTTGGGGTGAGGCTGAAGTTTAGGGTTAGAGTTAGGGTTAGGTTTAGGGTTAGCGTTATTGTTAGGGTTCGGTTTAGGGTTAGGGTGAGGGTGAGGGTGAGGGTTAGTTTTAGGGTTAGTGTTATGGTTAGGGTGAGGTTGAGGCAGAGGGTTAGGTTTCGGATTAGGGATAGGGTTAGGGTTAGGCTTATGGTGAGGGTGAGGGTGAGGGTGAGGGTTAGGGTGATGGTTAGGGTTAGGGTTAGGTTGAGGGTTAGGGTTAGGGTGATATTTAGGGTGAGGGTGAGGGTTAGGGGGAGGGTAAGGGTTAGGTTTAGGGTTAGGATGAGGGTGAGGGTGAGGGTTAGGTTCAGGGTTAGTGTGAGGGTTAGTGTTAGGTTTAGGATTAGAATGAGGGTTAGAATGAGGGGTAGGCTTATGGTTAGGGTGAGGGCTAGGGTTAGTGTGAGGGTAAGGGTTAGGATTAGGTTTATGGTGAGGGTATGGGTTATGTTGAGGGTTAGGGTGAGCGTGAGTGGTAGGGTTAGGGTTAGGGATAGGGTGAAGGTTAGGGTGAGGATTAGGGTTAGGATTATTGTTAGGATTAGGGTTGGGGTGAGGTTTAGGGTTAGGATGAGTGTTAGGGTTAGGGTTAGCATTAGGTTTAGGGTGAGGGTAAGGGTTAGGGTGAGGGTTAGGGTGAGGGTGAGGGGTAAGGATAGGGTTAGGGTGATGGTTAGGGTTAGTTTTAGGATTAAGGTCAGGGTGAGGTTTAGGGTGAGGTTTAGGGTTAGGATGAGGGTTAGGGTGAGGGTTAGGGTTAGGGTGAGGGTTAGAATGAGAGTGAGGATAAGGGTTAGGGTGAGGGTTAGGGTGAGGGTGAGGGTTAGGGTTAGGGCTAGGGTTAGGGTTAGTGTGAGGGTTAGGGTGAGGGTTAGGGATAGGGTTAGTGTTAGTGTGAGGATTAAGGTTAGGGTTAGGGTTCGCATGAGGGTAAGGGTTAGAGTGAGCTTTTAGGTTGAGGGTGAGGATTAGAGTGACTATTAGGGTTGGGGTGAGGGTTAGGGTGAGGGTTAGAGTTAGGATGAGGGTTAGGGTGAGTGTTAGGGTTAGGGTTAGGGTTAGTGTTAGGGTGAGGGTTAAGGTGAGGGTGAGAGTTAGGGTGAGGGTTTGGGTTAGGGTGAGGGTGAGGGTTAGGGTTAGGTTGAGGGTTTGTGTTAGGATTAGGGTTAGGGTGAGGGCTAGTTTGAGTTTGAGGGTTAGGGTTAGGGTTTGGATTAGTGTGAGTCTTAGGGTTAGAATGAGGGTTAGTTGAGGGGTAGGGTTAGGTTACGGTGAGGGTTAGGCTGAGGGTTTAGGGATAGGGTTAGGGTGAGGGTTAGGTTTAGTGTGAGGGCTAGGGTTAGGGTTAGGGTTAGGGTGAGGGTAAGGGTCAGGGTGAGGGTTAGGGTGAGAGTGAGGGTTAGGGTTAGCATGAGTGTTAGGCTGAGGCATAGGGTGAGCGTTAGGGTTAGGGTTAGGGTTAGGATTAGGGTGAGGGTGAGGATTAGGGTTATGGTTCGGTTAGGGTGAAGGTTAGGGTGAGGGTTAGGGTTTGGGTTAGGGTTAAGGTGAGGGTTAGGGTTAGGGGTAGGGTGAGGGTAAGGGTGAGGATGAGGGTTATTGTTAGGCTTAGGCTTAGGGTGAGGGTGAGAGAGAGTGTAAGGTTTAGGATTATGGTTAGGGTTAGGGTTAGGCATAGGGTGGGGGTGAGGGTTAGGGTGAGGGTGAGGGTTCGGTGAGGGTTAGCGTTAGTGTGTGGGTGAGGTTTAGGGTTAGGGTGAGGTAATGACGGTTATGGTTAGGGTGAGGGTTAGGGTGAGGGTGAGGGAGAGGTTTGGGTTTAGGATTAGGTTTATGGTTAGGGTTAGGCTTAGGGTGAGGGTGAGGATGAGGGTTAGGCTGACGGTGAGGGTTAGGCTTAGGGTTAGGGTTAGCATTAGGGTGAGGGTTAGGATTAGGGTGTGGGTTAGGTTTAGGGTTAGGCTGACGGTGAAGGTTAGGGTGAGGGTGAGGGTTAGGGTTAGGATAAGCTTTAGGGTGAGAGTTAGGGTTCGGATTAGTTTGAGTGTGAGGGTTAGGATGAGGGTTAGGGTTAGTGTTAGCGTTAGAGTTAGTGTGAGGATTTGGGTTAGGGTTAGGGTGAGGGTAAGGGATAGGATGAGGTTTAGGGTGAGGGTGAGGGTTAGGTGAAGGTTAGGGTTAGGGTTAGGGTGAGTGTTAGGGTTAGGGTAGGGTTAGGGTGAGGATTAGGTTAAGGGTTAGGTTGAGGGTTAGGGTTAGTGTGAGGGTTAGGGATAGGGTTAGGTTTAGGATGAGGGTGAGGGTCAGGGTTAGGGTTAGGGTGAGGGTAAGGGTTAGGGTGAGTATTAGGGTGAGAGTGAGGGTTTTGATTAGCATTAGTGTTAGGGTGAGGGTTAGGGTGAGTGTTAGGGTTAGGGTTAGGGTTAGGGTGAGGGTGAGGGTTAGGGTTTGGGTTAGGGTGAGGGTGAGTGTTAGGGTTAGGGTTAGGGTTGGGGTGAGGCTGAAGTTTAGGGTTAGAGTTAGGGTTAATTTTAGGGTTAGCATTATTGTTAGGGTTAGGGTTAGTGTTAGGGTGAGTGTTAGGGGGAGGGTTAGGGTTAGGGTTAGGGTTATGATTAGGGTGAGGGTGAGGGAGAGGGTTAGGTTTAGGATTAGGGATAGGTTTACGGTTAGGCTTATGGTGAGGGTGAGGGTGAGGGTTAGGGTGATGGTTAGGGTTAGGTTTAGGTTGAGGGTTAGGGTTAGGGTGATATTTAGGGTGAGGGTGAGGGTTAGGGTGAGGGTAAGGGTTAGGTTTAGGGTTAGGGTGAGGGTGAGTGTGAGGGTTAGGTTCAGGGTTAGTGTGAGCGTTAGGGTTAGGGTTAGGTTTAGGATTAGGATGAGGGTTAGGCTGAGGGGTAGGCTTATGGTTAGGGTGAGGATTAGGGTGAGTGTGAGGGGTAGGGTTAGCGTGAGGGTTAGGGTGAATGTTACGGTGAGGATTAGGGTTAGTGTTATTGTTAGGATAAGGGTTAGGGTGAGGTTTAGGGTTAGGATGAATGTTAGGGTGAGGGGTAGGGTTAGGGTTAGTGTGAGGTATAGGGTTAGGGTTAGTGTGAGGATTAAGGTGAGGGTTAGGGTGAGGGTGAGGGTTAGGGTTAGGTTTAGGGTGAGGGTTAGGGGCAGGGGTAGGGTTAGGGTTAGGGTGAGGTGAGGGTTAGGGTTAGGGTTAGGGTCAGGGTTAGGGTGAGTTTTAGGGTGAGAGGGAGGTTTAGGCTTAGTGTGAGTGTTAGAGTTAGGGTGAAGGTGAGAGTTAGGGTGAGGGTTAGGTTTAGAGTTAGGGTCAAGCTTAGCGTGAGGATTTTTGTTAGGGTTAGTGTGAGGGTAAGGGTTAGGGTGAGGTTAAGGGTGAGAGTGAGGGTGAGGGTTAGGGTTAGGGTGAGGGTTAGGTTTAGGGTTAGAGTTAGTGTGAGGGTTAGGGTTATGTTTAGTTTTAGGATGAGAGTAAGGCTGAGGGATAGGCTTAGGGTTAGGGAGACGGTTCAGGTGAGTGTGAGGGTTAGGGTTAGCATTAGGTTTAGGGTGAGGTTAAGAGTTAGGGTGAGGGTTAGGGTGAGGGTGAGGCGTAGGGATAGGGTTAGGGTGAGGGTTAGGATTAAGGTTAGGGTGAGGGTTAGGGTTAGGTTTAGGGTTAGGGTGAGGGGTAGGGTTAGGGTGAGGGTTAGGGTGAGAGTGAGGGTAAGTGTTAGGGTGAGGGTTAGGGTGAAGGTGAGGGTTAGGGCTAGGATTAGGGTTATTGTGAGAGTTAGGGTGAGGGTTAAGGTTAGGGTTAGTGTTAGTGTGAGGATTAGGGTTAGGGTGAGGGTTAGGGTTCTCATGAGGGTAAGGGTTAGAATGAGGTTTAGGGTGAGGGTGAAGGTTAGAGTGACGGTTAGGGTTAGGGTTAGGGTTAGGGTGAGGATTAGGGTTAGGGTGAGGGTTAGGGTGAGGGTTAGGGTGAGTGTTAGGGTTAGGGTTAGGGTTAGTGTTACGGTGAGGGTTAGGTGAGGGTGAGGGTTAGGGTTAGGTTGAGGGTTTGGGTTAGGATTAGGGTTAGGGTGAGGTCTAGGTTGTGTTTGAGGGTTAGGGTTAGGGTTCAGATTAGTGTGAGGGTTAGGGTTAGCATGAGGGTTAGTTTAGGGGTAGGGTTAGTTTAGGGGTAGGGTTAGGTTAGGGTGAGGGTTAGTGTGAGGATTAGGTTTAGAATTAGGGTGAGGGTTAGGTTTATTGTGAGGGCTAGGGTTAGGGTTAGGGTTAGGGTGAGGGTTAGTGTGAGGATTAGGTTTAGAATTAGGGTGAGGGTTAGGTTTATTGTGAGGGTTAGGGTTAGGGTTAGGGTTAGGGTGAGGGTAATGGTTAGGGTGAGGATTAGGGTGAGAGTCAGGGTTAGGGTTAGCATGAGTGTTAGCGTGAGGAATAGGGTGAGGGTTAGGGTTAGGGTTAGGGTTAGGATTAGGGTGAGGGTGAGGGTAAGGGTTAGGGTGAAGGTTAGGGTGAGGATGAGGATTAGGGTTATGGTTCCGTTAGGGTGGGTTAGGGGAAGGGTTATGGTGAGGGTTAGGTTGAGAGTTATGGTTAGGGTTAGGGTTATGATGAGGGTTAGGGTTAGGATTAGGGTTAGGGATAGTGTTAGTCTGGGGTGAGGGTGAGGGTGAGGGTTAGGGTTAGGTTACAGTTAGGGTTAGTATGAGGGTTAGGGTGATGGGTAGGGTTAGTGTTAGGGGGAGGGTTAGGGTTAGTGTGAGGGTTAGGGTTAAGGTTAGGGTTAGGGTGAGGGTAAGTGTTGGGGTGAGGGTTAGGGTGAGGTTGAGGGTTAGGGTTAGGTTTAGGGTTAGGGTGAGGTTTAGTGTGAGGGTTAGGTTTAGGGTTAGCGTGAGGGTGAGCATTAGGGTTAGGGTTAGGGTTACGGTGAGGGTTAGGCTGAGGGTATGGGTTAGGTTGAGGGTTAGGGTGAGGGTGATGGTTAGGGTTAGGTTTAGGGTGAGGTGTAGGGTGAGGGTTAGGGTTAGGCTTAGGCTTAGGTTTCGGGTGAGGGTTTCGGTTAGGTAAGGCTTAGGGTTAGGGGGAGCATTAGGGTGAGGGTGAGGATTAGTTTGAGGGTGAGGGTTAGGGTTAGCGTTAGGGTTATGGTGAGGGTTAGGGTGAGGGTTAGGGTTAGGGTTATGGTTAAGGTGAGGGTGAGGGTTAGGGTTAGCGTTAGGGTGAGGGTTAGGGTTAGGGTTAGGGTGCGGGTAAGGTTGAGGGTGAGGGTTATTGTTAAGGTTACGGTGACGGTGACAGTGAGGTTGAGGGAGAGTGGAAGGTTTAGGATTAGGGTTAGGTTTAGGGTTAGGCATAGGGTGAGGGTGAGGGTGAGGGTGAGGGTGAGGGTTCGGTGAGGGTGAGTGTTAGGGTGTGGGTGAGGTTTAGGGTTATGTTGAGGTAATGACAGTTATGGGTAGGGTGAGGGTAAGTGTTAGGGTGAGTGTTAGGGTAAAATTGAAGGTTAGGGTTAGCATTAGGGTTAGGGTGAGAGTGAGTTTTAGTGTGACGGTGAGAGTTAGGGTGAGGGCTAGGGTGAGAGTGAGGTTTAGGGTTAAGGTTAGGGATAGAGTGAGGATTAGGTTTAAGGCTAGGGTTAGGGTTAAGCTTCGTGTGAGGGTTAGGGTTAGGATTAGTGTTAGCCTGAGGGTAAGGGTTAGGGTGAGGGTTAGGGTGAGGCTGAGGGTTAGGGTTCCCATTAGGGTTAGGGTAAGGGTAAGGGTGAGGGTTAGGGTTAGGTTTAGGTTTACGGTGAGGGTGAGGGTGAGGGTTAGGGTTAAGTTTAGTTTTAGGGTGAGGGTGAGGGTGAGGGTTAGGGTTAGGGTTAGGTGTAGGGTCAGGTTTAGGCTTAGCATGAGGGTTATGGTTAGGGTTAGGGTGAAGGTTAGGGTGAGGATGAGGGTGAGGGAGAGGGTTAGGGTTAGTGCTAGGGAGAGCGTGAAGATTAGTTTTAGGGTTAGGGTTAGGGTTAGGCTGAGGGTGAGGTTGAGGGTGAGGGTTAGGGTTAGGGTTAGGGTTAGGGTGAGAGTGAGGGTGAGGGTTGGGTGACCGTGAGGGTAAGGTTAGGGTGGGGGTAAGGGTGAGGGTGAGGGTTAGGTTAGGGTTAAAGTTCGGGTTAGTGTGAGGGTTAGGGTTAGGGTTAGGGTTAGGGTGAGGGTAAGGGTTAGGGTTAGGGTGAGGGTTAGGGTTGCGGTTAGAGTTAGGGTTAGGGTGAGGGTTAGGGTGAGGGTGAGGGTTAGGGTGAGGGTGAAGGTGAGGTTTAGGGTGAGGGTTAGGGTTAGGATTAGAGTTAGGGTGATGAATAGGTTGAGGGTGAGGGTTAGAGTTAGGGTTAGGGTTAGGGTGAGGGTGAGGGTTAGTGTGAGGGGTAGGGTTAGGGGTAGGGTGAGGGTTAGGTTTACTGTGAGGTTTAGGGTTAGGGTTAAGGTTAGGTTTAGCGTGAGTGTTAGGATGAGGGTTAGGGTGAGGGTTAGGGTTAGGTTTAGGGTTAGGTTTAGGGTGAGTGTGAGGGTTAGGTTTATGGTTAGGGTGAGGGTTAGGGTTAGGGTTAGAGTTAGGGTGAGGGTCAGAGTTAGGTTTAGGGATAGGGTTAGGTTTATGTTTAGAGCTATTGTTAGGGTTAGGGTTAGATTTAGGGTGAAGGTGAGGGTGTCGGTTAGGTTTAGCTTTAGCATTATGGTTAGGGTGAGTGTGAGGGAGAGGTTTGGGTTTAGGATTAGGTATAGGGTTAGGGTTAGAATTTGGGTAAGGGTGAGGGTGAGGGTGAGGGTTAGGGTGAGGGTTAGGGTTAGTATTAGGGTGAGGGAAAGGATTAGGGTGGGGGTGAGGCTTAGGGTTAGGGTGAGGGATAGGCTGACGGTGAGGGTTAGGGTGAGGGTTAGGGTTAGGGTGAGGGTTAAGATTAGGGTGTGGGTGAGTCTGAGGGTTAGGGTGAGGGTTAGGGTTAGTGTTAGCATTAGGGTTAGTGTGAGGATTAGGGTTAAGGTTAGGGTGAGGTTAAGGAAAAGCATGAGGTTTAGGGTGAGGGTGAGGGTTAGAGTGAAGGTTAGGGTTAGGGTTAGGGTGAGGGTTAGGGTTAGGTTTAGGGTGAGGGTGAGGGTTAGGGTAAGGGTTAGGGTGAGGGTTAAGGTTAGTGTGAGGGTTAGGGATAGGGTTCGGTTTAGGATGAGGGTGAGGGTGAGGGTTAGGCTGAGGGTTAGGGTTAGGGTGAGGGTAAGTTTTAGGGTGAGGGTTAGGGTGAGAGTGAGGTTTAGGGTTATTGTGAGTGTTAGTGTGAGGGTTAGGGTGAGTGTTAGGGTTAGGGTTAGGGTTAGGGTGAGGGTGAGGGTTAGGGTTAGGGTTAGGGTTGGGGTGAGGCTGAAGGTTAGGGTTAGAGTTAGTGTTAGGTTTAGGGTTAGCATTATTGTTAGGGTTAGGGTTAGTGTTAGGGTGAGGGTGAGGGTGAGGGTTAGGGTTAGGGTTAGCGTTATGGTTAGGGTGAGGGTGAGGGAGAGGGTTAGGTTTAGGATTAGGGATAGGGTTAGGGTTAGGGTTAGGCTTATGGTGAGAGTGAGGGTGAGGGTTAGGTTTAGGGTGATTTTTAGGGTTAGGGTTAGGGTTAGTGTGAGGGTTAGGGTTAGGTTTAGGTTTAGGATGAGGTTTAGGCTGAGGGATAGGCTTAGGGTTAGGGAGAGGGTTCAGGTTAGTGTGAGGGTTAGGGTTAGCATTAGGTTTAAGGTGAGGGTAAGGTTTAGGGTGAGGGTTAGGGTGAGTGTGAGGGGTAGGGATAGGGATAGGGAGAGGGTAAGAGTTAGGGTTAGTTTTAGTGTGAGAATTAGGGTAGGGTTAGGTTTCACGTGAGGGTAAGGGTTAGAGTGAGGGTCAGGGTGAGGTTGAGGGTTAGAGTGACGATTAGGGTTAGGGTGAGGGTTAGAGTGAGGATGAGGGTGAGGGTTAGGGTTAGTGTTAGGGAGAGCGTGAAGATTAGTTTTAGGGTTAGGGTTAGGGTTAGGCTGAGGGTGAGGTTGAGGGTGAGGTTTAGGGTTAGGGTTAGGGTTAGGGTGAGGGTGAGGGTTGGGTGACCGTGAGGGTAAGGTTAGGGTGAGGGTAAGGGTGAGGGTGAGGGTTAGGTTAGGGTTAAGGTTCGGGTTAGTGTGAGGGTTAGGGTTAGGGTTAGGGTTAGGGTGAGGGTAAGGGTTAGGGTTAGGGTGAGGGTTAGGGTTGCGGTTAGATTTAGGGTTAGGGTGAGGGTTAGGGTTAGGGTGAGGGTGAAGGTTAGGTTTAGGGTGAGAGTTAGGGTTAGGATTAGAATTAGGGTGACGAATAGGTTGAGGGTGAGGGTTAGGGTTAGGGTTAGGCTGAGGTTTAGGGTTATGGTTAGGGTGAGGGTTAGTGTGAGGGGTAGGTTAGGGGTAGGATGAGGGTTAGGTTTACTGTGAGGTTTAGGGTTAGGGTTAAGGTTAGGTTTATCGTGAGTGTTAGGATGAGGGTTAGGGTGAGGGTTAGGGTTAGGTTTAGGGTTAGGTTTAGGGTGAGTGTGAAGGTTAGGTTTATGGTTAGGGTGAGGGTTAAGGTTAGGGTTAGGGTTAGGGTGAGGGTCAGGGTTAGGTTTAGGGATAGGGTTAGGTTTATGTTTAGAGTTATTGTTAGGGTTAGGGTTAGATTTAGGGTGAGGGTGAGGGTGTCGGTTAGGTTTAGCTTTAGCGTTATGGTTAGGGTGAGGGTGAGGGAGAGGTTTGGCTTTAGGATTAGGTTTAGGGTTAGGGTTAGGCTTTGGGTAAGGGTGAGGGTGAGGGTGAGGGTTAGGGTTAGTGTTAGGGTGAGGGTAAGGATTAGATTAGGGGTGAGGCTTAGGGTTAGGGTGAGGAATAGGCTGACGGTGAGGGTTAGGGTGAGGGTGAGGGTTAGGATTAGGATGAAGGTTACAATTAGGGTGTGGGTGAGTCTGAGGGTTAGGGTGAGGGTTAGGGTTAGTGTTAGCATTAGGGTTAGTGTGAGGATTAGGGTTAAGGTTAGGGTGAGGTTAAGGAATAGCATGAGGTTTAGGGTGAGGGTGAAGGTTAGGGTTAGGGTTAGGGTGAGGGCTAGGGTTAGGTTTAGGATGAGGGTGAGGGTGAGGGTTAGGCTGAGGGTTAGGGTTAGGGTTAGGGTGAGGGTAAGTTTTAGGGTGAGGGTTAGGGTGAGAGTGAGGGTTGGGGTTATTGTGAGTGTTAGTGTGAGGGTTAGGGTGAGTGTTAGGTTTAGGGTTAGGGTTAGGGTTAGGGTGAGGGTTAGGGTTAGGGTTAGGGTTGGGGTGATGCTGAAGTTTAGGGTTAGAGTTAGTGTTAGGTTTAGGGTTAGCGTTATTGTTAGGGTTAGGGTTAGGGTGAGGGTGAGGGAGAGGGTTAGGTTTAGGATTAGAGATAGGGTTAGGGTTAGG
This sequence comes from Dipodomys spectabilis, assembly GCF_019054845.1. Classification (NCBI taxonomy): domain Eukaryota; kingdom Metazoa; phylum Chordata; class Mammalia; order Rodentia; family Heteromyidae; genus Dipodomys; species Dipodomys spectabilis. The sequence goes on from NW_024870773.1 coordinate 17,696, forward strand.
CTTATGGTGAGAGTGAGGGTGAGGGTTAGGTTTAGGGTGATTTTTAGGGTTAGGGATAGGGTTAGTGTGAGGGTTAGGGTTAGGTTTAGGTTTAGGATGAGGTTTAGGCTGAAGGATAGTCTTAGGGTTAGGGAGAGGGTTCAGGTTAGTGTGAGGGTTAGGGTTAGCATTAGTTTTAGGGTGAGGGTAAGGTTTAGGGTGAGGGTTAGGGTGAGTGTGAGGGGTAGGGATAGGGATAGGGTGAGGGTTAGAGTTAGGGTTAGTTTTAGTGTGAGAGTTAGGGTAGGGTTAGGGTTCGCGTGAGGGTAAGGGTAAGAGTGAGGGTCAGGGTGAGGTTGAGGGTTAGAGTGACGATTAGGGTTAGGGTGAGGGTTAGGGTGAGGGTTAGTGTTAGAGTGAGGGTTAGGGTGAGTGTTAGGGTTAGGGTTAGTGTTAGGGTGAGTGTTAGGGTGAGGTTGAGTGTTAGGGTGAGGGTGAGGGTTAGGGTGAGGGTGAAGGTTAGGTTTAGGATGAGGGTTTGGGTTAAGGTTAGTGTTAGGGTGAGGGCTAGGTTGAGTTTGAGCGTTAGGGTTAGGGTTCGGATTAGTGTGAGGGTCAGGGTTAGAATTAGGGTTAGTTGAGGGGTAGGGTTAGGTTAGGGTGAGGGTTAGGGTGAGGGTGAGGGTTAGGGTTAGGGTGAGGGTTAGGTTTAGTGTGAGGGTTAGGGTTAGGGTTTGGGTTAGGGTGAGTGTTAGGGTTAGGGTTAGGGTTGGGGTGAGGCTGAAGGTTAGGATTAGAGTTAGGGTTAGGTTTAGCATTAGCATTATTGTTAGGGTTAGGTTTAGGGTTAGGGTGAGGGTTAGGGTTAGGGTTAGAGTTATGTTTAGGGTGATGGTGAGGGAGAGGGTTAGGTTTAGGATTAGAGATAGGGTTAGGGTTAGGCTTATGGTGAGGGTGAGGGTGAGGGTTAGGGTTAGGTTGAGGGTTTGGGTTAGGATTAGGGTTAGGGTGAGGGCTAGGCTGAGTTTGAGTGTTAGTGTTAGGGTTCGGATTAGTGTGAGGGTTAGGGTTAGCATGAGGGTTAGTTTAGGGGTAGGGGTAGGTTAGGGTGAGGGTGAGGTTTAGAATTAGGGTGAGGGTTAGGTTTATTGTGAGGGTTAGGTTTAGGGTTAGGGTGAGGGTAACGGTTAGGGTGAGGGTTGGGTGAGAGTCAGGGTTAGGGTTAGCATGAGTGTTAGGGTGTCGCATAGGGTGAGGGTTAGGGTTAGGGTTAGGGTTAGGATTAGGGTGAGGGTGAGGGTAAGGGTTAGGGTGAGGTTTAGGGTGAGGTGAGGATTAGGGTTATGTTTCGGTTAGGGTGAGCGTTAAGGTGAGGGTTAGGGTTAGGGGAAGGGTTATGGTGAGGGTTAGGGTGAGGGTTATGGTTAGGGTTAGGGTTATGATGAGGGTTAGGGTTAGGATTAGGGTTAGGGATAGTGTTAGCCTGGGGTGAGGGTGAGGGTGATGGTTAGGGTTAGGTTACAGTTAGGGTTAGGATGAGGGTTAGGGTGACGGGTAGGGTTAGTGTTAGGGGGAGGGTTAGGGTTGGTGTGAGGGTTAGGGTTAGGGTTAGGGTGAGGGTAAGTGTTAGGGTGAGGGTTAGGGTGAGGTTGAGGGTCAAGGTTAGGTTTACGGTTAGGGTGAGGTTTAGGTTGAGGGTTAGGTTTAGGGTTAGCGTTAGGGTTATGGTGAGGGTTAGGGTGAGGTTTAGGGTTAGGGTTATGGTTAAGGTGAGGGTGAGGGTTAGGGTTAGGGTTAGGTTGAAAGGTAGGGTTAGGGTTAGGGTTAGGCTGAGGGTAAGGGTGAGGGTGAGGGTTATTGTAAGGGTTAGGGTGACGGTGACGGTGAGGTTGAGGGAGAGTGGAAGGTTTAGGATTAGGGTTAGGTTTAGGGTTAGGCATAGGGTAAGGGTGAGGGTTAGGGTGAGGGTGAGGGTTTGGTGTGGGTGAGTTTTAGGGTTATGTTGAGGTAATGACGGTTATGGGTAGGGTGAGGGTAAGTGTTAGGGTGAGTGTTAGGGTAAGATTGAAGGTTAGAGTTAGCATTAGGGTTAGGGTGAGAGTGAATCTTAGTGTGACGGTGAGAGTTAGGGTTAGGGCTAAGGTGAGAGTGAGGGTTAGGGTTAGGGTTAGGGATAGGGTGAGGATTAGTTTTAACGTTAGGGTTAGAGTTAAGTTTCGTGTGAGGGTTAGAGTTAGGATTAGTGTTAGCTAAGGGTTAGGGTGAGGGTTAGGGTGAGGCTGAGGGTTAGGGTTCGCATTAGGGTTAGGGTAAGGGTAAGGTTGCGGGTTAGGGTTAGGTTTAGGTTTAGGGTGAGGGTGAGGGTGAGGGCTAGGGTTAAGATTAGTTTTAGGGTGAAGGTGAGGGTTAGGGTTAGGGTTAGGTGTAGGGTCAGGGTTAGGCTTAGGGTGAGGGTTACAGTTAGGTTTAGGGAGAGGATGAGTGTTAGGGTGAGGATGAGGGTGAGGGTGAGGGTTAGGTTTAGTGTTAGGGAGAGGGTGAAGGTGAGCTTTAAGGTTAGGGTTAGGATTAGGCTGAGGATGAGGGTGAGGTGAGGTTTAGTGTTAGGGTTAGGGTGAGGGTTGGGTGACCGTGAGGGTAAGGTTAGGGTGAGGGTAAGGGTGAGGGTGAGGGTTAGGGTTACGGTCAAGGTTCGGGTTAGTGTGAGGGTTAGGGTTAGGGTTAGGCTTAGGGTGAGGGTAAGGGTTTGGGTGAGGGTTAGGGTGAGGGTTAGGGTTAGGGTTAGGGTTAGGGTGAGGGTAAGGGTTAGGGTGAGGATTAGGGTTGCGGTTAGAGTTAGGGTTAGGGTGAGAGTTAGGGTGAGTGTGACGGTTAGGGTGAGGGTGAAGCTTAGGTTTAGGTTGAGGGTTAGGGTTAGGTTTAGAGTTAGGGTGACGAATAGGTTGAGGGTTAGGGTTAGGGTGAGGGTTAGGGTTAGAGTTAGGGTGAGGGTTAGTGTGAGGGGTAGGGTTAGGGGTAGGGTGAGGGTTAGGTTTACTGTGAGGTTTAGGGTTAGGGTTAAGGTTAGGTTTAGCGTGAGTGTTAGGATGAGGGTTAGGGTGAGGGTTAGGGTTAGGTTTAGGGTTAGGTTTAGGGTGAGTGTGAGGGTTAGGTTTATGGTTAGGGTGAGGGTTAGGGTTAGGGTTAGAGTTAGGGTGAGGGTCAGGGTTAGGTTTAGGGATAGGGTTAGGTTTATGTTTAGAGTTATTGTTAGGGTTAAGGTTAGATTTAGGGTGAGGGTGAGGGTGTCGGTTAGGTTTAGCATTAGCGTTATGGTTAGCGTGAGGGTGAGGGAGAGGTTTGGGTTTAGGATTAAGTTTAGGGTTAGGGTTAGGCTTAGGGTGAGGGTGAGGGCTAGGGTGAGGGTTAGGGTGAGGGATGGGGTTAGGGTGATATTTAGGGTGAGGGTGAGGGTTAGGGTGAGTGTGAGGGTTAGGCTGACCGTGAGGGTTAGGGTGAGGGTGAGGGTTAGGGTAAGGGTTAGAGTTAGAGTGATAGTTAGGATTAGGGTGTGGGTGAGTGTGAGGGTTAGGGTGAGGTTTAGGGTTAGTGTTAGCATTAGGGTTAATGTGAGGATTAGGGTTAAGGTTAGGGTGGGTGTAAGGAATAGCATGAGGTTTAGGGTGAGGGTGAGGGTTAGGGTTAGGTTTAGGGTGAGGGTGAGGGTTAGGGTAAGGGTTAGGGTGAGTGTTAAGGTTAGTGTGAGGGTTAGGGATAGGGTTCCTTTTAGGATGAGGGTGAGGGTGAGGGTTAGGCTGAGGGTTGGGGTTAGGGTTATGGTGAGGGTAAGTGTTAGGGTGAAGGTTAGGGTGAGAGTGAGGGCTAGGGTTATTGTGAGTGTTAGTGTGAGGGTTAGGGTGAATGTTAGGGTTAGGGTTAGGGTGAGGGTTAGGGTTAGGTTTAGGGTTGGGGTGAGGCTGAAGGTTAGGGTTAGAGTTAGTGTTAGGTTTAGGGTTAGCGTTATTGTTAGGGTTATGGTTAGGGTTAGGGTGAGGGTGAGGGTGAGGGTTAGGGTTAGGGTTAGCGTTATGGTTAGGGTGAGGATGAGGGAGAGGGTTAGGTTTAGGATTGGGATAGGGTTAGGGTGAGGCTTATGGTGAGAATGAGGGTGAGGGTTAGGTTTAGGGTGATGGTTAGGGTTAGGGTTAGGGTTAGTGTGAGGGTTAGGGTTAGGTTTAGGTTTAGGCTGAGGGATAGGCTTAGGGTTAGGGAGAGGGTTCAGGTTAGTGTGAGTGTAAGGGTTAGCATTAGGTTTAGGGTGAGGATAAGGGTTAGGTTGAGGGTTAGGGTGAGGGTGAGGGGTAGGGATGGGGATAGGGTGAGGGTTACAGTTAGGGTTAGTTTTAGGATTAAGGTTAGGGTGAGGGTTAGTGTGAGGTTTAGGTTTAGGATGAGGGTTAGGGTGAGGGGTAGGTTTAGGGTGAGGGTTAGGGTGAGGGTGAGGGTTAGGATTAGGGCTAGGGTGAGGGTGAGGGTTAGGATTAGGGCTAGGGTTAGGGTTAGTGTGAGGGTTAGGCTGAGGGTTAGGGTTAGGGTTAGTGTTAGTGTGAAAATTAGGGTTAGGGTTCGGGTTCGCGTGAGGGTAAGGGTTAGAGTGAGGTTTAGGGTGAGGGTGAGAGGTAGAGAGATGGTTAGGGTTTGGGCGAGGGTTAGGGTGAGGGTTAGTGTTAGGGTTAGGGTTAGGGTGAGTGTTAGGGTTAGGGTTAGTGTTAGGGTGAGGGTTAGGGTGAGGGTGAGGGTTAGGGGGAATGTGAGGGTTAGGGTGAGGGTGAAGTTTATGGTAAGGATGAGGGTTTGGGTTAGGATTAGGTTTAGGGTGAGGGCTAGGTTGAGTTTGAGGGTTAGGGTTAGGTTTCGGATTAGTGTGAGGGTTAGGGTTAGAATGAGGGTTAGTTGAGGGGTAGGGTTAGGTTAGGGTGAGGGTTAGGGTGAGGGTGATGGTTAGAGTTAGGGTTAGGGTTAGGGTGAGGGTGAGGGTGAGGGTGAGGGTTTGGGTTAGTGTTAGGGTTAGGGTGAGGGTGAGGGTGAGGGTTTCGTTTAGGGTTAGGGTTATTGTTAGAGTTAGGGTTAGGGTGAGGTTGAGGGTTAGGGTTTGGGTTAGGGTGAGGGTTAGGGTGAGGGTGAGGGTGAGGGTTAGGGTTACGGTTAGGGTGAGGGTTAGGGTGAGGATTATTGTTCGGGTGAGGGTTAGGGTTAGGGTTAGGGTTAGGGTGAGGGTGAGGGTTAGGGTTAGGGTTAGGTTTATGTTTAGGGTAATTGTTGTGGTTAGGGTTAGGGTTAGAGTGAGGGTGATGGTGAGGGTTAGGTTTAGGGTTAGCGTTATGGTTAGGGTGAGGGTGAGGGAGAGGTTTGGGTTTAGTTTTAGGTTTAGGGTCAGGGTTAGGTTTAGGGTTAGGGTGATAGTTGTGGTTGGGGTGGTATTTAGGGTGAGGGTGAGGGTTAGGGTTAGGGTGAGGTTTAGGGTTAGGGTTAGCGTTAGGGTGAGGGTTAGGATTAGGGTGTGGGTGAGGGTGAAGTTTAGGGTGAGGGTTAGGCTGATGGTGAAGTTTAGGGTGAGGGTGAAGGTTAGGGTTAGGATTAGCTTTAGGGTGAGAGTTAGAGTTCGGGTTAGTGTGAGTGTGACGGTTACGGTGAGGGTTAGGCTTAGTGTTAGCATTAGGGTTAGTGTGAGGATTAAGGTTAGGGTTAGGGTGAGGGTAAGGGATACCATGAGGTTTAGGGTGAGGGTGAGGGTTAGGGTAAAGCTTAGAGTTAGGGTTAGGGTGAGGGTTAGGGTTAGGGTTACAGTGAGGGTTAGGATTAGTGTGAGGGTTAGGGATAGGGTTAGGTTTAGGATGAGGGTGAGTGTTCTGGTTAGCCTGAGGGTTAGGGTTAGGGTTAGGGTGACGGTAGGGGTGGGTGTGAGGGTTAGGGTTAGGATTCGGGTTACAGTGAGGGTTAGGGTTAGGGTAAGGGTTAGGGTGAGGGTAAGGGTTAGGGTGAGGGTTAGGGTGAGTGTGAGGGTAAGGATAAGTTTTAGGGTTAGGGTTAGGGTTAGGGTTAAGGTTGGGGTGAGGGTTAGCGTGAGGGTGAGCATTAGGCTTATGGTTAGGGTTTGGGTGAGGGTTAGGGTTGGGGTTAGAGTTCGGATGAGGGTTAGGGTAAGGGTGAGGGTTAGGGTGAGGTTGGGGGTTAGGTTGAGGGTGAGGGTTAGGTTTAGGGTGACGGTTAGTGTTAGCGATAGTGTTAGGGTGAGGGTAAGGGTTAGGGTGAGGGTTAGGGTGAGAGTGAGGCTTAGGGTTAGCGTGACTGTTAGGGTGAGGGTTAGGGTGAGGGTTAGGGTTGCGGTTAGAGTTACGGTTAGGGTGAGGGTTAGGGTGAGGGTGAGGATTAGGGTTACAGTGAGGGTGAGGGTTAGTGTGAGGGGTAGGGTTAGGTATAGGGTGAGGTTTAGGTGTACTGTGAGGTTTATGGTTAGGGTTAGGGTTAGGGTGAGGGTAAGGGTTAGGATGAGTGTTAGGGTGAGAGTGAGGGTTAGGTTTAGCGTGAGTTTTAGGGAGAGGTTTAGGGTGAGGGTTAGGATTAGGGTGTGTGTGTGGGTGAGGGTTAGGCTTATGGCTAGGGTTAGGTTTATGTTATGGTTATTGTTAGGGTGAGGGTTAGGGTTAGGGTGAGGGTGATGGTGAGGGTTAGGTTTATGGTTAGCGTTATGGTTAGGGTGAGGGTGAGGGAGAGGTTTGGGTTTAGGATTAGTTTTAGGGTTAGGGTTAGGGTTAGGCTTAGGGCGAGGGTGAGGTTGAGGGTGAAGTTTAGGGTGAAGGTTCGGTTTAGGGTTAGGGTGAGAGTTGGGGTTAGGGTGATATTTAGGGAGAGGGTGAGGGTTAGGGTGAGGGTGAGGTTAGGTTTGGGATTACGGTTAGGGTTAGTCTGAGGTTGAGGGTGAGGCTGAGGGTAAGGGTTAGGGTTAGGGTTAGGTTTAGTGTGAGGGTTAGTTTTAGGGTTAGGGTTAGGATGAAGTTTAGGGTGAGGGGTAGGGTTAGGATTAGTGTGAGGATTAGGGTTAGGGTTAGGGTTAGGGTGAAGGTGAGGGTGAGGGTTAGGTTTAGGTTTAGAGTGAGGGTTAAGGTTAGGGTTAGGGTGAGGGTGAGGTTTAGGGTGAGGGGTATGGTTAGGTTTATTGTGAGGGTTAGGGTGATGGTGAGGCTTGGGTGAGAGTGAGGGTGAGAGTGAGGGTTAGGGTGAGGGTTACATTGAGGGTTGGGGTGAGGTTTAGGTTTAGGGTTAGTGTTAGGGTGAGGATTAGGGTTAGGGTTAGGGTGAGGGTGAGGGTTAGGTTTAGGGTGAGAGTGAGGGTATGTGTTCGGGTGAGGGTTGTGTGAGGGTGAGGATTAGGGTTAGGGTTAGGGTGAGGGTTAATGTTAGGTTTAGGCTTAGGGTTAGGTTGAGGGTGAGGGAGAGTGTTAGGTTTAGGGTTAGGGTTAGGGTTAGGCTTATGGTGAGGGTGAGGGTTAGGGTGAGGGTTTGGGTTAGAGTTAGGGTTAGAGTGAGGATTAGGGTAAGGGTTAGGGTTAGCTTTAGGGTTATTGTTAGGGTTAGAGTTAGGGTGACGGTGAGGGTGAGGGTTAGGGTTAATTTTAGGGTGCGGGTGAGGGTGAGGTTTAGGGTTAGGATTAAGGTTATGGTTAGGGTTAGGGTGAGGGTGAGGTTTAGGATTAGGGTTATAGTGAGGGTTAGTGTGAGAGCTAGGTTTAGGTTTACGGTGACGGTAAGGTTTAGGGTGAGGGTGAGGGTGAGGGTTAGGGTTAGGACTAGGTTGAGGGTGAGGGTGTGGGTTAGGGTTAGGGTGAGGATTAGGGTTAGGGTTTTGGTTAGGATGAGGGTTAAGGTGAGGGGTAGAGTTAGGGTTAGGGTGAGGCTTACGTTTAGAGTGTGCTTTAGCGTTAGGGTTAGGGTTAGGTTGAGAGTAAGGGTTAGAGTGAGGGTTAGGGTGAGGGTGAGGGTTAGGGTAAGCGTTACTGTTAGGGTGAGAGTGAGGCTGAGTGTTAGGGTTAGTGTTAGGGTTAGGGTGAGGGTTAGTGTGAGGGTTAGCGTTAAGGTTAAGGGTAGAATTAGGGTTACAGTGAGGGTTAGGTTTAATGTGTGGAATAGGGTTAGGTTTAGGGTTAGGATGAAGTTAAGGGTAGGGTGACGTTTAGGGTGAAGGTGAGGGTTAGGGTTAGCGTTACTGTTAGGGTGAGGCTGAGGGTGAGAGTTAAGGTTAGGGTTAGGTTGAGGGTTAGTGTGAGGGTTAGGGTTAAGGAGAGGGGTAGAGTTAGGGTTAGGGTGAGGGTTAGGTTTAGTGTGTGGATTAGGGTTAGGGTTAGGGTTAGGGTGAGGGTAAGGTTTAGGGTGAGGGTAAGGGTGAGTGTGAGGTTTAGGGTTATCATTACTGTTACGGTGAGGGTGAGGATGAGAGTTAGGGTTAGGGTGAGGGTGAGGTTTAAGGTTAGTGTTAGGGTTAGGGTTAGGCTTACGGTGAGGGGTAGGGTGAGGGTTAGGGTTAGGGTGAGGGTTAGGGTTAGGATTACGGTTACGGATAGGGTTAGCCTGAGGTTGAGGGTGATGTTGAGGTTGACGGTTAGGGTTAGGGTGAGGGTTAGGTTCAGTGTTAGGGTTAGGGTGAGGGTAGAGTTAGGGTTAGGGTTAGGATGAGGTTTAGGGTGAGGGGTAGGGTTAGGATTAGGGTGAGAGTTCCGGTTAGGGTGAAGGTGAGGGTGAGGGTTAGGTTTAGGTTTAGGGTGAGGGTTAGGATTAGGATTAGGGTTATGGTGAGGTTTAGGGTGAGGGGTAAGGTTAGGGTTAGGATGAGGTTTAGGGTGACGGTGAGGCTTAGGGTGAGGGTGAGGGTGAAGGTCAGGGTTAGGGTTAGGGTTGGGGTGAGGATTAGGGTTAGGGTTAGGTTGAGGTTTAAGTTTAGGGTGAGGGTGAGGGTGAGGATTAGGGTTAGGGTTAAGGCTAGGATTAGGTTTAGGCTGATGGTGAGGGTGAGGGTTAGGGTGAGGGTGATGGTTCGGTTGAGAGTGAGGGTTAGGGTGTGGGTGAGAGTTAGGTTTAGGGAGAGTGTTAGGATGACGGTGAGGGGTAGGGTGAGGGTGAGGTTTAAGTTTAGGGTTAGGGCTATGTTTAGGGTTAGGGTTGGGGTGAGGGTATGGGTTAGGGTGAGGGTTGTGTGAGGGTGAGGGTTATGGTTAGGGTTAGAGTGAGGGGTAGGGTGAGGGGTAGGGTGAGGGTTAGGGTGAGGGTTAGTGTTAGAGTGAGGTTTAGGGTTAGGTTTAGGTTTAAGGTTAGGGTTACTCTGAGGTTGAGGGTGAGGGTGAGGGTAAGGGTTAGGTTTAGGGTGAGGGTTAGGTTTAGTGTTAGGGTTAGGGTGAGGGTTAGGGTTAGGGTTAGGAAGAGGTTTAGGGTGAGGGCTAGGGTTAGGATTAGTGTGAGGTTTAGGGTTAGGGTTAGGGTTAGGGTGAAGGTGTGGGTGAGGTTTAGGTTTAGGATTAGAGTGAGGGTTAGGTTTATGGTTAGGGTGAGGGTGAGTTTTAGGGTGAGGGGTATGGTTGGGGTTAGGGTGAGGGTTAGGGTGATGGTGAGGCTTAGGGTGAGGGTGAGGGTCAGGGTGAGGGTTAGGGTGAGGGTTACAGTTAAGGTTGTTGTGAGGGTTAGGTTTAGGGTTAGTGTTAGGGTGAGGATTAGGGTTAGGGTTAGGGTTAGGGTGAGGGTTAGGTTTAGGGTTATTGTTAGGGTTAGGTTTAGTGTGACAGTGAGGGTGAGGGTGAGGGTTAGGGTTAGGTTTAGGGTGAGGGTGAGGGTGAGGGTTACGGTTAGGATTAGGATTAGGGTGAGGGTTAGTGTGAGGGTTAGGGTTAGGTTTAGGGTGAGGGTAAGGTTTAGGGTGACAGTTAGGGTGAGGGTGAGGGTGAGGGTTAGAGTGAGGGTTAGGATTAGGTTGAGGTTGAGGGTGTGGGTTAGGGTTATGGTGAGGGTGAAAGTGAGGGGTAGAGTTAGGGTTAGGGTGAGGGTTAGGTTTAGTGTGTGGGTTAGTGTTAGGGTTAGGGTTACGGTGCGAGGAAGGGTTAGGTTGAGGGTTAGGGTGAGGGTGAGGGTTAGGGTTAGTGTTACTGTTAGGTTGAGGGTGAGGGTGAGAGTTAGGGTTAGGGTTAGGGTTAGGGTGAGGGTAAGGGTTAAGTTTAGGGTTAGGGTTAGGGTTAGGCTGAGTGTTAGGGTTAGGGTGATGATTAGGGTGAGGTTGAGTATTAGGGTGAGGGTGAGGGGTCGGTTGAGGGTGAGTGTTAGGGTGTGGGTGAGTGTTAAGTTTAGGGTGAGTGTTAGGATGACGGTGAGGGGTAGGGTGAGGGTGAGGTTTAAGGTTAGGGTTAGGGTTAGGGTGAGGTTTAGGGTTAGGGTGAGGGTTAGATTGAGGGGTAGGGTTAGGGTTAGGGTGAGGGTTAGGGTTAGGGTGAGGATTAGGGTTAGTGTGAGGGTTAGGGTTAGGTTTAGGGTTAGGGTGATGGTGAGGGTATGTGTTCGGGTGAGGGTTGTGTGAGGGTGAGGATTAGGGTTAGGGTTAGGGTGAGGGTTAATATTAGATTTAGGCTTAGGGTTAGGTTGAGGGTGAGGGAGAGTGTTAGGTTTAGGATTAGGGTTAGGGTTAGGGTTAGGCTTAGGGTGAGGGTGAGGGTTAGGGTGAGAGTTTAGGTTAGGGTTAGGGTTAGGGTTAGGGTTATTGTTAGGGTTAGTGTTAGGGTGACGGTGAGGGTGAGGGTGAGGGTTACGGTTAGGTTTAGGGTGAGGGTGAGGGTGAGGGTTAGGGTTAGGATTAAGATTATTCTTAGGGTTAGGGTGAGGGTGAGGGTTAGGTTTAGGTGAGTGTTAGGATGACGGTGAGGGGTAAAGTGAGGGTGAGGTTTAAGTTTAGGGTTAGGGTTAGGTTTAGGGTTAGGGATGGGTTGAGGGTATGGGTTAGGGTGAGGGTTGTGTGAGGGTGAGGGTTAGGGTTAGGGTTAGGGTGAGGGGTAGGGTGCGGGGTAGGGTGAGGGTTAGGTTTAGGGTGAGGTTTCAGGTTAGGATTAGGGTTACGGTTAGGGTTAGTCTGAGGTTGAGGGTGAGGGTGAGGGTGAGGGTTAGGGTGAGGGTGAGAGTTAGCTTTAGTGTTAGGATCAGTGTTAGGGTTAGGGTTAGGGTTAGGGTGAAGGTGAGGGTGAGGGTCAGGTTTAGGTTTAGAGTGAGGGTTAGGGTTAGGGTTAGGGTTAGGGTGAGGTTTAGGGTGAGGGGTATGGTTAGGGTTAGGGTTAGGGTGATGGTGAGTCTTAGGATGAGGGTGAGGGTGAGGGTGAGGGTTTCGGTGAGGATGAGGGTGAGGGTTAGGGTTAGGGTTAAGGTTAGGATTAGGTTTAGGCTCATGATGAGGGTGAGGGTGAAGGTTAGGGATAAGGTTAGGATGAGGGCTAGGGGGAGGGGGAGGGTTAGTGTTAGGGTTAGGGATAGGGTGAGGATTAGGGTTAGGGTTAGGATTAGGGTGAGGGTGAGGCTTAAGTTTAGCATTATGCTTAGGGTTAGGGTTAGGGTTAAGGTTTAGGTTAGGGTGAAGGTGAGGGTAAGGGTTACGGTGAGGGCTAGGGTGAGGGTGAGGGTTACGTTTAGCATAACCTTAATCCTAACCCTAACCCTCACCCTCACGCTCACCCTAAACCTAACCCTAATCCTCACCCTCACCCTCACCGTCACCCTAACACTAACCCTAAAAATAACCCTAAACCCAACCCTAACCCTAACCCTAACCCCAACTCTCACCCTAACCTTCACCCTCACCGTAAGCCTAACCCTAACCTTAACCCTAATCCTAAACCTAACACTCTCCCTCACCCTCAACCTAACCCTAAGCCTAAACCTAATATTAACCCTCACCCTAACCCTAACCTTAATCCTCACCCTCACCTTAGGGTGAGGTTTAGGGTTAGGTTTAGGCTTAGGGTGAGTGTGAGGGTGAGGATTAGGGTTAGGGTTAGGGTGAGAGTTAGGGTTAGGGTGTGGGTAAGGGTTAGGTTTAGGGTTAGGGTAATGGTGAGATTGAGGGCTAGGGTGAGGGTGAGGGTGAGGGTTAGGGTTAGGGTTAGGGTTAGGGTTAGGGTGAGGGTGAGGGTGAGGATTAGGGTGAGGATTAGGGTTAGGGTTAGGGTGAGGCTGATGGTGAGGGTGAGGGTTAGGTTTAGGGTTAAGGTTATGTTGAGGGTTAGTGTGATGGTTAGGGTGAGGGTTAGGGTTAGAGTTAGGATGAGGGTGAGGGTTAGGTTGAGGGTTAGGGTGAGGTTTAGTGTGAGGGTTAAGGTTTGGGTGAGGGTTAGGGTGAGGGTTAGTGTTAGGGTTAGGTTTAGGGTGAGGGTGAGGGTGAGTGTTAGGGTTAGGTTTAGGCTTAGGGTTAGTTTGAGAGGGAGGGAGAGTATTAGGTTTAGGATTAGGATTAGGTTTAGGGTTAGGCTTAGCGTGAGGGTGAGAGTGATGGTGATGTTTAGGGTGAGGGTTAGGGTTAGGGTTAGGGTTAGGTTTACGGTGCGGGTAAGTGTTAGGGCTAGGGTGAGGGTAAGGGTGAGGGTTAGGGTTAGCGTTACTGTTAGGCTGAGGGTGAGGTTGAGAGTTAGGTTTGGCTTAGGGTTAGGGTTAGGGTGAGGGTAAGGTTTAAGTTTAGGGTTAGGGTTAGGGTTAGGCTGAGTGTTAGGGTTAGGGTGATGATTAGGGTGAGGTTGAATATTAGGGTGAGGTTGAGGTTCGGTTGAGGGTGAGGGTTAGGGTGTGGGTGAGTGTTAGGTTTAGGGTGAGTGTTAAGATGACGGTGAGGATTAGGGTGAGGGTGAGGTTTAAGGTTAGGGTTAGGGTTAGGGTGAGGTTTAGGGTTAAGGTTAGGGTGAGGGTTAGATTGAGGGGTAGGGTTAGGGTTAGTGTGAGGATTAGGGTTAGTGTGAGGATTAGGGTTAGTGTGAGGGTTAGGGTTAGGTTTAGAGATAGGGTTAGGGTGAGTGTATGGGTTCGGGTGAGTGTATGGGTTCGGGTGAGGGTTGTGTGAGGGTGAGGATTAAGGTTAGGGTTAGGGTGAGGGTTAATATTAGGTTTAGGCTTAGGGTTAGGTTGAGGGTGAGGGAGAGTGTTAGGTTTAGGATTAGGGTTAAGGTTAGGGTTAGGCTTACGGTGAGGGTGAAGGTTAGGGTGAGAGTTGGGGTTAGGGTTAGGGTTAGGGTTGGGTTTAGGGTTATTTTTAGGGTTAGTGTTAGGGTGATGGTGAGGGTGAGGGTGAGGATTAGGGTTAGGTTTAGGGTGAGCGTGAGGGTGAGGGTTAGGGTTAGGATTAAGGTTATGCTTAGGGTTAGGGTGAGGGTGAGGGTGAAGGTTAGGGTTAGGTTTAGGTTTAGGGTGAGGGTGAGGGTCAGGGTTAGGGTTAGGATTAGTGTTAGGGTGAGGGTCAGTGTGAGAGGTAGGTTTTGGTTTACGGTGAGGGTAAGGTTTAGGGTGAGGGTTAGGTCGAGGGTGAGGGTGAGGATTAGGGTTAGGGTTAGGACTAGGTCAGGGAGAGGACGAGGTTTATGGTTAGGGTTAGCGTTAGGGTGAAGGTTAGTGTGAGGGTTAGGGTAAAGGTGAGGGGTAGAGTTAGGGTTAGGGTGAGGATTAGGTTTAGTGTGTGGATTAGGGTTAGGGTTAGGTTAGGGTGAGGGTAAGTGTTATAGTGAGGGTTAGGGTGTGGGTGAGGGTAATGCTTAGGGTTAGCGTTACTGTTAGGGTGGGGGTGAGGGTGAGAGTTAGGGTTAGGGTTAGAGTTAGGGTTAGGGTGAGGGTGAGGGTTAAGGTTAGGGTTGGGGTTAGCTTTAGGTTGAGGGTTAGTTTTAGGGTGATGATTAGGGTGGGGGTGAGTATTAGGGTGAGGGTGAGGATTCGGTTGAGAGTGAGGGTTAGGGTGTGGGTGAGGGTTAGGTTTAGGGTGAGTGTTGGGATGAAGGTGAGGGGTAGGGTGAGAGGTAAGTTTAAGTTTAGGGTTAGGGTTATGTTTAGGGTTAGGGTTGGGGTGAGGGTATGGGTTAGGGTGAGGGTTGTGTGAGGGTTAGGGTTAGGTTTATGGTGAGGGTAAGGTTTAGGTTGAGGGTTAGGGTGAGGGTGAGGGTTAGGGTTAGCGTTACTGTTAGGTTGAGGGTGAGAGTTAGGGTTAGGGTTAGGGGTAGGGTGAGGGTAAGGGTTAAGTTTAGGGTTAGGGTTAGGGTTAGGCTGATGGTTAGGGTTAGGGTGATGATTAGGGTGAAGTTGAGTATTAGGGTGAGGGTGAGTGTTTGGTTGAGGGTGAGTGTTAGGGTGTGGGTGAGTGTAAGGTTTAGGGTGAATGTTAGGATGACGGTGAGGGGTAGGGTGAGGGTGAGGTTTAAGGTTAGGGTTAGGGTGAGGTTTAGGGTTAGGGTTAGGGTGAGGGTTAGATTGAGGGGTAGGGGTAGGGTTAGGGTGAGGGTTAGGGTTAGGGTGAGGGTTAGTGTTAGTGTGACGGTTAGGGTTAGGTTTAGGGTTATGGGTAAGGTGATGGTATGGGTTACGGTGAGGGTTATGTGAGGGTGAGGATTAGGGTTAGGGTTAGGGTGAGGGTTAATATTAGGTTTAGAATTAGGGTTAGGTTGAGGGTGAGGGAGAGTTTTAGGTTTAGGATTAGGGTTAGAGTTAGGGTTAGGCTTAGGGTGAGGGTGAGGGTTAGAGTGAGTGTTTGGGTTAGGGTTAGGGTTAGGTTTAGGGTTATTGTTAGGGTTAGTGTTAGGTGACGCTGAGGGTGAGGGTGAGGGTTACGGTTAGGTTTAGGGTGAGGGTGAGGGTGAGGGTTAGGGTTAGGATTAAGGTTATGCTTAGGGTTAGGGTGAGGGTGAGGGTGAATGTTAGGGTTAGGTTTAGGTTTAGGGTGAGGATGAGGGTCAGGGTTAGGGTTAGGATTAGTGTTAGGGTGAGGGTTAGTGTGAGGGTTAGGATTAGGTTTAGGGTGAGGGTAAGGTTTGGGGTGAGGATTAGGGTGAGGGTGAGGGTGAGGGTTAGGGTTAGGGTTATGGTGAGGCTAAGTGTTAGGGTGAGGGTTAGGGTGAGGGTGATGGTTAGGATTAGCGTTACTGTTAGTGTGAGGGTGAGGGTGAGAGTTAGGGTTAGGATTAGATTTAGGGTTAGGGTGAGGGTGAGGGTTAAGGTTAGGGTTAGGGTTAGGGTTAGGCTGAGGGTTAGGGTTAAGGTGATGATTAGGGTGGGGTGAGTATTAGGGTTAGGGTGATGGTTTGGTTGAGAGTGAGGGTTAGGGTGTGGGTGAGGGTTAGGTTTAGGGTGAGTGTTAGGATGACGGTGAGGGGTAGGGTGAGGGTGAGGTTTAAGTTTAAGGTTAGGGTTATGTTTAGGGTTAGGGATGGGTTGAGGGTATGGGTTAGGGTGAGGGTTTTGTGAGGGTTAGGGTTAGGGTTAGGGTGAGGGGTAGAGTGAGGGCTAGGGTTAGGATTAGTGTGAGGGTTAGGGTTAGGGTTAGGGTTAGGGTGAAGGTGAGGGTGAGGGTTAGGTTTAGGTTTAGAGTGAGGGTTAGGGTTAGGGTTAGGGTGAGGTTTAGGGTGAGGGGTATGGTTAGGGTTAGGGTGAGGGCTAGGGTGATGGTGAGGCTTAGGGTGAGGGTGAGGGTGAGGGTGAGGTTTACCCTTAGGGTTTTGGTGAGGATTAGGGTTAGGGTTACGGTTAGGTTTAGGTTTAGGGTGAGGGTGAGGGTTAAGGTTAGGGTTAAGGTTAGGATTAGGTTTAGGCTCATGGTGAGGGTGAGGGTTAGGGTGAGTGTGAGGGTTAGGGATAAGGTTAGGATGAGGGCTAGGGTGAGGGTGAGGGTTAGGGTTAGGGTTAGGGATAGGGTGAGGATTAGGGTTAGGGTTAGAGTTAGGGTGAGGGTGAGGGTTAGGTTTAGGATGAGGGGTAGGGTGAGGGGTAGGCTTAGGGTCAGGGTGAGGGTTAGGGTTAGCGTGAGAGTTAGGGTTAGGTTCAGGGTTAGGGTGAGGGTAAATTTTAGGGTGAGGGTTAGGGTGAGGGTGAGGGTGAGGGTTAGGATTAGGATTAGGGTTAAGATTATGGTTAGACTGAGGTTTAGGGTCAGGGTTAGTGTTAGGTTGAGGGTTAGGGTTAGGTTTAGGATTAGGGTTAGGATGAGGGTTAGGGTGAATGTTAAGGTTAGGGTTAGGGTGAGGGTTAGGATTAGTGTGAGGGTTCGGGTCAGGGTTAGGGTTAGGGTTAAGGTTAGGGTGTGGGTAAAGTTTAGGATGAGGGTAAGGGTAAGTTTGAGGGTGAGGGTTAGGGTTAGGCTTAGGGTTGGGGTTATGGTTAGGCTGAGGGTTAGGGTCAGGGTTAGGGTTAGGGTGAGGGTTAGGATAAGGTTTAGGGTTATGGTTAGGGTTAGGGTGAGGGTTAGGGTGAGGGTTATGGTGAGGGTTTGGGTTAGGATTAGGGTTAGTGTGTGGGTTAGGGTTAGGGTTAGGGTTAGGGTGAGGGTAAGGGTTAGGGTGAAGGTTAGGGTAAGGGTGAGCTTTAGGGTTAGAGTTAGGTTTAGATTGAGGGTGAGGGTGAGGTTGAGGGTTAGGTTTACGGTTAGGTTTAAGTTGAGGATTAGGAGGAGGGGGAGGTTTTTGGTTAGGTGAGGGTTAGGGTTAGTGTGAGGATAAGGGTTAGGCTGAGGGTTAGGGTGAGGGTTAGGGTTAGGGTTAGTTTGAGGTTAAGAGTTTGGGTGAGGGTTAGGTTGAGGGTGAGGGTTAGGGATAGGGTTAGGGTTAGGGGGAGGGTTGGGTTGAGGGTTAGGGTTAGGGTTAGGGTGAGGGTGCGGGTTCGGGTTCAGGTTCGGGTTCGGGTTCGCGTTAGAGTAAGGATCAGGGTGAGGGTGAGGGCTAGGGTGAGGGTAACGGTTTGGGTGAGGGTTACGGTTAGGGTGAGGTTTAGGGTTAGGGTTAGGGTTAGGGTTCGTGTGGAGGTTAGGTTTAGGGTGAGGGTTAGGGTTAGGGTTAGAGTTAGGGTGAGGGTGAAGGTAAGGGTTATGTTTAGGGTTAGGGTGAGGGTGAGGGTGAGGTTTAGCGTTAGGATTAGGGTTAGGGTTAAAGTTCGGGTGGAGGTTAGGTTTAGGGTGAGGGTTAGGTTTAGGGTTAGGGTTAGGGTGAGGGTGAAGGTGAGGGTTAGATTTAGGCTCAGGGTCAGGGTGAGGGTGAGGGTGAGGTTGAGACTGAGGGTTAGGATGTGGGTGAGGGTTAGGTTTAGGGTTAGGATT
>NW_024870773.1:37500-437500 GCF_019054845.1 Dipodomys spectabilis
GTTAGGGTTAGGGTTAGGGTTAGGTTGAGGGTTAGGGTTAGGATTAGGATTAGGTTTAAGGTTTGGGTTAGGCTGAGGGTGAGGGTGAGGCTGAGGGTTAGGGTTAGGATTAGGTTTAGGGTTAGGCTGAGGTTGAGGGTGAAGGTGAGTGTGAGGGTGAGGGTGAGGGTTAGGGTGAGGGTGAGCGTGAGGGTGAGGGTTTGGGTTAGGTAAGGATTAGGGTTAGGTTGAGGATTAGGATGAGGGTGAGGGTTAGAGTGAAGGTTACGTTTAGGGTGAGGGTTAGGGTTAGGGTTAGTGTGAAGGTAAGGGTTAGGTTAATGTTTAGGGTGAGAGTGAGGGTTAGGCTGATGGTGAGGGATAGGGTGAGGGTGAGGGTGAGGGTTAGGGTTAGGGTGAGGGTTTGGGTTAGGGTTAGGGTTAGGGTGAGGGTTATGGTGAGGGGTAGGGTTAGGTTTAGGGTGCAGTTTAGGGTTAGTGTGAGGGTTCGGGTCAGGGTTAGGGTTATGGTTAGGGTGAGGTTAAAGGTTAGGTTGAGGGTTAGGGTGAGGGTGAGTGTGAGGGTTAGGTTTAGGATTAGGGTTAGGCTTAGGGTTAGACTGAGGGTATGGGTCAGGGTTAGGGTTAGGGTTAGGTCTAGGGTGAGGGTAAGATTTAGGGTGAGGGTGAGGGTGAGGGTGAGCATTATGGTTAGGGTGAGGGTGAGGCCTAGGGTGAGGTTGAGGGTGAGGGTGAAGTTGGGGCTGAGAGTTAGGGTGTGGGTGAGGGTTAGGTTTAGTGTGAGCGTTAGGGTGACCATGAGGGTTAGGGTGCGGGTGAGGATTAGGTTTAGGTTTAGGGTTAGGGTGAGTGTTAGGATTAGGGTTAGGACGAGGGTTAGGATATAGGGTAGGGTTAGGTTTAGGGTGAGGGTTAGGGTGACGATGAGGGTTAGGGTGCGGTTGAGGTTTAGGTTTAGGGATAGGGTTAGGGTTAGGATTAGGGTTAGGATGAGGGTTAGGATGTAGGGTAGGGTTAGTGTTAGGGTGAGTTTTAGGGTTAGTTTGAGCGTTAGGGTTAGGGTTAGGATGAGGTTTAGGGTTAGGGTTAGGGTTAGGGTGAGGGTGAAGGTGATGGTTAGGGTTAGGGTTAGGGTGAGGTTGAGGGAGAGGTTGAGGGTTAGGGTTAGGGTTAGTATTAGGGTTAGGCTGAGGGTGAGGGTGAGGGTGAGGTTTAGGGTTAGGGTTAGGGTTTGGGTTAAGGTGAGGGCTAAGGTGCGGGTGAGGATTAGGGTGAGGGTGAGGGTGAGGGATAGGGTTAGGGTAAGGTTTAGGGATAGGGGTAGGGTGAGGATTATGGTGAGGGTGAGGGTTAGGGTGAGAGTTAGGGTTAGGGTGAGTTTGAGAGTTAGGGTTAGGGTTAGGGTTAGGGTGAGGGTGAGGGTTAGGGTTAAGGTTATGGTTAGGCTGAGGGTGAGGGTGAGGGTGAGGGTTAGGGTTAGGGTGAGGGTGAGGGTGAGGATGAGGTTTAGGGTTAGGATTAGTGTTATGTTAGGGTTAGGCTGAGGGAGCGGGTGGGGGTGAGACTGAGGGTTAGGGTATGGGTGAGTGTTAGGTTTAGGGTGAGGGTTAGGGTGATGGTGAGGGTTAGGGTGATGGTGAGGGTTAGGGTGAGGGTGAGGTTTAGGGATAGGGTTAGGGTTAGGGTGAGTGTTTAGGTTAGGGTTAGGGTTAGGGTGAGGGGTAGGGTGAGGGGTAGGGTTAGGGTGAAGGTGAGGGTTAGGGTTAGTGTGTGTTTTAGAAATAGGGTTAGGGTGAGGGTAAGGTTTAGGGTGAGGTTTCGGGTTAGCGTTAGGTTTAGGGTGAGGGTGAGGGCTAGGGTTAGGGTTAGGGTTAAGGTTAGGTTTAGGGTGAAGGGGAGGGGGAGGGGGAGGCGGAGGGTTTGGGTTAGGTAAGGGTTAGGCTTAGGTTTAGTGTGAGGATAAGGGTAGGGGTTATGGTGAGAGTTAGAGTGAGGGTGAGGGTTAGGGTTAGGGTGAGGGTTAGGGTTAGGGTGAGGGTTAGGGTGAGGGTTATGGTTAGGGTGAGTGTTAGGTTTTGGGTGAGCCTGAGGGTGAGAGTCAGCTTTAAGGTTAGGGTTAGAGTTAGGATGAGGGTGAGGGTAAGGTGTAGGATTAGGGTTAGGGTTAGGCTGAGTGTGAGGGTGAGAGTGAGAGTGAGGTTTAGAATTAGGTTGAAGTTTAGGGTTACATTTAGGGTTAGGGTGAGGGTTAGGGTTAGGGTTAGGGTTAGGATGAGGGGTAGGGTGAGGGGTAGGGTTAGGATTAGAGTGAAGGTTAGGTTTAGGGTTAGGGTTAGGGTGAGAGTTAGGGTTAGTGTGAGGTTGAGGGTCAGGGTTAGGGTTAGGGTTAGGTTTAGGGTGAGGGTAAAGGTTAGGGTGAGGGTTCGAGTGAGGGTAAGGTGAGGGTTATGGTTAGGATTAGGGTTAGGGTGAGGGTTAGGGTTAGGATTAGAGTGAAGGTTAGGCTCAGGGTCAGGGTGAGGGTGAGGGTGAGGTTGAGACAGGGTTAGGGTGTGGGTGAGGGTTAGGTTTAGGGTGAGGGTTAGGGTGACGATGAGGGTTAGGGTGCGGGTAAGGGTTAGGTTTAGGTTTAGGGTTAGGGTGAGTATTAGGATGAGGGTTAGGATGAGGGGTAGGGTTAGGGTTAGGGTGAGGGTTAGGGTTAGTTTGAGCGTTAGGGTTAGGGTTAGGGTGAGGTTTAGGGTTATGGTTATGGTTAGGGTGAGGGTGAAGGTGAGGGTTATGGTTAGGGTTAGGGTTAGGGTTAGAGTTAGGCTGAGGGTGAGGGTGAGGTTTAGGGTTAGGGTTAGGGTTAGGGTCAGGGTGAGGGTTAGGTTTAGGGTTAGGGTTAGGGTTAGTTTGAGCGTTAGGGTTAGGGTTAGGATGAGGGTTAGGGTGAGGGTTAGGGTTAGGGTAAGCATCAGGGTGAGGGTTACGGCGAGCGTTAGGGTTAGGTTTAGGGTAGGGTGAGGGTTAGGGTTACGATTAGGGTTAGGTTTAGGGTTTGGGTTAGGCTGAGGGTGAGGGTGAGGCTGAGGGTTAGGGTTAGGATTAGGTTTAGGGTTAGGGTTAGGCTGAGGGTGAGGGTGAGTGTGAGTGTGATGCTTAGGGTGAGGGATAGGGTGAGGGTGAGGGTTAGGGTGAGCATGAAAGTGAGGGTGAGGGTTTGGGTTAGGTAAGGATTAGGGTTAGGGTGAGGATTAGGGTTAGAGTTAGATTAAGGTGAGAGTAAGGGTTAGCGTGAGGGATAGGGAGAGGGTGAGGGTTAAGTTGAGGGCTAGGGTGCGGGTGAGGTTAAGGGATAGGGTGAGGGTTAGGGTGAGGGTGAGGGTTAGGGTGAGGGTGAGGGTTAGGTTTAGGGTTAGGGTTAGGGTGAGGGAAAGGGTGAGGGTGGCATTGACGGTTAGGGTTAGTGTTAGGGTGAGGGTTAGGTTTAGTGTGAGTGTTCGAGTGAGGTTTAGGGGTAGGGTGAGGTTAGGGTTAGGGTGAGGGTTAGGGTTAGGGTGATGTTTAGGTTGAGGGTGAGTGTTAGAGTGATGGTGAGGGTTCATGTGAGGGTGAGGTTTAGAGTGTGGGTGAGGGTTAGGTTTAGGGTGAGTGTTAGGGTGACAATGAGGGTTACCGTGAGGGTGAGGGTTAGGGTTAGGGTGAGGGTGAGGGTGAGGATTAGGGTTAGGATTAGGGTTAGGGTTAGGGTGAGGCTGATGGTGAGAGTGAGGGTGAGGGTTAGGTTTAGGGTTAGGGTTATGGTGAGGGTTAGTGTGATGGTTAGGGTGAGGGTTAGGGTTAGGGTTAGGATCAGGGTGAGGGTTAGGGTGAGGGTTAGGATGAGGGTTAGGGTTAGGGTGAGGGTTAGGGTGAGGGTTAGTGTTAGGGTTAGGTTTAGGGTGAGGGTGAGGGTGAGTGTTAGGGTTAGGTTTAGGCTTAGGGTTAGTTTGAGAGGGAGGGAGAGTATTAAGTTTAGGGTTAGGGTTAGGCTTAGCATGAGGGTGAGAGTGATGGTGAGGTTTAGGGTGAGGGTTAGGGTTAGGGTTAGGGTTAGGTTTACGGTGCGGGTAAGGGTTAGGGCTAGGGTGAGGGTGAGGGTTAGGGTTAGCGTTACTGTTAGGTTGAGGGTGAGGTTGAGAGTTAGGTTTAGGCTTAGAGTTAGGGTTAGGGTGAGGGTAAGGGTTAAGTTTAGGGTTAGGGTTAGGGTTAGGCTGAGTGTTAGGGTTAGGGTGATGATTAGCGTGAGGTTGAGTATTAGGGTGAGGTTGAGGGTTCGGTTGAGGATGAGTGTTAGGGTGTGGGTGAGTGTTAGGTTTAGGGTGAGTGTTAGGATGACAGTGAGGAGTAGGGTGAGGGTAAGGTTTAAGGTTAGGGTTAGGGTGAGGTTTAGGGTTAGGGTTAAGGTGAGGGTGAGGGAGACTGTTAGGTTTAGGATTAGGGTTAGGGTGAGGGTTAGGCTTATGGTGAGGGTGAGATTTAGGGTGAGGGTTTGGGTTAGGGTTAGGGTTAGGGTTGGGTTCAGGGTTATTGTTAGGGTTAGTGTTAGGGTGACGGTGAGGGTGAGGGTGAGGGTTAGGGTTAGGTTTAGGATGAGGGGGAGGGGGAGGGTTAGGGTTAGGATTAAGGTTATGCTTAGGGTTAGGGTGAGGGTGAGGGTGAAGGTTAGCGTTAGGTTTAGGTTTAGGGTAAGGGTGAGGGTGACGGTTAGGGTTAGGATTAGTGTTAGGGTGAGAGTCAGTGTGAGAGGTAGGTTTTGGTTTACGGTGAAGGTAAGGTTTAGGGTGAGGGTTAGGTCGAGGGTGAGGGTGAGGGTTAGGGTTAGGGTTAGGACTAGGTTAGGGTGAGGACGAGGTTTATGGTTAGGGTTAGCATTAGGGTGAAGGTTAGTGTGAGGGTTAGGGTAAAGGTGAGGGGTAGAGTTAGGGCTAGGGTGAGGATTAGCTTTAGTGTGTGGATTATGGTTAGGGTTAGGTTAGGGTGAGGGTAAGTGTTAGGGGGAGGGTTAGGGTGAGGGTAATGCTTAGGGTTAGCGTTACTGTCAGGGTAGAGGTGAGGGTGAGAGTTAGGGTTAGGGTTAGAGTTAGGGTTAGGGTGAGGGTGAGGGTTAAGGTTAGGGTTGGGGTTAGCTTTAGGTTGAGGGTTAGTTTTAGGGTGATGATTAGGGTGGGGGTGAGTATTAGGGTGAGGGTGAGGATTCGGTTGAGAGTGAGGGTTAGGGTGTGGGTGAGGGTTAGGTTTAGGGTGAGTGTTGGGATGAAGGTGAGGGGTAGGGTGAGAGGTAGGTTTAAGTTTAGGGTTAGGGTTATGTTTAGGGTTAGGGTTGGGGTGAGGGTATGGGTTAGGGTGAGGGTTTTGTGAGGGTTAGGGTTAGGTTTAGGGTGAGGGTAAGGTTTAGGTTGAGGGTTAGGGTGAGTGTGAAGGATAGGGTTAGCATTATTGTTAGGTTGAGGGTGAGGTTGAGAGTTAGGGTTAGGGTTAGGGTTAGGGTGAGGGTAAGGGTTAAGTTTAGGGTTAGGGCTAGGGTTAGGCTGAGTGTTAGGGTTAGGGTGATGATTAGGGTGAAGTTGAGTATTAGGGTGAGGGTGAGTGTTTGGTTGAGGGTGAGTGTTAGGGTGTGGGTGAGTGTTAGTTTTAGGGTGAGTGTTAAGATGACGGTGAGGGGTAGGGTGAGGGTGAGGTTTAAGGTTAGGGTTAGGGTTAAGGTGAGGTTTAGGGTTAGGGTTAGGGTGAGGGTTAGATTGAGGGGTAGGGTTAGGGTGAGGGTGAGGGTTAGATTGAGGGGTAGGGTTAGGGTTAGTGTGAGGGTTAGGGTTAGTGTTAGTGTGAAGGTTAGGGTTAGGTTTAGGGTTATGGTTAAGGTGAGGGTATGGGTTACCTTGAGGGTTATGTGAGGGTGAGGATTAGGGTTAGGGTTAGGGTGAGGGTTAATATTAGGTTTAGACTTAGGGTTAGGTTGAGGGTGAGGGAGAGTGTTAGGTTTAGGATTAGGGTTAGAGTTAGGGTTAGGCTTAGGGTGAGGGTGAGGGTTAGGGTGAGGGTTTGGGTTAGGGTTAGGGTTAGGGTTAGGTTTAGGGTTATTGTTAGGGTTAGTGTTAGGGTGATGGTGAGGGTGAGGGTTACGGTTAGGTTTAGGGTGAGGGTGAGGGTGAGGCTTAGAATTAAGGTTATGGCCAGGGTTAGGGTGAGGGTGAGGGTTAGGGTTAGGATTAGGGTTAGGATGAGGGTAGTGTGAGGGTTAGGGTTAGGTTTAGGGTGAGGGTAAGGTTTACGGTGAAGGTTAGGGTGAGGGTGAGGGTGAGGTTTAGGGTTAGGGTTAGGACTAGGTGGAGGGTGAGGGTGAGGTTTAGGGTTAGGATTAGGGTTAGGGTGAATGTTAGTGTGAGGGTTAGGGTTAAGGTGAGGGGTATATTTAGGTTTAGGGTGAGGATTAGGTTTAGTGTGTGGATTAGGTTTAGGGTTAGGGTGAGGCTAAGTGTTAGGGTGAGGGTTATCGTGAGGGTGATGGTTAGGATTCGCGTTACTGTTTGTGTGAGAGTGAGGGTGAGAGTTAGGGTTAGGGTTAGATTTAGGGTTAGGTTGAGGGTGAGGGTTAAGGTTAGGGTTAGGGTTAGGCTGAGGGTTAGGGTTAGGGTGATGATTAGGGTGGGCGTGAGTATTAGGGTGAGGGTGATGGTTCAGTTGAGAGTGAGGGTTAGGGTGTGGGTGAGGGTTAGGTTTAGGGTGAGTGTTAGGATGACGGTGAGGGGTAGGGTGAGGGTGAGGTTTAAGTTTAGGGTTAGGGTTATGTTTAGGGTTAGGGATGGGGTGAGGGTATGGGTTAGGGTGAGGGTTGTGTGAGGGTGAGGGTTAGGGTTAGGGTTACGGTGAGGGGTATGGTGAGATTTAGGGTGAGGGTTAGGGTTAGGGTGAGGTTTAGGTTTAGGATTATGATTACGGTTAGGGTTAGGATGAGGTTTAGGTTGAGGGCTAGGGTTAGGATTAGTGTGAGGGTTAGGGTTAGGGTTAGGGTTAGGGTGAAGGTGAGGGTGAGGGTTAGGTTTAGGTTTAGAGTGAGGGTTAGGGTTAGGGTTAGGGTGAGGTTTAGGGTGAGGGGTATGGTTAGGGTTAGGGTGAGGGCTAGGGTGATGGTGAGGCTTAGGGTGAGGGTGAGGGTGAGGGTGAGGGTGAGGGTTAGGTTGAGGGTTACGTTTAGGGTTTTGGTGATGGTTAGGGTTAGGGTTATGGTTAGGTTTAGGTTTAGGTTTAGGGTGAGGGTGAGGGTGAGGAATAGGGTTAGGGTTAAGGTTAGGATTAGGTTTAGGCTCATGGTGAGGTTGAGGGTTAGGGTGAGTGTGAGGGTTAGGGATCAGGTTAGGATGAGGGCTAGGGTGAGGGTGAGGGTTAGGGTTAGGGTTAGGGATAGGGTGAGGATTAGGGTTAGGGTTAGAGTTAGGGTGAGGGTGAGGGTTACGTTTAGCATTATGGTTAGGGTTAGGGTGAGGGTTAGAGTTCAGGTTAAGTTTAGTATAAAGGTGAGGGTAAGGGTTACAGTGAGGGTTAGGGTGAGGGTGAGGGTTAGGTTTAGCATAATGGTTAGGTTTAGGGTTAGGGTGAGGGTTAGGTTTAGGTTTAGGTTTAGGGTGAGTGTGAGGGTGAGGATTAGGGTTAGGATTAGGGTGAGGGTTAGGGTTAGGGTGTGGATAAGGGTTAGGTTTAGGCTTAGGGTGAGGGTGAGGTTGAGGGCTAGGGTGCTGGTGAGGGTTAGGATTAGGTTTAGGGTGAGGGTGAGGCTTAGGGTAAGGGTTAGGGTTAGGGTTAGGGTTAGGCTGATGGTGAGGGTGAGGGTGAGGGTGAGGGTTAGGGTTAGGGTGAGGGTGAGGGTTAGGGTTAGGGTTAGGGTGAGGGTTAGGGTTAGGTTTAGGATGAGGGTTAGGGTGAGGGGTAGGGTTAGGGTCAGCGTGAGGGTTAGGGTTAGTTGTGAGGGTTAGGGTTAGGGTTAGGGTTAGGGTGAGGGTGAGGGTAAATTTTAGGGTGAGGGTTAGGGTGAGGGTGAGGGTTAGGGTTAGGATTAGGGTTAGGGTTATGGTTCGACTGAGGTTTAGGGTCAGGGTTAGTGTTAGGGTGAGGGTTAGGGTTAGGTTTAGGTTTAGGGTTAGGATGAGGGTTAGGGTGAATATTAAGGTTAGGGTTAGGGTGAGGGTTAGGGTTAGTGTGAGGGTTCGGGTCAGGGTTAGGATTAGGGTTAAGGTTAGGGTGTGGGTAAAGTTTAGGTGAGGGTTAGAGTAAGGTTGAGGGTGAGGGTTAGGGTTAGGATTAGGGTTGGGGTTATGGTTAGGCTGAGGTTTAGGGTCAGGGTTAGGGTTAGGGTGAGGGTTAGGATGAGGTTTAGGGTTAGGGTTAGGGTTAGGGTGAGGGTTAGGGTGAGGGTTTGGGTTAGGATTAGGGTTAGTGTGTGGGTTAAGTTTAGGGTTAGGGTTATGGTGAGGGTAAGGGTTAGGGTGAAGGTTAGGGTAAGGGTGAGGTTTAGGGTTAGAGTTAGGTTTAGGTTGAGGGTGTGGGTGAGTTTGAGGGTTAGGTTTAGGGTTAGGTTTAAGGTGAGGGTTAGGAGGAGGGGGAGGTTTTCCGTTAGGTAAGGGTTAGAGTTAGGGTTCATGTGAGGATAAGGGATAGGCTGAGGGTTAGGGTGAGGGTTAGGGTTAGGGTTATGGTTAGTTTGAGGTTAAGAGTTTGGGTGAGGGTTAGGTTGAGGGTGAGGGTTAGGGATAGGGTTAGGGTTAAGGGGAGGGTTGGGTTGAGGGTTAGGGTTAGTGTTAGGGTGAGGGTTAGGGTGAGGGTTAGGGTTAGGTTTAGGGTTAGGGTTATGGTGAGGGTTAGGGTTAGGGTGAGGGTTCGGGTTTGGGTTCGGGTGAGGGTTAGAGTTAGGGTCAGGGTGAGGGTGAGGGCTAGGGTGAGGGTAACGGTTTGGGTGAGGGTTAGGGTTAGGATGAGGTTTAGGGTTAGGGTTAGGGTTAGGGTTCGGGTGGAGGTTAGGTTTAGAGTGAGGGTTAGGGTTAGGGTTAGGGTTAGGGTGAGGGTGAAGGTGAGGGTTAGATTTAGGGTTAGGGTGAGGGTGAGGTTTAGCGTTAGGATTAGGGTTAGGGTTAGGCTTAGGCTCAGGGTCAGGGTGAGGGTGAGGGTGAGGTTGAGACTGAGGGTTATGATGTGGGTGAGGGTTAGGTTTAGGGTGAGGATTAGGGTAACGATGAGGGTTAGGGTGTGGGTGAGGGTTAGGTTTAGGTTTAGGGTTAGGGTGAGTGTTAGGATTAGGGTTAGGATGAGGGGTAGGGTGAGGGTTAGGGTGAGGGTTAGGTTTAGTTTGAGCTTTAGGGTTAGGGTTAGGGTGAGGTTTAGAATTAGGGTTACGGTTAGGGTGAAGGTGAATATGAGGGTTAGGGTTAGAGTGAGGGTGAAGGTGAGGGTTAGGGTTAGGGTTAGTGTTAGGGTTAGGCTGAGGGTGAGGGTGAGGTTTAGTGTTAGGGTTAGGGTGAGGGTTAGGTTTAGGATTAGGGTTAGGGTTAGTTTGAGCGTTAAGGTTAGGGTTAGGTTGAGGGTTAGGGTGAGGGTTAGGGTTAGGGTAAGGGTTAGGGTGAGGGTTAGGACGAGCGTTAGGGTTAGGGTTAGGGTTAAGGTGAGGGTTAGCATTAGGACTAGGTTTAGGTTTAGGGTTTGGGTTAGGCTGAGGGTGAGGGTGAGGCTGAGGGTTAGGGTTAGGATTTGATTTAGGGTTAGGGTAAGGCTGAGGGTGAGGGTGAGGGTGAGTGTGAGGGTTAGGGTGAGGGCTAGGGTGAGTGTGAGGGTGAGGGTGAGGGTTTGGTTTAGGTTAGGATTAGGGTTAGGGTGAGGATTAGGGTGAGGGTGAGGGTTAGAGTGAAGGTTAAGTTTAGGGTGAGGGTTGGGGTTAGGGTTAGTGTGAGGGTTAGGGTTACGTTGATGTTTAGGGTGAGGGTGAGAGTTACGGTGAGGCTGAGGTTTAGGGTGTGGGTGAGGGTTAGGGTTAGGGTGAGTGTTAGGCTGATGGTGAGCGATAGGGTGAGGGTGAGGTTTAGGGTTAGGGTTAGGGTTAAGGTGAGTGTTTGGGTTAGGGTTAGGTTTAGGGTGAAGGTTGGGGTGAGGGTTAGGGTTAGGGTTAGGGTGAAGGTTAGGGTTAGTGTGAGGGTTCAGGTCAGGGTTAGGGTTAGGGTTAGGGTGAGGGTAAAGTTTAGGTTGAGGGTTAGGGTGAGGGTGAGGGTGAGGGTTAGGGTTAGGATTAGGGTTAGGATTAGGGTTAGGCTGAGGGTTAGGGTCAGGGTTAGGGTGAGGGTAAGAGTTAGGGTGAGGGTTAGGGTGAGGGTGAGTGTTAGGGTTAGGGTTAGGGTGAGAATGAGGGCTAGGGTGAGGTTGAGGGTTAGTGTTAGGGTTAGGGTTAAGCTCAGGGTGAGGGTGAGTGTGAGGGTGAGGTTGAGACTGAGGGTTAGGGTGTGGGTGAGGGTTAGGTTTAGGTTTAGGGTTAGGGTGAGTTTTAGGATTAGGGTTAGGATGAGGGTTAGGATGTAGGGTAGGTTTAGGTTTAGGGTCAGGGTTAGGGTGACGATGAGGGTTAGGGTGCGTGTGAGGATTAGCTTTAGGTTTAGGGTTAGGGTGAGTTTTAGGATTAGGGTTAGGAAGAGGGTTAGGATGTAAGGTAGGGTTAGGGTTAGGGTGAGTGTTAGGGTTAGTTTGAGCGTTAGGGTTAGGGTTAGGGTGAGGTTTAGGTTAGGTTTATGGTTACGGTGAGGGTGAAGGTGATGGTTAGGGTTATGGTTAGGGTGAGGGTGAGGGTGAGGTTGAGGGTTAGGGTTAGGGTTAATATTAGGGTTAGGCTGAGGGTGAGGGTGAGGGTGAGGTTTAGGGTTAGGGTTAGGGTTTGGGTTAAGGTGAGGGCTAAGGTGAGGGTGAGGGTTAGGGTGAGGGTGAGGGTGAGGGTGAGGTTTAGGGTTAGGGTAAGGGTTAGGCTGAGGGTGAGGATGAGGGTGAGGGTTAGGGTTAGGGTGAGGGTTAGGGTTATGTTTAGTAGTGAGGGTGAGGGTGAGGGTGAGGTTTAGGGTTAGGATTAGTGTTATGTTAGGGTTAGGCTGAGGGTGAGGGTGAGGGTGAGACTGAGGGTTAGGGTGTGTGTGAGGCTTAGGTTTAGGGTGAGGTTTTGGGTGACGGTGAGGTTTAGGGTGATGGTGAGGGTTAGGGTGAGGTTTAGGGTTAGCGTTAGGTTTAGGGTGACGGTGAGGTTGAGGGTTAGGTTTAGGGTTAGGGTTAGGGTTAGGTTTAGGGTGAGAGTTAGGGGGAGGGGGAGGTTTTGGGTTAGGTAAAGGTTAGGGTTAGGGTTAGTGTGAGGATCAGGGTTAGGCTGAGCATTAGGGTTAGGGTTAGGGTTGGGGGTCGGGTGACGTTAAGAATTAGGGTGAGGGTTAGGGTGAGGGTGAGGGTTAAGGATAGGGTTAGGGTTAGGGGGAGGGTTGGTTGAGGGTTAGGGTTAGGGTTAGTGTGAGGGTTAGGGTGAGAGTTAGGGTTAGGTTTAGGGGTAGGGTTATGGTGAGGGTTAGGGTTAGGGTGAGGGTTAGGGTGAGGGTTCAGGTGAGGGTTCTGGTGAGGGTGAGGGTGAGGGTTAGAGTTAGGGATAGGGTGAGGGTGAGGGCTAGGGTTAGGTTAAGGGTGAGGGTTAGGGTTAGGGTTAGGGTTAGGTTGAGGATGAAGGTGAGGGTTAGGTTTAGGGTTAGGGTTAGGGTGAGGGTGAGGCCTAGGGTGAGGTTGAGGGTGAGGGTGAGGTTGGGACTGAGGGTTAGGGTGTGGGTGAGGGTTAGGTTTAGGGTGAGGGTTAGGGTGACGATGAGGGTTAGGGTGCGGGTGAGGGTTAGGTTTAGGTTTAGGGTTAGGGTGAGTGTTAGGATGAGGGTTAGGATGAGGGGTAGGGTTAGGGTTAGGGTGAGGGTTAGGTTTATGGTTATGGTTAGGGTGAGGGTGAAGGTGAGGGTTACGATTAGGGTTAGGGTGAGGGTGAGGGTTAGGGTTAGGGTTAGGGTTAGTGTTAGGTTTAGGCTGAGGGTGAGGGTGAGGTTTAGGGTAAGGGTTAGGATTAGGGTTAGGGTGAGGGTTAGGTTTAGGGTTAGGGTTAGGGTTAGTTTGAGCGTTAGGGTTAGGGTTAGGGTGAGGTTAGTGTGAGGGTTAGGGTTAGGGTAAGCTTTAGGGTGAGGGTTAAGGTGAGCCTTAGGGTTAGGGTTAGGGTTAGGTTGAGGGTTAGGGTTAGGATTAGGGTTAGGTTTAGGGTTTGGGTTCGGCTGAGGGTGAGGGTGAGCCTGAAGGTTAGGGTTAGGATTAGGTTTAGGGTTAGGCTGAGGTTGAGGGTGAAGGTGAGTGTGAGGGTTAGGTTGAGGGCTAGGGTGAGGGTGAGGGTTAGGGTGAGGGTGAGCGTGATAGTGAGGGTGAGGGTTTGGGTTAGGTAAGGATTAGGGTTAGGGTGAGGATTAGGGTTAGAGTTAGGTTTAAGGTGAGAGTAAGAGTTAGCTTGAAGGTTAGGGAGAGTGTGAGGGTTAAGGTGAGGGCTAGGGTGAGGGTGAGAGTAAGGGATAGGGTGAGGGTTAGGGTGAGGGTGAGGGTTAAGGTGATGGTGAGGGTGAGGTTGAGGTTTAGGTTTAGGGTTAGGGTTAGGGTGAGGGAAAGTGTGAGGGTGGCATTGACGGTTAGTGTTAGGGTGAGGGTTAGGTTTAGTGTGAGTGTTAGAGTGAGGTTTAGGGGTAGGGTGAGGGTTAGGGATAGGGTTAGGGTGAGGGTTAGGGTTAGGGTGATGTTTAGCTTGAGGGTGAGTGTTAGAGTGATGGTGAGGGTTCCTGTGAGGTTGAGGTTTAGGGTGTGGGTGAGGGTTAGGTTTAGGGTGAGTGTTAGGGTGACAGTGAGGGTTACCGTGAGGGTGAGGGTTAGGGTTAGGGTTAGGGTGAGGGTTAGGTTTTGGGGTTACAGTTAGGGTGAGGGTTAAGCTGAGGTGTCGGTTAGGGTTAGGGTGAGGTTTAGGGTTAGTGTGAGGGTTAGGGTTAGGATTAGGGTTAGGGTGAGTATATGGGCTAGGGTGAGGGTTAGAGTGAGGGTGATGGATAGTGTTAGGTTTAGGGTTTGGGTTAGGGTTAGGGTGAGGGTTTGACTGAGGGATAGGGTTAGGGATAGGGTGAAGGATATGGTTAGGGTGAGGGTTAGGGTTAGTGTGAGGGTTAGGATTAGGGTTAGGCTTAGGGTGAGGGTAAGGGTTACAGTGAGGGTTATGGTGAGGGTGAGGGTTAGGGTTAGGGTGAGGTTTAGGGTTAGGGTCAGGGTAAGGGTTAGGGTGAAGGTTAGGGTGAGAGTGAGGGTTAGGTTTAGCTTGAGTGTTAGGGTGAGTGTTAAGGTGAGGTTTAGGGTTAGGGTTAGGGTTGCATGAGGGGTAGGGTGAGGGGTAGGGGTAGGGTTAGGGTGAGAGTTAGGTTAGTCTGAGGGTTAGGGTCAGGTTTAGGTTTAGGGTTAGGGTTAGGGTGAGTGTAAGGGTTAAGGTGAGGGTTTGGGTGAGGGTGGGTGTGAGAGTTAGGGTTAGGATTAGGGTTAGGGTTAGGGTTAGGCTGAGGGTTAGGGTCAGGGTTAGGGTTAGGGTGAGGGTAAGGATTAAGGTGAGCGTTAGGGTGCAGTTGAGGGTTAGGGATAGGGTTAGGGTTAGGGTGAGTTTAGGGTTAGGGTTAGGG
The DNA here is from genome assembly GCF_019054845.1 of Dipodomys spectabilis. NCBI lineage: Eukaryota > Metazoa > Chordata > Mammalia > Rodentia > Heteromyidae > Dipodomys > Dipodomys spectabilis. The sequence goes on from NW_024870773.1 coordinate 51,258, forward strand.
TTAGGGTGAGGGTTAGTGTGAGGGTTAGGGTGAGGGTTATGGTTAAGGGTTCGGGTGAGGGTTAGGGTGAGGGTGAGGGTTAGGGATAAGTTTAGGGTTAGGGTGAGTATTAGGGTGAGGTTTAAGGTTAGGTTTAGGGTTAGGGCAAGGGCTAGGGTGATGGTGAGGGTTAGTGTGAGGGTGAGGGTGAGGGTTTCGGCTAGGTAAGGGTTAAGGTTAGGGTGAGGTTTTGGGTGAGGGTGAGGGTTAGAGTGAGGGTTAGGGTTAGGGTGAGGGTTACTTTTAAGGGTAGGTTTAGGGTGAGGGTTACGGTTAAGTTGATGTTTAGGGTGAGGGTGAGGGTTACAGTGAGGGTGAGGGTTAGGGTTAGGGTGAGGGTTAGGTTTAGGGTTACAGTTAGTGTGAGGGATAGGGTGAGGGGTACAGTTAGGGTTAGGTTGAGGGTTAGGGTTAGTGTGAGGGTTAGGGTTAGGGTTAGGTTTAGGGTTAGGGTGAGGATAAAGTTTAGGGTGAGGGTTAGGGTGAGGGTGAGGGTTAGGGTTAGGGTTAGGGTTATGGTTAGGGTGTGGATTAGGTTTAGGGTGAGGGTGTGGGTTAGGGTTAGGATTAGGATGAGTGTGAGTGTGAGGGTTAGTGTTACAGATAGGGTTCGGGTGAGGGTGAGGGAGAAGGTTAGTTTTAGGGTTAGGTTTAAGGTTAGGGTTAGGCTTAGGGTGTGGGTGAGGGTGAGGGTGAGGTTTAGGGTGAGGGTTAGGGTTAGGGTTACGGTGAGGGTTAGGGTTAGGGTGATGGTTAGGGTGAGGGTGAGGGTTAGGGAGAGGGTTATGGTTACGTTGAGGTTGAGGGTTAGGGTGTGGGTGAGGGTTAAGGTTAGGGTGAGGGTTAGGGTGAGGGTTAGGGTGAGGGTTAGGGTGAGGGTGAAGGTTTGGGTTTGGGTTAGGTTGAGGGTTAGGGTTAAGGTGAGGTTTAGGGATAGGGTTAAGTTTAGGATGAGGGTGAGGTTTAGGGTTAGGGTTAGAGTTAGGGTGAGGGTGAGTGTTATGGTTAAGATTAGGGTTACGGTTAGGGTTAGGTTGAGGGTGAGGGTGAGTGTTAGGGTTAGGGTTAGGGTTAGGGTTGAGGCTAGGGTGAGGTTTTGGGTTAGGTTTACGGTTAGGATGAGGGTTAGGCTGAGGGGTAGTGTTAGGGTTAGGGTGAGGGTGAGGGTGAGTTTTAGGGTTAGTGTGAGGGTTAGGGTTAGGGTTAGGGTGAGGGTAAGGGTTAGGGTGAGGGTTAGTGTGAGGGTGAAGATTAGTGTTAGGTTGAGGTTTAGTGTGAGGGTTAGGGTTAGGGTTAGGGTTAGGGTTTGGGTTAGGGTTAGGGTTAGGTTTATTGTTAGGGTTAGGATTAGGCTGTGGGTGAGGGTGAGGGTTAGGGTGTGGGTGAGGTTGTGGGTGAGGGTGAGTGTTAGGGTGACAGTGAGGTTTAAGGTGAGGGTGAGAGTTAGGGTGAGGGTTAGGGTGAGGGTTAGGTTTAGGGTTACAGTTAGGGGGAGTGTTAGCGTGAGGGGTAGGGTTAGGGATAGGGTGAGGCTTAGCATTAGTGTGATGGTTATGGTAAGGGATAGGTTTAGGGTTAGGGTGAGAATAAGGGTTAGGGTGATTTTTAGGGTGAGGGTGAGGTTTAGGGTTAGGGTTAGGGTGTGTGTTAGGTTTAGGGTGAGGGTTAGGGTTTGGGTTAGGTTTAGGGTGAGGGTGAAGTTTAGGGTTAGTTTTAGGGATAGGGTTAGGGTGAGGGTGAGGGTTAGGTTTAGGATTAGGGTTAGGGTTAGGCTTATGGCTTAGGAAGAGGGTGAGCCTGCGGGTGAGGGTTAGGGTGAGGGTTAGGGTTTGGGTTAGGTTTAGTTTGATGTTTAGGGTGAGGGTGAGGCTTAGGGTGAGGGTGAGGGTGAGGGTGAGGGTGAGGGTGAGGGTTAGAGTGTGGGTGAGGGTTAGGGTTAGGTTGAGGGTTATGGTTAGGGTCAGGGTGAGGGTTAGTGTGAAGATTAGGGTTAGGATTAGGGTTAGGGTGAGGGTAAGGTTTAGGGTGAGGTTTAGGGTGAGGTTGAGGATTAGTGTGAGGGTGAGAGTTCGTGTTCGGGTGAGGGTTAGGGTGTGGGTGAGGTTTAGGGTTCAGGTGAGTTTTAGGGGCATGGTGAGTGTTACAGTGTGGTCAGGCTTAGGCTTAGGATTAGGGTGAGTGTTAGGTTTAGGATTACAGTTACAGTGAGGGTTAGGGTGTGGGGTTGGGTTAGGGATAGGGTGAGGGTTAGGGTTAGTGTGAGGGTTAGGGTTAGGGTAAGGACTAGGGTTAGGGTGAGGTTAAGGGTTAGGGTGAGGGTTAGGGTTAGGGTTAGGTTTAGGTTTAGGGTTTGGGTGTGGGTTGGGGTAAGGGTGAGTGTTAGGGTTAGGGTGAGGGTTAGGGTGAGGGTGAGGGTTATTGTTAGGCATAGGGTTAGGGTGAGGGTGAGGGTAAGGGTGAGAGTTAGGATGAGGGTTAAGGTTAGGGTTAGGGTATGGGTTAGGGAGAGGGTGATGTTTAGGGTGAGGGTGAGAGTTAGGTTGAGTGTGACGGTTCGGGTAAGGATGAGGGTTAGGGTGTGGGTGAGGGTTAGGGATAGGTTGAGGGTTAGGGTGATGGTGAGGGTTAGGGTGAAGGTGAGGGTTATCATTACGGTTAGCGTTAGCGTGAGGGTTAGGTTTAGGGTTAGGGTGAGGGTTAGGGTGAGGTTGAGGGTTAGGGTGAGGGTTAGGTTTAGGGTGAGTGTTAGGGTGAGGGTTAGGGTTAGTGTTAGGGTTAGGGTGAGGTTTTGGGTTAGGGTTAGGGAGAGTGTTAGGGTTAGGGTGAGGGTTAGGGATAGGGTTAGGTTTAGGGTGTGGGTGAGGGTGAGGGTTAGAGGTAGGGTTAGAATTAGGGTGAGGGTGAGGTTTAGGGTTAGGATTAGGGTTAGTGTTAGGGTTAGGTTGAGGGTGAGGGTGAGGGTTAGAAATAGGGTTAGGATTAGGGTTAGTTTTAGCGTTAGGATGAGGGTTAGGCTGTGAGGTAGGGTTAGGGTTAGGGTGAGGGTTAGGGTTAGTGTTAAGGTTAGGGTTAGGGTTAGGGTGAGTGTAAGGGTTATGGTGAGGGTTAGAGTGAGGGTTAGGGTTAGGGTTAGGGTTAGGGTTAGGGTTAGGGTGAAGACTAAGGTTAGGGTTAGTGTTAGGGTTAGGGTGAGGGTAAGGTTTAGGGTGAGGGTTGGGGTGAGAGTGAGGGTTGGGGTGAGGGTTAGAGTGAGGGTTAGGTTTAGCGTTAGGGTTAGGGTTAAGTTTAGGGTGAGGGTTAGGGTTAGGGTGAGTGTTAGGGTTTGCATTAGGGTTAGGTTCAGGGGGAGGGTTAGGGTTAGGTTGAGGGCTAAGGTGAGGGTGAGGGTTAGGGTTAGGATTAGGGTTAGGGTGAAGACTAAGGTTAGGGTTAGTGTTAGGGTTAGGGTGAGGGTAAGGTTTAGGGTGAGGGTTGGGGTGAGAGTGAGGGTGAGGGTTAGCGTGAGTGTTAGGGTGAGGGTTACGGTGAGGGTTAGGGTTAGGGTTAGGTTTAGGGTGCGGTTGAGGGTTAGGGAGAGGGTTAGGGTGAGGGTTAAGATTAGGGTGAGGGTGAGGGTTAGAATTAGGTTTAGGGTTAGGGTTATTGTTAGGGTTAGGCTTAGAGTTAGGGTGAGTGTGAGTGTGAGGGTGAGGGTTAGAGTTAGGGTTAGGGTTAAGGTGAGGGTTAGGGTGAGGGTTAGGGTTATGGTTAGGGTTAGGGTGAGGGTTACAGTTAGGGTGAGGGTGAGGGTTAGGGTGAGGCTGAGGGTTAGGGTTAAGGTTAGTGTGAAGGTTAGGGATAGGGTTAGGGTTAGGGTGAGGGTGAGGGTGAGGGTTAGGGTTAAGGTTAGATGTAGGGTGCGGGTGAGGGTTAGGGTTAGGATTAGGGTTAGGGTAAGGACTAAGGTTAGGGATAGTGTTAGGGTTAGGGTGAGGGTTAGGGTTAGGGTTAGGGTTTGGGTTAGGTTTAGGGTCAGGATGAGGGTTAGTCTGTTGGGTAGGTTTAGTGTGAGGGTGAGGTTTAGGGTTAGTGTGAGGGTTGGGGTTAGGGTTAGGGTTAGGACGAGGGTAAGGGTTAGGATGTGGGTTAGGATTAGGGTTAGGGTGAGGGTTAGGGTGAGGGTTAGAGTTAGGGTTAGGGTTAGGGTGAGGGTTAGGTTTAGGTTTAGGGTTACGTTTAAGGTTAGTGTTAGGGTTAGCTTGAGGGTGAGTGTTAGGGTTAGCATTAAGGTTAGGGTGAGGGTGAGGGTTAGGATAGGTTTAGGGACAGGCCTATTGTGAGGGTGAGGCTAAGGGTTAGGGTTAGGGATAGGGTGAGGATAAGGGTTAGTGTTAGGGTTAATGTCAGTGTTAGGCTGAGGGGTAGGGTTAGAGTTAGGTTGAGGGTTAGGTTTAGTGTGAGGGTTAGGGTTAGGGTTAGGATTAGGGTGAGGCTAAGGGTTAGGTTGAGGGTTAGGGTTAGCATTAGTGTTAGTGTTAGGGTGAGGGTGAGGGTTAGGGTTAGGTTTAGGGTGAGGGTGAGGTTTAGGGTTAGGATTAGTGTTATGTTAGGGTTAGGCTGAGGGAGCGGGTGAATGTGAGACTGAGTGTTAGGGTGCGAGTGAGGGTTAGGTTTAGGGTGAGGGTTAGGGTGATGGTAAGGGTTAGGGTGATGGTGAGGGTTAGGGTGAGGGTTACGTTTAGCATTATGGTTAGGTTTAGGGTTAGGGTGAGGGTTAGGGTTAGGTTTAGGCTTAGGGTGAGTGTGAGGGTGAGGATTAGGGTAAGGGTTAGGGTGAGAGTTAGGGTTAGGGTGTGGGTAAGGGTTAGGTTTAGGGTTAGGGTAAGGGTGAGGTTAAGGGCTAGGGTGAGGGTGAGGGTGAGGGTGAGGGTTAGGGTTAGGGTTAGGGTGATGGTGAGGGTGAGGATTAGGATTAGGGTTAGGGTTAGGGTTAGGCTGATGGTGAGGGTGAGGGTGAGGGTGAGGCTTAGGGTTAGGGTTAGGTTTAGGCTTAGGGTGAGGGTTAGAGTTAGGGTTAGCGTGAGGGTTAGGGTTGTGTTGAGGGTTAGGGTTAGGGTTAGGGTTAGGTTTAAGGTTATTTTTAGGGTTACGGTTAGGGTGAGTGTGAGGGTGAGTGTCAGGGTGAGGGTTAGGGTTAGGGTTAGGTTTAGGGTGAGGGTGAGGGTGAGGGTTACTGTTAGGATTAAGTTTAGGATTAGGTTTAGGCTGATGGTGAAGGTGAGGGTTAGGGTGAGGGTGAGGGTTAGGGTGAGCGTGAGGTTTAGGGTTAGCGTTACTGTTAGGGTGAGGGTGAGGGTGAGAGTTAGGATTAGGGTGAGGCTGAGGGTGACTGTGAGGGTGAGTTTGAGGTTTAGGGTGAGGGTAGGGTGAGCGTGAGGGTGAGGGTGAGGGTTTGGGTTAGGTAAGGATTAGGGTTAGGGTGAGGATTAGGGTGAGGGTGAGGTTTAGAGTGAAGGTTAAGTTTAGGGTGAGGGTTGGGGTTAGGGTTAGTGTGAGGGTTAGGGTTAGGTTGATGTTTAGGGTGAGGGTGAGGGTTATGGTGAGGGTGAGGTTTAGGGTGCGGGTGAGGGTTAGGGTTAGGGTGAGGGTTAGGGTTAGGGTTAGAGTGAGGGTTAGGGTTGGGGTGGAGTTTAGGGTTAGGGAGAGAGTTAGGGTTAGGGTTAGGGTTAGGTTGAGGGTGAAGGTGAGGGTTAGGATTAGGGTTAGGCTGAGGGTGAGGGTGAGGTTTAGTGTTGGGATTAGGTTAGGGTTAGGCTTAGGCTCAGGGTCAGGGTCAGGGTTAGTGTGAGGTTGAGACTAAGGGTTTGGTTGTGTGTGAGGTTTAGGTTTACGGTGACGGTTAGGGTGACGATAAGGGTTAGGGAGCGGGTGAGGGTTAGGTTTAGGGTTAGGGTTAGGGTGAGTGTTAGGATTAGGGTTAGGATGAGGGTTAGGATGAGGGGTAGGGTTAGGGTTAGGGTGAGGGTTAGGGTTAGTTTGAGCGTTAGGGTTAGGGTTAGGGTGAGGTTTAGGGTTATGGTTATGGTTAGAGTGAGGGTGAAAGTGAGGGTTATGGTTAGGGTTAGGGTGAGGGTGAAGGTGAGGGTTATGGTTAGGGTTAGGGTTAGGGTGAGGGTGAAGGTGAGGGTTAGGGTTAAGGTTAGGGTTAGTGTTAGGGTTAGGCTGAGGGTGAGGGTGAGGTTTAGGGTTAGGGTTAGGGTTAGTTTGAGCGTTAGGGTTAGGGTTAGGGTGAGGTTAGGGTGAGGGTTAGGGTTAGGGTAAGCGTAGGGTAAGGGTTAGGACAAGCGTTAGGGTTAGGGTTAGGGTTAGGATGAGGGTTAGGGTTAGGTTTAAGGTTTGGGTTAGGCTGAGGGTGAGGGTGAGGCTGAGGGTTAGTGTTAGGATTAAGTTTAGGGTTAGGCTGTGGTTGAGGGTGAAGGTGAGTGTGAGGGTTAGGGTGAGGGTTAGGGTGAGGGTGAGCATGAGGGTGAGGGTTTGGGTTAGGTATGGATTAGGGTTAGGGTGAGGATTAGGGTGAGGGTGAGGGTTAGAGTGAAGGTTAGGTTTAGGGTGAGGGTTAGGGTTAGGGTTAGTGTGAGGGTTAGGGTTAGGTTGATGTTTAGGGTGAGGGTGAGGGTTAGGGTGAGGGTGAGGTTTAGGGTGTGGGTGAGGGTTAGGGTTAGGGTGAGGGTTAGGCTGACGGTGAGGGATATTGGGAGGGTGAGGTTTAGGGTTAGGGTTAGGGTTAGGGTGAGGGTTTGGGTTAGGGTTAGGTTTAGGGTGAGGGTTATGGTGAGGGGTAGGTTTAGGTTTAGGGTGAAGGTTAGGGTTAGTGTGAGGGTTCGCGTCAGGGTTAGGGTTAGGGTTAGGGTGAGGGTAAAGGTCAGGTTGAGGGTTAGGGTGAGGGTGAGGGTGAGGGTTAGGGTTAAGATTAGGATTAGGCTTAGGGTTAGGCTGAGGGTTTGGGTCAGGGTTAGGGTTAGGGTTAGTGCTAGGGTGAGGGTAAGAGTTAGGGTGAGGGTTTGGGTGAGGGTGAGCGTTATGGTTAGGGTTAGGGTGAGGGTGAGGCCTAGGGTGAGGTTGAGGGTGAGGGTGAGGTTGGGACTGAGGGTTAGGGTTTGGGTGAGGGTTAGGTTTAGGGTGAGGGTTAGGGTGATGATGAGGGTTAGGGTGCGGGTGAGGATTAGGTTTAGGTTTAGGGTTAGAGTGAGTGTTAGGATTAGGTTTAGGATGAGGGTTAGGATATAGGGTAGGGTTAGGTTTAGGGTGAGGGTTAGGGTGACGATGAGGGTTAGGGTGCGGGTGAGGTTTAGGTTTAGGGTTAGGGTTAGTGTTAGGATTAGGGTTAGGATGAGGGTTAGGATGTAGGGTAGGGTTAGTGTTAGGGTGAGTGTTAGGGTTAGTTTGAGCGTTAGGGTTAGGTTTAGGGTGAGGTTTAGGGTTAGGGTTATGGTTAGGGTGAGGGTGAAGGTGATGGTTAGGGTTAGGGTTAGGGTGAGGTTGAGGGAGAGGTTGAGGGTTAGGGTTAGGGTTAGTATTAGGGTTAGGCTGAGGGTGAGGGTGAGGGTGAGGTTTAGGGTTAGGGTTAGGGTTTGGGTTAAGGTGAGGGCTAGGGTGAGGGTGAGGATTAGGGTGAGGTTGAGGGTGAGGGTTAGGGTTAGGGTAAGGTTTAGGGATAGGGGTAGGGTGAGGATTATGGTGAGGGTGAGGGTTAGGGTGAGAGTTAGATTTAGGGTGAGTTTGAGAGATAGGGTTAGGGTTATGGTTCGGGTGAGGGTGAGGTTTAGGATTAGGTTTATGGTTAGGCTGAGGGTGAGGGTGAGGGTGAGCGTCAGCGTTCGGGTGAGGGTTAGGGTTAGGTTTAGGGTGAGGGTGAGGGTGAGGGTGAGGTTTAGGGTTAGGATTAGTGTTATGTTAGGGTAAGGCTGAGGGAGCGGGTGGGGGTGAGACTGAGGGTTAGGGTGTGGGTGAGGTTTAGGTTTAGGGTGAGAGTTAGGGTGATGGCGAGGGTTAGGGTGAGGGTGAGGTTTAGGGATAGGGTTAGGGTTAGGGTGAGTGTTTGGGTTAGGGTTAGGGTTAGGGTGAGGGTTAGGATGAGGGGTAGGGTTAGGGTGAGGGTTAGGGTTAGTGTGTGTTTTAGGGATAGGGTTAGGGTTAGGGTGAGTGTAAGGTTTAGGGTGATGTTTTGGGTTAGCGTTAGGGTTGGGGTGAGGGTTAGGGTTAGGGTTAAGGTTAGGTTTAGGGTAAAGGGGAGGGGGAGGGGGAGGGATTGGGTTAGGTAAGGGTTAGGGTTAGGTTTAGGGTGAGGATAAGGGTAAGGGTTAGGGTGAGGGTTAGGGTGAGGTTGAGGGTTAGGGTTAGGGTGAGGGTTAGGGTGAGGGTTAGGGTTAGGGTTATGGTTAGGATGAGGGTTAGGGTGAGGGGTAGGGTTAGGATTAGAGTGAAGGTTAGGTTTAGGGTTAGGGTTAGGGTGAGGGTTATGGTTAGGTTTAGGGTTAGGATGAGGGTTAGGGTGAGGGATAGGGTTAGGTTTAGGGTGAGGGTTAGGGTTAGTGTGAGGTTTAGGGTCAGAGTTAGGGTTAGGGTTAGGTTTAGAGTGAGGGTAAAGTTTAGGGTGAGGGTTCGGTTGAGGGTAAGGTGAGGGTTATGGTTAGGATTAGGGTTAGGGTGAGGGGTAGGGTTAGGATTAGAGTGAAGGTTACGCTTAGACTTAGGTTCAGGTTCAGGGTGAGGGTGAGGGTGAGGTTGAGACTGAGGGTTAGGTTGTTGGTGAGGGTTAGGTTTAGGGTGACGATGAGGGTTAGGGTGCGGGTAAGGGTTAGGTTTAGGGTGAGTGTTAGGATTAGGGTTAGGATGAGGGTTAGGATGAGGGTTAAGGTTAGGGTTAGGTTGAGGGTTAGGGTTAGTTTGAGCGTTAGGGTTAGGGTTACGGTGAGGTTTAGGGTTATGGTTATGGTTAGCGTGAGGGTGAAGGTGAGGGGTAGGGTTAGGGTTAGGGTGAGGGTGAAGGTGAGGTTTATGGTTAGGGTTAGTGTTAGGGTTAGGCTGAGGGTGAGGATGAGGTTTAGGGTTAACGTTAGGGTTAGGGTTAGGGTGAGGGTTAGGTTTAGGGTTAGGGTTAGGGTTAGTTTGAGCATTAGGGTTAGGGTTAGGATGAGGGTTAGGGTGAGCGTTAAGGTTAGGGAAAGCATCAGGGTGAGGGTTACGGCGAGCGTTAGGGTTAGGGTTAGGGTGAGGGTTAGGGTTAGGATTAGGGTTAGGTTTAGGGTTTGGGTTAGGCTGAGGGTGAGGGTGAGGCTGAGGGTTAGGGTTAGGATTAGGTTTAGGTTTAGGGTTAGGCTGAGGGAGAGGGTGAGTGTGAGGGTTAGGGTGAGGGATAGGGTGAGGGTGAGGGTTAGGGTGAGCATGAGAGTGAGGGTAAGGGTTTGGGTTAGGTAAGGATTAGGGTTAGGGTGAGGATTAGGGTTAGAGTTAGGTTTAAGGTGAGAGTAAGGGTTAGCATGAGGGTTAGGGAGAGTGTGAGGGTTAAGGTGAGGGCTAGGGTGCGGGTGAGGGTAAGGGATAGGTTGAGGGTTAGGGTGAGGGTGAGGGTTAGGGTGAGGGTGAGGGTTAGGGTTAGGGTTAGGGTGAGGGTTAGGTTTTGGGGTTACAGTTAGGGTGAGGGGTGGGGTGAAGGGTAGGGTTAGGGTTAGGGTGAGGTTTAGGGTTAGTGTGAGGCTTAGGGTTAGGATTAGGGTTAGGGTGAGTATAAGGGCTAGGGTGAGGGTTAGAATGAGGGTGATGGATAGGGTTAGGTTTAGGGTTTGGGTTAGGGTTAGGGTGAGGTTTTGAGTGAGGTGTAGGGTTAGCGATAGGGTGAAGGATATGGTTAGGGTGAGGGTTAGGGTTAGTATGAGGGTTAGGGTTAGTGTGAGGGTTAGGGTTAGGTTTAGGGTTAGGGTGAGGGTGAGGGTATGTGTTCGGGTGAGGGTTGTGTGAGGGTGAGGATTAGGGTTAGGGTTAATATTAGGTTTAGGCTTAGGGTTAGGTTGAGGGTGAGGGAGAGTGTTAGGTTTAGGATTAGGGTTAGGGTTAGGGTTGAGCTTAGGGTGAGGGTGGGTGTTAGGGTGAGGGTTTGGGTTACGGTTAGGGTTAGGGTGAGCAATAGGGTTAGGGTTAGGATTAAGGTTATGGTTAGGGTTAGGGTGAGGGTGAGGGTGAAGTTTAGGGTTAGGTTTAGTGTTAGGGTGAGGGTGAGGGTGAGGGTTAGGGTTAGGATTAGGGTTAGGGTGAGGGTTAGTGTGAGAGTTAGGTTTTGGTTTAGGGTGAGGGTAAGGTTTAGGGTGAGGGTTAGGGTGAGGGTGAGTGTGAGGGTTAGGGTGAGGGTGAGCGTTAGGGTTAGGGTTTGTGTTAGGGTGAGGGTTAAGGTGAGGGGTAGAGTTAGGGATAGGGTGAGGGTTAGGTTTAGTGTGTGGGTTAGGGTTAGGGTTAGGGTGAGGGTGAGGGGTAGATTTAGGGTTAGGGTGAGTTTTAGGGTTAGGGTGAGGGTTAGGTTTAGTGTGTGGGTTAGGGTTAGGGTTAGGTTGAGGGTAAGGGTTATGGTGAGGGTTAGGGTGAGGGTGAGGATTAGGGTTAGCATTACTGTTAGGGTGAGGGTAAGGGTGAGAGTTATGGTTAGGGTTAGGGTTCGGGTTAGGGTGAGGGTTAGGGTTAAAGTGAAGGGTAGAGTTAGGGTTAGGGTGAGGGTTAGGTTTAGTGTGTGGATTAGGGTTAAGGTTAGGGTTAGGGTGAGGTTAAGGGTACAGTGAGGTTTAGGGTGAGGGTGAGGGTTAGGGTTAGCGTTACTGTTAAGGTGAGGCTGAGGGTGAGAGTTAGGGTTAGGGTTAGGGTTAGGGTGAGGGTTAGTGTGAGGGTTAGGGTTAAGGTGAGGGGTATAGTTAGGGTGAGGGTGAGGGTTAGGTTTAGTGTGTGGATTAGGGTTAGGGTTAGGGTTAGGGTGATGGTGAGTGTTAGGGTTAGGGTTAGGGTTATGGTGAGGTTTAGGGTGAGGGGTATGGTTAGGGTTAGGGTGAGGTTTAGGGTGACGGTGAGGCTTAGGGTGAGGGTGAGGGTGAGGGTGAGGGTTAGGGTTAGGGATGGGGTGAAGGTTAGGGTTACGGTTATTTTTAGGTTTAGATTTAGGGTGAGGGTGAGGGTTAGGGTTAGGATTAAGGTTAGGATTAGGTTTAGGCCGATGGTGAGGGTGAGGGTTAGGGTTAGAGATAAGGTTAGGGTGAGGGTTAGGGTGAGGGTGAGGGTTAGGTTTAAGGTTAGGGATAGGGTGAGGATTAGGCTTAGGGTTAGGGTGAGGGTGAAGGTGAGGGTTACGTTTAGCATTATGCTTAGGGTTATGGTTAGGGTGAGGGTTAGGGTTAAGGTTAAGGTTAGGATAAGGGTGAGGGTAAGGTTAAGGTGAGGGCTAGGGTGAGGGTGAGGGTTACGTTTAGCATTATGATTAGGTTTAGGGTTAGGGTGAGGTTTAGGGTTAGGTTAAGGCTTAGGGTGATTGTGAGGGTGAGGATTAGGGTTAGGGTTAGGGTGAGAGTTAGGGTTAGGGTGTGGGTAAGGGTTAGGTTTAGGGTTAGTGTGAGGGTGAGGTTGAGGGTGAGGGTGAGGGTGAGGGTGAGTGTTAGGGTTAGGTTTAGGCTGAGGGTTAGTTAGAGAGTGAGGGAGAGTATTAGGTTTAGGATTAGGGTTAGTGTTAGGGTTAGGCTTAGGGTTAGGGTGATGGTGAGGTTTAGGGTGAGGGTTAGGGTTAGGGTTAGGGTGAGGGTTAGGGTTAGGGTTAGGGTTAGGGTGAGGGTGAGGGTTAGGGTTAGTGTTAGGGTGAGGATTAGGGTTAGGGTTAGGGTTAGGATTATGGTTATTGTTAGGTTTAGCGTTAGTGTGACGGTGAGGGTGAGGGTGAGGGTTAGGGTTAGGTTTAGGGTGAGGGTGAGGGTGACTGTTAGGGTTAGTATTAAGGTTATGGTTATGGTTAAGGTGAGGGTGAGAGTGACAGTTAGGGTTAGGGTTAGGTTTAGGGTGAGGGTGAGGGTGAGGATTACGGTTAGGATTAGGGTTAGGGTGAGAGTTAGGGTGAGGGTTAGGGTTTGTTTTAGGGTGAGGGTAAGGGTTAGGGTGAGGGTTAGGGTGAGGGTGAGGGTTAGGGTGAGGGTTAGGATTAGGTTGAGGTTGAGGGTGTGGGTTAGGGTTAGGGTGAGGTTTAAGGTGAGGGGTAGAGTTAGGGTTAGGGTGAGGGTTAGGTTTAGTGTGTGGGTTAGGGTTAGGATTAGGGTTAGGGTGCGGGTAAGGGTTAGGGTGAGGGTAAGGGTGAGGGTGAGGGTTAGGGTTAGCGTTACTGTTAGGTTGAGGGTGAGGGTGAGAGTTAGGGTGAGGGTTAGGGTGAGGTTGATGGTTAGGGTTAGCATTATTGTTAGGGTGAGGGTGAGGGTGAGAGTACGGGTTAGGGTTAGAGTTAGGGTTAGGGTGAGGGTGAGGGTTAAGGTTAGTGTTAGGGTTAGGTTTAGGCTGAGGGTTAGGGTTAGGGTGATGATTAGGGTGGAGGTGAGTATTAGGGTGAGGGTGAGGGTTCGGTTGAGAGTGAGGGTTAGGGTGTGGGTGAGGGTTAGGTTTAGGGTGAGTGTTAGGATGACGGTGAGGGGTAGGGTGAGGGTGAGGTTTAAGTTTAGGGTTAGGGTTATATTTAGGGTTAAGGATGGGGTGAGGGTATGGGTTAGGGTGAGGGTTGTGTGAGGGTGAGGGTAAGGGTTAGGGTTAGGGTGAGGGGTAGGGTGAGGGGTAGGGTGAGGGGTAGGGTGAGAGTTACGGTTAGGGTGAGGTTGAGGGTTAGGATTAGGGTTACGGTTAGGGTTAGTCTGAGGTTGAGGGTGAGGGTGATGGTGAGGGTTAGGGTTAGGGTGAGGGTTAGGTTTAGTGTTAGAGTTAGGGTGAGGGTTAGGGTTAGGGTTAGGGTTAGGATGAGGTTTAGGGTGAGGGGTAGGGTTAGGATTAGAGTGAAGGTTAGGGTTAGGGTTAGGGTTAGGGTGAAGGTGAGGGTGAGGGTTAGGTTTAGGTTTAGAGTGAGGGTTAGGGTTAAGGTTAGGGTTAGGGTGAGGTTTAGGGTGAGTGGTATGGTTAGGGTTAGGGTGAGGGTTAGGGTGATGGTGAGGCTTAGGGTGAGGGTGAGGGTTACAGTTAGGGTTGGGGTGATGGTTATGGCTAGGGTTAGGTTTAGGGTGAGGGTGAGGTTTATTGTTAGGGTGAGGGTTAGGGTTAGGTTTAGGGTTAGGTTTAGGATGAGGGTTAGGGTGAGGGGTAGGGTTAGGGTCAGGGTGAGGGTTAGGGTTAATGTGAGGGTTAGGGTTACGGTTAGGGTGAGGGTAAACTTTAGGGTGAGGGTTAGGGTGAGGGTGAGGGTGAGGATTAGGGTTAGGATTAGGGTTAGGGTTATGGTTAGACTGAGGGTTAGGTTAAGGGTTAGTGTTAGAGTGAGGTTTAGGGTTAGGGTTAGGGTTAGGGTTAGGATGAGGGTTTTGGGTGAGTGTTAGGGTTAGGGTTAGGGTGAAGGTTAGGGCTTGTGTGAGTTTTCGGGTCAGGGTTAGGGTTAGGGTTAAGGTTAGGGTGAGGGTAAAGTTTAGGATGAGGGTTAGGGTGAGGTTGAGGGTTAGGGTTAGGGTGAGGGTGAGGGCTAGAGTGAGCGTAAGTGATAGGGTGATGGTTAGGGTTAGGGTGAGGGTTAGGTTTAGGGTTAGGGTTAGGGTGAGGGTTAGGGTTACGGTGGAGGTTAGGCTTACGGTAAGGGTTAGGGTTAGGGTTAGGGTGAGGGTGAAGGTGAGGGTTAGGCTCAGGTTAAGGGTGAGGGTGAGGATGAGGGTGAGACTGAGGTTTAGCGTGTGGGTGAAGGTTAGGTTGGGGTGAGGGTTAGGGTGACGGTGAGGGTTAGGGTACGGCTGAGAGTTAGGTTTAGGGTTAGGGTTAGGGTTAGTTGGAGCATTAGGGTTAGGGTTAGGGTGAGGGTTAGAGTGGAGGGTTAGGGTTACTGTTAGGATTAGGGTGAGGGTTAGGTTTAGAATTAGGGTTAGGTTTAGGGTTTGGGTTAGCCTGAGAGTGAGGGTGAGGCTGAGGGTTAGGGTTAGGATTACGTTTAGGGTTACGGTTAGGCTGAGAGTGAGGGTGAGTGTTAGGGTTAGGGTAAGGGTTAGGTTTAGGGTTAGGGTGAGATTTAGGGTGAGGTCGAGGGTTAGGGTGAGGGGTACGGTTAGGGAGAGGGTTAAGGTTAGGGTTAGGTTGAGGGTTAGGGTTAGGGTGAGGGTAAGGGTTAGGGTGAGGGTTAGGATTAGGGTTAAGGTTAGGGTGAAGTTTAGGGTGAGGGTAAGGTTTAGGGTGAGACTTAGGTTTAGTGTGAGTGTTAGGCTTAGCGTTATGGTTAGGGTGAGGGTTAGGGTTAGGTTTAGGGTGAGGGTGAGGATTACAGGTAGGGTTAGGGTGACGGTTAGAGTTAGGGTGAGGGTGAGGGTTAGGGTTAGGGTAAGGGTGAGGTTTAGGGTGAGGGTGAGCGTTAGAGTTAGGGTGAGGTTTCGAGCGTGGGTGAGGGTTAGGGTTAGGGTTGGTGTGAGGTTTAGGGTTAGGATTAGGGTTAGGGTGAGGTCTAGGGTGAGGGGTAGGGTTAGGGTTAGGGTGAGGGTAAGGGTTAGGGTGAGGGTTAGGGTGAGAGTGAGGTGTAGGGTTAGCGTTAGGCATAGGGTGAGGGATAGGGTGAGGGTTAGGGTTAGGGTTAGGGTGAGGGTGAGGGTGAGGTTTAGCGTTAGGGTTAGAGTGAGGGTGAGGGTGAGGGTTAGGATTAGGGTTAGGGTTAGGGTTAGGCTGAGGGTGAGTGTGAGGTTGAGAGTGAGGGTTAGGGTTAGGGTAAGGGTTAGGGTGAGGGTTAAGGATAGTGAGAGGGTTATGGTTAGGGTTAGGGTTAGAGTGAGGTTAAGTGTTAGGGTGAGGGTTAGGGTGAGGGTGAGGGTTAGGGTTATGGTTAGGGTTAGGGTGAGGGTTAGGGTTAGGGTTAGGTTTAGGGTGAGGGTTAGGGTGAGGGTTAGGGTTAGGTTTAAGTTTAGGGTTCGGGTGAGGTTTAGGGTGAGGATGAGGTTGAGGGTTAGGGTTAGGATTAGGGTTGGGGTTAGAGTTATGCTGAGGGTGAGGGTGAGGGTGAGGGTTATGGTTAGGGTTAGGGTCAGGGTTAGGGTGAGGGTTAGGGTCAGGGTTAGGGTGAGGGTTAGGATTAGGGTTAGGGTTAGGGTGAGGGTTAGGGATAGGTTGAGGGTAAGGGTTTGGGTGAGGTTTAGGGTGAGGGTGAGTTTTAGGGTTAGCGTTAGGTTAGTGTGAGGGTTAGGGTGACAATTAGGTTTAGGATTAGGGTTAGGGTTAGGATGAGGTTGAGGGTTAGGGTTAGGGTTAGGATGCGGTTTAGGGTTAGGGTGAGAGCTAGGGTGAGAGTGAGGGTGAGGGTGAGTGTTAGGGTTAGGGTTAGGGTGAGGGTGAGGTTGATGGTGAGGGTTAGGTTTAGGATTAGGGTTAGGGTTAGAATTAGGCTGAGGGTGAGGGTGAGGGTTAGGGTTAGAGTTAGGTTTAGAGAAAGGGTTAGGGTGAGGGCTAGGGTGAGCGTGAGGGTTAGGGTTAGTGTTATTGTTAGGGGAGGTTTAGTATTAGGGTTAGGATGAGGTTTAGGGTGAGGGGTATGATTAGGGTTAGGGTGAGGGTAAGGGTTAGGTTGAGGGTTAGGGTGAGAGTGAGGGTTAGGGATAGGGTGAGGGATAGGGGGAGGGTTGGGGTTAGGGTTAGGGTTTGGGTGAGTGTGAGGGTTAGTGTTAGGGTTAGAGTGAGGGTGAGGGTGAGGGTGAGGATTAGGGTTAGGGTTAGGGTTAGGGTTAGGCTGAGGGTGAGGGTGAGGGTTAGTGTGAGGGTTAAGGTTAGGGTGAGTGTTAGAATTAGGGTTAGGGTTAGGTTGAGGGGTCGGGTTTGCGTTAGGGTTAGAGTTAGGGTTAGGGTGAGGGTGAGGTTTAGGGTTAGGGTTAGTGTTAGGGTTAGGGTTAGGATGAGGGTTAGGGTTAGGATTAGGTTTAGGGTTATGGTTAGGCTGAGGGTGAGGGTGAGGGTAAAGGTGAGGGTTAAGGTTAGGGTTAGGGTGAGGGTTTATTTTAGTGTTAGGGTTAGGATGAGGGTGAGGGTAAGGGTTAGGGTGAGAGTTAGGGTGAGGTTGAGGGTTAGGGTTAGGGTGAGGGTTAGTGTGAGGGCTTGAGTGAGGGTTAGGTTTAGGGTTAGGGTTAGGGTGAGGGTTAGGTTTTGGGTGAGGGTGAGAGTGAGGGTCAGGGTTTGCGTTAGGGTGAGGGTTAGTGTTAGGATTAGGGTTAGGGTGAGTGCTAGACTGAGGGTGAGGGTTAGGTTTAGTGTTAGGGTTAGGGTGAGGGTTAGGGTTAGGGTTAGGGGGAGGGTTAGTGGGAGGGGGAGGGTTAGGGTGAGTGTTAGGTTTAGTGTGAGGTTTAGGGTTAGGGTTAGGGTTAGGGTGAGGGTAAGGGTTAGGGTGAGGGTTAGGGTGAGAGTGAGGGTTATGGTTAGTGTTAGGGTTAGGGTGAGGGTTAGGGTGAGGGTTAGGGTTAGGGTTAGGGTGAGGGTGAGGATGAAGGTTAGTGTTAGGTTTAGAGTGACGGTGAGGCTGAGGGATAGGGTGAGCGTTAGGGTTAGGTTTAGGGTTAGGGTGAGTGTGAGGGTTAGAGTTATGTTTACAGTGAGGGTGAGGTTGAGGGTTACGATTATGGTTAGGATTAGGATTAGGGTGAGGGTGAGTGTTAGGGTTAGGGTTAGGGTGAGGGTCAGGGTGAGGGTTAAGGTTAGTGTGAGGGTTATGGTTAGGGTTAGGGTTAGGGTGAGGGTAAGTGTTAGGGTGAGGGTTAGGGTGAGGGTGAGGGTTAGGGTTAGGGTGAGGGTGACGGTTAGGGTGAGGGTTAGGGTTAGGGTTAGGGTTAGAGTGAGGGTTAGGGTGAAGGTTAGGGTTAGGGTTAGGGTGAGGGTTGGGGGTGAGTGTTAGGGTTAGGGTTAGGGTTAGGGTTAGAGTTAGGCTGAGGGTGAGGGTGAGGGTGAGTGTGAGGGTTAGGGTTAGGGTTAAGGATAGCGTGAGGGCAAGGTTTAGGGTTAAGACTAGTGTTAGTGTGAGGGTAAGGGTTAGGTTGAGATTTATGGTGAGGGTGAGGGTTAAGGTTAGGCTGATGGTTAGGGTGAGGGTGAGGGTTAGGGTGTAGGTGAGGGTTAGGGTTAGGGTTAGGGTTAGGGTGATGGTGAGTGTTAGGGTTAGGGTTAGGTTCTGGGTGAGGTTTAGGGTGAGGGATAGGATTAGGGTTAGGTTGAGGGTTAGTGTGCGGGTTAGGTTTAGTGTGAGGGTTAATGTTAGGGTGGGGGTCAGGTAAGGGTTAGGGTGAGGTTTAGGGTTAGGTTGAGTGTTAGGCTTAGCTTTAATGTTAGGGTGAGGGTTAGGGTGAGCGTTAGGATTGGAGTTAGGGTGAGTGTTAGGCTTAGCTTTAGGGTTAGGTTGAGGGTTGTGGTGAGGCTTAGGGTTAGGTTGACGGTGAGGGTTAGGGTTAGGGTTAGGTTGAGGGTTAGGTTTAGGGTAAGAATTAGGGTTAGGGTTAGGATGAGGTTGAGGTTGAGGGTGAGGGTTATGGTTAGGGTTAGGGTGAGTGTGGTGGTGAGGGTTAGGTTTAGGATTACGGTTAGGGTTAGGGTTAGGCTGAGGGTGAGAGTGAGGGTGAGTGTGAGAGTTAGGGTTAGGTTTAGCGTTAGGGTTAGAGTTAGGGTAAGGATGAGGGCTAATGTGAGGATGAGGCTTAAGGTGAGGGTGAGGGTGAGGGTGAGGATTAGGGTTAGTGTAATAGGGTTAGGGTTAGGGTTAGGGTGAATATTAGGGTGAGGATGAGGTTTAGGGTGAGGGTTAGGTTTAGGATGAAGATTAGGCTTAGGATTAGGTTGATGTTTAGGGTGAGGTTTAGGGTTAGGGTTAGTGTTAAGTTGAGGGTTAGGGTGAGGGTTGGGGTTAGAATTAGGGTTAGGGTAAGCATTAGGGTGAGGGATAGGGTGAGGGTTAGGGTGAGGGTTAGAGTGTGGGTGAGGGTTAGGGTGATGGTGAGGGTTAGGGTTAGGGTTAGTTTTAGGGTTTGGGTGAGGGTTAGGATTAGGATTAGGGTGAGGGTGTGGGTTAGGGTGAGGTGTAGGGTTAGGGTTAGGGTGAGGGTGAGAGTTAGGTTTAGGGTTACGGTTAGGGTTAGGGTGAGGGTGAGGGTGAGGGTTAGGTTTAGGATTAGGGTTAGGGTTAGAGTTATGCTGAGGGTGACGGTGAGTGTAAGGGTTAGGGAAAGGTTCAGGTGTAGGGTTAGCTTGAGGGATAGGGTTAGGGTCAGGGTTAATGTTAGGGTGATGTTTACGGTGAGGGTGAGGGTTAGGGTTAGGGTGAGGGTTAGGGAGAGCGTGATGGTTATGGTGTGGTTGAGGGTTAGGGTGACGGTGAGGGTTAGGGTGATGGTGAGTGTTAGGTTGAGGGTGAGGGTTAGAGTTAGGTTTAGCGTTAGGGTGAGGGTTAGGGTTAGGGTTAGGGTATGGGTAAGGGTGAGGGTTAGGGTTACGATTAGCGTTAGAGTAAGGGTTAGGCTGAGCATGAGGGTGAGGGTGAATATGAGGTCCAGTGTGAGGGTTAGGGTTTGGGTTAAGGTTAGGGTAATGTTTAGGGTGAGGGTTATGGTGAGGGTGATGCTTCGGGTAAGGGTTCGGGTTAGGGTGTGGGTGAAGGTTAGGGTTAGGGTGAGGGTTAGGGTGAGAGTGAGGGTTAGGGTGTGGGTGAGGGTAAGGGTTAGGGTTAGGGTTAGGGTGAGGGTGAAGGTTAGGGTTAGGTTTAGGGCTAGGGTGAGGGTTAGGGTGAGGGGTAGGGTTAGTGTTAGGTTGAGGGTTAGGGTGAGGGGTAGTGTTAGGGTTAGGGTGAGGGTTAGGTTTAGGGTTAGGGTGAGTGTTAGGCTTAGCTTTAGGGATAAGATGAGGGTTGGGTTGAGGTTTAGGCTTATGGTTAGGGTGATGGTTAGGTTTAGGGTAAGGGTTAGAGTTAGGGTGAGGGTCAGTGTGAGTGTTAGTGTTAGGATTAGGGTTAGGTTTATTGTTAGGCTGAGGGTGAGGGTGAGGGTGTGGTTGAGGATTAAGGTTAGGGTTAGTGTTAGGGTTATGGTTAGGGTTAGGGTTAGGGTGAGTGTAAGATTTAGGGTGAGGTTTAGGGTGAGGTTTAGGGTTAGGGTTAGCGTTAGGGTTAGGGTGAGGGTTTGGGTGAGTGTTAGGGTTAGGGTTAGGGTGAGGGTGAGGGTGAGGTTTAGGGTTAGGGTTCAAGTGAGGGTTAGGGTTAGGGTTAGGGTGAGGGTGAGGGTGAGGGTTAGGGTTAGGGTTCAAGTGAGGGTTAGGATTAGGGAGACATTTAGGGTTAGGGTTAGGGTTAGGGTGAGGTTGAGGTTCGGGATTAGGGTTAGGGTTAGGGTTAAGGTGAGGGTGAGGGTTAGGGTTAGGATGAGGGTTATGGTTAGGGTTAGGGTGAGGGTGAGGGTTAGGGTTAGGATGAGGGTATGGTTAGGGTTAGGGTGAGGGTTAGGGTTAGGGTGATGTTTAGGGTGATGGTTAGGGTTAGGGTGAGGGTGAGGGTTCGGGTTAATGTGTGGGTGATTGTTAGGGTCACGGTGAGGGTTAGGGTGACGGTTAGTGTTAGGGTGACAGTGAGGGTCAGGGTGAGGGTGAAGTTTAGCATGAGTGTTAAGTTTAGGGTTAGGGTGAGTGTTAAGGTTAGGGTTAGGGTGAGGTGTAGGGTTAGGGTTAGGGTGATGGTGAGGGTGAGTGTTAGGTTTAGGATTAGGGTTAGAGTTAGGGTTAGGCTGAGGGTGAGGGTGAGTGTGAGTGTTAGTTGGAGGGTTGAGGTTAGGGTTAGGATTAGGGTGAGCATATGTATTAGGGTTAGGATTAAGGTTAGGATGAGGGTTAGGGTTAGGGAGAGATTTAGGGTTAGGGTTAGGTTTAGGGTGAGGGTTAGGGTTAGGGTTAGCGTAATTGTTAGAGTGATGGTTAGGGTTAGGGTTAGCGTAACTTTTAGGGTGAGAGTTAGGGTTAGGGTTTAGGTGAGGGTTAGGGTTAGGGTTAGGATTAGGGTTAGGGTGAGGGTGAGGGTGAGGGTTAGGGTTAGGATTAGGGTTTGGGTAAGGATTAGGGTGAGGGATAGGGTGAGGGTGAGAGTTAGGGTTAGTGTTACGGTTAGGGTTAGGGTGAGGGTTAGGGTTTGGGTGAGGTTTAGGGTGCGGGGTAGGGTTAGGGTTAAGGTTAGGGTGAGGGTGAGGGTGAATGTGAGGGTTTGGTTTAGGGTTAAGTTTATTTTTAAGGTGAGGGTGATGTTTAGGTTTAGGATTATTCCTAGGGTTAGCGTTAGCCTTAGGGTGAGTGTGACGTTTAAGGTTAGGGTGAATTTTAGGTTTAGGGTTTGCGGTAGAGTTCAGGTGAGGGTTAGGGTGACGGTTAGGGTTAGGGTGAGGGTGAGGGTTAGGGTTAGGGCTAGGGTGAGGGTAAAGGTTAAGGTGATGTTTAGGGTGATGGTGAGGGTGAGGGTGAGGGTGAGGGTGAGGGTTAGGGTGTGGGTGAGGGTTAGTGTGACCGTGAGGGTTAGGGTGATGGTGAGGTTTAGGGTGAAGGTGAGGGTTAGGGTTAGGTTTAGGGTTAAATTGTGGGTTAGGGTTAGGTTCAGGGTGAGGGTTAGGGTGAGGGTGAGAGTTAGGGTTAGTGTTACGGTTAGAGTTATGGTGAGGGTTAGGGTGAGAGTTAGGGTTTGGGTGAGGTTTAGGGTGCGGGGTAGGGTTAGGGTTATTGTTAAGGTGAGGGTGAGGGTGAATGTGAGGGTTAGGGCTAGGGTTAAGGTTATTGTTAGGGTGAGGGTGAGGGTTAGGGTTAGGATTATTGTTAGGGTTAGCGTTAGGCTTAGGGTGAGTGTGAGGTTTAGGGTTAGGTTGAGGTTTAGGTTTAGGGTTTGCGTTACGGTCGGGAGAGGGTTAGGGTGACTGTTAGGGTTATGGTTAGGGTTAGGGTGAGGGTTAGGGTTAGGGTTAGGGTTAGGGTGAGGGTTAGGGTTAGGGTTAGGGTGAGGGTAAAAGTTACGGTGATGTTTAGGGTGATGGTGAGGGTGAGGGTGAGGGTGAGGGTTAGGGTGTGGGTGAGGGTTACTGTGACCATGAGGGTTAGGGTGAAGTTGAGGGTTAGGGTTAGGTTTAGGGTTAAATTGAGGGTTAGGGTTAGGGTTAGTGTGAGGGGTAGGGCTAGGTTTAGGGTAAGGGTGAGGGTGAGGGTTAGGGTTAAGATTAGGGTTTGGGAGGAGTTCTTGGAAGATGGCCGAGGAGAAGCTGGAATCTGAACAAGCTCTTGCATAGAAAGCAGTTTCAGAGTTCGAGTGAACAGTCCCAAGCCAGAGAATCACACCAAGTGTGCCATCACAGGACAGAGAGTTAGTCAAGAGAGGAGAAGCCAAGCAGACACATCTGAGCGCTTGCCAGCAGCTGCCGCTGCGGCGGCAGGGTCTCGGCGGCGACCACCGCCGCGGGGTCATACCTGAGACACAGTCCGGGACGAAGGAGCCAGACGCAGCGGACGAGTGGATTCTACTCAACACCAGCAAGAACCGACAAGGAGCGGACATCTTCATCCTGCACTTTGCAGACCAGAGACGACCCAGGATCCAAGACTCGGCGGGAGTAGAAGCCCGACGTCCTCACTCCTTCTCAGGGAGCAGAGGAGGAAGGCCACCCCTCCCCCCCCAGCACCGGTGATCTCCATCTTGGATACTGACAAAGCTCGGAGGAGCTGCTAGCTCCAGCTCAGGCCTTGGAATAAAACGAGTCATTTAGCAGGTCACAAGAACTTAACGGCGAAGTGACCTCACAGACTCAGTTCCATCCAGGGAAAAGTCACCCAGCTCAGGCGCCAGCCATTGGAGTGGCTCTCCTCACTGGGTAACCAGAGCCAGAGGCTGCCCCTCCCTCTAGCAGCCACCACAATCAATTGAAAAACAGAAACCCTGAGAATGGCTCCAGGCTGGGTGCTGTGAGTTTTTTTCACAAAATAGCCTGAGGGAAAAGCTACTGTTTGTTGAAAGGCCTCAACTCTACCCAGAACCTAGCCTCATCACTGCATCCCCCTCTTTTGTGATTCTCAAAGCAGATCACCCTCCCAGTAAACTAACCTGGGAGGGGGATCTCAAAATCTTGGGTAAAGCAGAGCATTTTTCTGCCTGTTCCAACAAACTGACTTAAGAAACCAATCAAGCCACAGGACCTCAAGCTGACCAGAGACTCCAACAAGACTCTGGTTACAGACAAAAGTGAGATACAGGATTCTTCCCACCCCTCCCCCCCCAAAAAAATCAAATAACTTTTTTTTTCTTCTTCTTTTCTTTTCTTTTTTTTTTTTGTTTTTTTTTGTTTTTTGTTACCTTATATATATATAAAAAAAATTTCCTTTTCTAAAACTTTTATTAATCTTTAATTTTTGCCTCTTCTGAAAAAATAATTGTTTTCCAGTAACTTTTTTTTTCTCCTCTTATAATTTTTATTTTAGGAATACGTGAATGTGTGTTTTCCTTTCTTTTCTTGTCTTCTTTCTCTTTTTCTTTCATTCTTAATTATCTTTTTGTTTTTTGTCTAGCTCTACTGAACTTCTGATCTTTTCTTCTCACTTTCCTATCCTTTCCACCTTTTCCTCTCTTTTGTTCTTCTTTATGTGACTTAACTCTTGTCCTGCACATCCTCAGATAAACCCGTAGTTAACTAGTAGACCCTATCCCCCATTGTGTACACACGTAATCCACAAACTTATTACTCAATTCAAAACCTCTGAGACTTAAATTCATTAATAGCAGTACTACCTCTTTATACCTATATAATATTTTTAAGCATTTTTTTAAAGTTTTTCACATCTCCTCTATGTCCCTCCCTTTCTCTCAACATATTCACATTCCTCTCTAAATAGATGGTTTTTAATCTCTATAATAACTAATTTTTACGTTTCTATTTTTTTTCTGGTCTCTTTTCATTCCCCTTTCCCTTTCTTCTTTTTCTCTCTCTCTCTACTTGTATCCTACCCAACCTATTTCCTGCATTGTGATTAGGACATAGTTAACTCTCCCTGTGCCTCTTCACACCAATCTATTCCTATTTTTTACCCACATCTCTCCCAAACCCTAATAATTTCTGGTTTTCCAAATTCTTCTCTGCGGTTCGAAGTCCTTTAACATATAGTTGTTTGATGTCGAATAGATGTATCTGTTGAACTAGATTGTATCTGTAGACTATTGACTGTACAAATGCAAACTTTGGTTGATGGTTACCTTAAGATAGTGTTCTAGCACAAAACTGGTGCTATCTTCATCTCAAATGGGCAGAGTAAGCCGGAAAAACACAAGAAAAATGGCAAATTCGGGTATCTCAATTCCCAATCTTGATAATCAGGGGTTAGAACAGATAATGAATAATCCAGAGGAGAGTTCCCAAATAGCTCTACAAACACTGCTGGCAAACATGATAAATGAGAAGTTTGAAAACGTACAAAGGACTCTGTATGAGCGTGATAGGGAGAGAGAGGAGGCATCCCAGAAGTTTATATAGGAATATCATAAGCGTGAAGAAGCTACTCAAAAACTGATACAGGATTTGCGTGAACAACTTGAGAATACTCAAAGAGAAAGGGAGGAATGGCGTGAGCAGGCTGAGAACACTCAAAGAGAACTGCAGGAATCCCACGAACGGGAGGAAGCTAATCAAAAAGTAATTCAGGAATTGAGAGACCAGGTAGAGAACACACAAAGATCACTAAAGGCATTCATGGAATCCATTAACAAAGAGCTGAAGGAAGTCAGGGAGACCACAAAGGGAATGCTGAATGGAACCCAAAAGAAGGAATGGGAGTCCAAAGAAACCATAACCAATCAACTAAGTGATTTGAGGACAAAAACTGAACACCAAATTAAGAAAGTAAAGAAATTCATACAAGACCTAAAACAGAGCTTCAACAAAGAACTTGAAGCCATCAAAGCTGACCAACTAGAAGGAAAAGAGATAAAAAAAACAAAGTAGAGAGTCTTGACAGCAGGTTAGACCACGCAGAAGATCGAATCTCAGGGATTGAAGACAGCCTAGATATTATAGAGAAAGAACATACAACTATCCAAGACAAGTCCAAGAAATATGATAGATCTATCCAACACCTGGAAGACACCATCAGAAGGCCTAATCTAAGGATAATGGGTGTAGAGGAGCACCTAGAAACAGAAGTTAATGGTCTAGGAAATTTGTTTAACAGGATCCTAGCAGAGAACTTCCCAAACATGCAAAAAGATAGGCCTGTTCAGATACAAGAAGCCTTTAGAACCCCAAATAGACCAGACCAGAATAGGACATCCCACCGTCACATTATAATCCACACAGGATCAACTCAGAACAAGGAAAAGATCCTTAAAGCTGTCAAGGAGAAAAGGGTAATCACCTATAAAGGGAAACCAATTAGAATCACCTCAGATTTCTCAGCAGAGACAATCAAAGCAAGAAGAGCCTGGAATGATGTATGCCATGCCCTAAAAACAAACAACTATCAACCAAGAATACTGTACCCAGCTAAACTCTCCTTCATAACTGAAGGCCAAATAAAAACCTTCCATAGCAAAGAAAAATTGAAACAATACATCTCCACCAAACCAGCCCTACAAAAGATTTTTAAAGATGTCCTACACATAGAAAACCAACAAGACCGCAATAAAGGCCAAGAAACTGCACCCAAACTGAGAATCCAAGAACCATAGGAAGAACCCAGTTTTCGCAGTCCCCAAGAAGGTAGATAACATGGCAGGAACTCCCAAATACCTCTCAGTCCTATCTCTTAACGTTAACGGACTGAACTCTCCAATTAAGCGACATAGACTGTCTAGTTGGATTAAAAAACAAGACCCTTCTATCTGCTGCCTGCAGGAGTCACATCTTGCCCGTAAAAACAAACACATTTTCAATGTTAAAGGCTGGAACAAAATCTACCAAGCAAACGGCCCCCATAAACAGGCGGGAGTTGCAATCCTAATATCGGATAAAATAGACTTCAAATTAAAATTCGTGAGAAGAGATAAAGAAGGTCGCTACATACTAATTAGAGGATCTCTCCTTCAGGAGGATATTACAATTCTAAATATCTATTCGCCAAACAATGGAGCACCCAAATTTATCAAAGAAACACTACTTTCCCTCAAATCCCATATAGATCCAAAGACATTAATTGTTGGGGATTTTAACACACCCCTCTCCCCACTAGATAGATCAACTCGGCAAAAACTCAACAGAGAAACCGCAGATCTAAACAGCTGCATAGATCAACTAGACTTAACAGACATCTACCGAACATTTCACCCAGCAGCAGCAGAATACACGTTTTTCTCAGCAGCACATGGAACGTTTTCCAAAATAGACCACATTTTAGGCCACAAAGCAAACTTGTCTAAATTCAGAAACATTGAAATTATACCTTGCATTCTCTCTGACCACAAGGGAATAAAATTAGAACTCAACACCAAAAGCCACCAAAGAAAGTCCGGTATCACATAGAGGCTGAACAACACACTGCTGAATCATGAGTGGGTCATGGAAGAGATTAGAAAGGAAATTCAAATGTTCATGCTATTCAACGAAAATGAACACACAAATTACCAGCTCCTCTGGGACACAGCAAAGGCAGTACTCAGAGGCAAGTTTATAGCTCTGAGCTCCTACATCAACAAATTGGAGAGACCTGAAACTAACAATTTAATGACACATCTAAACCTCCTTGAAAAAGAGCAGCAAGATAAACCCCAATCCAGTAGATGGAAAGAAATAATCAAAATTAAATCAGAATTAAATGAATTAGAATCCAAAAAAACTATAGAAAGAATCAACAAAACAAAGAGTTGGTTCTTCGAAAAACTTAACAAAATTGACAGACCCTTAGCAAATCTTATCAGAAAAAGAAGAGAACATACCCAAATTAATAAACTCAGAGATGAGAATGGAAACATCACCACGGAAACAACCAAGATTCAGAACATTATAAGGGAATACTTCTCAAAACTTTATGCTAATAAGTTTGAGAACTTGACAGAAATGGACCTCTTCCTAGCAAATATTGACATGCCAAAACTAAACCAAGATGAGTTAAACTATCTTAACAGGCCCATATCAAGCATTGAAATAGAAACAGCAATAAGAGACCTCCCAGCTAAGAAAAGTCCAGGACCAGATGGTTTTACAGCGGAATTTTACAAGGCCTTTCAAAGCAGAGCTCACACCAATTCTCCTCCAACTCTTCAATGAAATTGCAAGAGAAAGCTCACTACCGAACACATTCTATGAAGCCATCATAACCCTCATCCCAAAACCAGGCAGGGACTCATCAAAGAAAGAGAACTATAGACCCATTTCTTTGATGAACATTGATGCAAAACTTCTCAACAAAATTTTGGCCAACCGACTTCAACAATTCATCCAAAAAATCATACACCACGATCAAACAGGATTCATTTCAGGGATGCAAAGCTGGTTCAATATACGCAAATCAATTAATATTATTCATCACATCAACAGGAGCAAGAATAAGAACCACATGGTTATCTCAATAGACCCAGAAAAAGCATTCGACAAGATCCAACACCCCTTTATGATGAAGGTTTTGGAAAAATTAGGAATCCATGGAACATTCCTCAATACAATAAAGGCTGTATATGACAAACCTACAGCCAGCATTATACTCAATGGTGAAAAACTAAAGCCATTTCCTCTTAACTCAGGAACAAGACAAGGATGCCCACTCTCTCCACTTCTCTTCAATCTAGTATTAGAATGCCTAGCTACAGCAATAAGACAAGATGCAGACATAAAGGGGATCCAAATAGGGAAAGAAGAAATAAAACTCTCCCTCTTTGCAGATGACATGATCTTGTATTTAAAGAATCCCATAGACTCCACTCCCAAATTACTCAAGCTGATTCAAAACTTTGGCAAAGTAGCAGGTTATAAAATTAACCCCCCAAAATCAATGGCTTTTCTGTATGCCAACAATGAGAAAAGTGTGGCTGAAATTAGGAAAGCAACTCCATTTGTAATAGCCCCACAAAAACTAAAATACCTAGGAATTAACTTAACTAAAGAAGTGAAGGGCCTCTATGATGAAAACTTTAAAATCTTGAAAAAGGAAATCAACACAGAACTTAAAAAATGGCAAAACCTCCCATGCTCCTGGATTGGAAAGATTAACATCGTGAAAATGGCAATACTTCCCAAGGCTATCTACAAATTCAACGCAATACCTATCAAAATTCCACCCTCATTCTTCAAGGGAATAGAAGAGGCAATCCAAAAATTCATATGGAACAATAAAAGACCCCGAATAGCAAAAACGCTCCTCAACGGAAAGAATACTGCTGGAGGAATATCAATACCAAATTTCAAACTCTACTATAAAGCCATAGTAATCAAAACAGCTTGGTATTGGCATAAGAACAGACCTCAGGACCAATGGAATAGAATTGAAAACCCAGAAATGAACCTACAGACCTATAGCCATCTAATCTTCGATAAGGGAGCTAAAACAATAGAATGGAAGACAGACAGCCTCTTCAGTAAATGGTGCTGGCAAAACTGGTTAACTACATGTAGAAAACTAAAGCTAGATCCTTATATATCACCCTGCACCAGAATCAACTCCAAATGGATCAAAGACCTTGAACTCAAAGCAGACACTCTGAAAACATTACAGGATGGAATAGGAGAAACCCTGGGTCTCCTTGGCTCAGGCCGAAATTTTCTGAATAGAGACCCGGAAACACAACAAATCAAAGAAAGGTTGGACAAATGGGATTGTATAAGGTTGCAGAGCTTCTGCAGGGCAGATGACATAGCTAGCAAGATCAATAGAAAGCCCACGGACTGGGAGAAGATCTTTACTAGCCATACAACGGACAAGGGTCTCATATCTAAAATATACTTGGAACTCAAAAAATTAAACCACCCAACAACAAATCCTCAAAGAAACAACTGCCCAATAAGTAAGTGGGCGAAAGACTTAAAGAGAAGCTTCTCTGAAGAAGAAAGAAGGATGGCCAATAGACACATGAAGAAATGTTCAACATCCCTAGCCATAAAAGAAATGCAAATCAAAACAACATTGAGATATCACCTCACTCCAGTTAGAACAGCAAAAATCAAGAACTCTAACAACAACAGATGCTGGAGGGGATGTGGACAGAAAGGAACCTTACTTCATTGTTGGTGGGAATGTAAACTTGTTCAACCACTTTGGAAAGCAGTATGGAGGTTCCTCAAAAGACTCCACATAGAGCTCCCCAACGACCCAGCAATCCCACTTTTGGGCATTTACCCAAATGATCACAAACAAGGCCACACTAAAGCTACCAGCACAACTATGTTTATTGCAGCATTATTTACCATAGCTAAGACATGGAACCAACCCAGATGCCCCTCAGTAGATGAATGGATCAAGAAGATGTGGTATATATACACAATGGAATTCTATGCCTCCATTAGAAAGAATGACATTTCCCCATTTGTTAGGAAATGGAAAGGCTTGGAAAAAATTATATTAAGTGAAGTAAGCCAGGCCCAAAGAAACATAGGTCCAATGGTTTCCCTTATTTGCAATATCTAGTATAGGTATGAGTCAAGCGGAAAAAGTCAGATAATGTGATGTTAGGAAAACAAAACCTCAAATATGTATTTTAATGTTTTTGTTTCTTTCATGCATGTGTTTCTAATGCATTTATAAGATTATTTCTTTGTTGCTTTGTGTGTCCCTCCCCCACAGTGTAACCCCTGCTTTCACTATATTTGATGTCAGTATAACATGTGGAGGAGACGGGGACAAACAAGTCGTTTAAGGATTCAGGTGGACCTGTTGCAACAATGAGAAGTACAAAATGTCATGTCAAAACCAGCTTTACAATGTCGGTGGGGGGGGGGGGGAGGGGGGGTATGATTGGGTGGGAGGGAGGGGGGAGGCTGGGAAGGGAGGTGAAGGGTAAACAAAGGAGGAGGATGCAATGCTTGGTAAGAAATGTATGCATTATCCTGCCCATGTAATTGTAACCCCTCTGTACAGTATGTTCTCAAATAAAATAAAATAAAATTTACAAAAAAAAAAAAAAAAGAGAAGCTTCTCTGAAGAAGAAAGAAGGATGGCCAATAGACACATGAAGAAATGTTCAACAGCCCTAGCCATAAAAGAAATGCAAATCAAAACAACATTGAGATATCACCTCACTCCAGTTAGAACAGCAAAAATCAAGAACTCTAACAACAACAGATGCTGGATGGGATGTGGACAGAAAGGAACCTTACTTCATTGTTGGTGGGAATGTAAACTTGTTCAACCACTTTGGAAAGCAGTATGGAGGTTCCTCAAAAGACTTCACATAGAGCTCCCCTATGACCCAGCAATCCCACTTTTGGGCATTTACCCTAATGTTTACAAAAAAGACCACACTAAAGCTACCAGCACAACTATGTTTATTGCAGCATTATTTACCATAGCTAAGATATGGAACCAACCCAGATGCCCCTCAGTAGATGAATGGATCAAGAAAATGTGGTATATATACACAATGGAATTCTATACCTCCATCAGAAAGAATGACATTTCCCCATTTGTTAGGAAATGGAAAGGCTTGGAAAAAATTATATTAAGTGAAGTAAGCCAGGCCCAAAGAAACATAGGTCCCATGGTTTCTCTTATTTGCAATATCTAGTATAGGTATGAGTCAAGCGGAAAAAGTCAGATAATGTGATGTTAGGAAAACGAACCCTCAAATATGTATTTTAATGTTTTTGTTTCTTTCATGCATGTGTTTCTAACGCATTTATAAGATTATTTCTTTGTTGCTTTGTATGTCCCTCCCCCACAGTGTAACCCCCGCTTTCACTATATTTGATGTCAGTATAACATGTGGAGGAGATGGGGACAAACAAGTCGTTTAAAGATTCAGGTGGACCTGTTGCAACAATGAGAAGTACAAAATGTCATGTCAAAACCAGCTTTACAATGTCGGTGTGGGGGGGGGAGGGGGGTATGATTGGGTAGGGGGGAGGGGGGAGGCTGGGAAGGGAGGTCAAGGGTAAACAAAGGAGGAGGCTGCAATGCTTGGTAAGAAATGTATGCATTATCCTGCCCACGTAATTGTAACCCCTCTGTACAGTATGTTCTCAAATAAAATAAAATTAAATTAAAAAAAAAAAAGATTAGGGTTTGGGTTAGGGTTAGGCTGAGGGTGAGGGTGAGGGTTAGTGTGAGAGTTAGGGTTAGGGTTAGGGTTAGGGTGAGGGTAAGGATTAGGGTGAGGTTTAGGGGGAGAGTGAGGGATAGGGTTAGCGTTAGGGTAAGGGTGAGGGTTAGGGTCATGGTTAGGGTTAGGGTTAGTGTGAGGGTATGTGTTAGGGTGAGGGTTAGGGTTAGGGTAAGGGTTAGGGTGAGGATTAGGGTGAGGTTTAGGGTTAGGGTTAGTTTTAGGGTTAGGGTGAGGGTTAGGGTTAGGGTTAGTTTTAGGGTTAGGGTGAGGTTTAGGGTGAGGGTGAGGGTGAGGGTTAGGGTTAGGTTTAGGATTAGGGTTAGAGTTAGGCTGAGGCTGAGGTTGAGGGTGAAGGTGAGGGTTAGTGTGAGGGTTAGGGTTAGGGTTAGGGTTAGGGATAGCGTGAGGGTAAGGGTTAGGTTTAGGGTTTTGGTTAGTGTTAGGGTGAGGGTAAGGGTTAGGGTTAGGATTAGTGTTAGGGTGAGGGTAAGGGTTAGGGTGAGATTTAGGCTGAGGGTGAGGCTTAGGGTTAGGCTGAGGGTGAGGTGAGGGTGAGCGTGAGTGTTAGGTTTAGGGTCAGGGTAAGGTTTAGGGTTAGGGTTAGTGTGAGGGTTAGGGTTAGGGAAAGATTTAGGGTTAGGGTTAGGCTGAGGGTGAGGGTGAGGGTTAGGGTTAGGGTAAAGGTTAGGTTGGGGGTCCGGGTGAGGGTTAGGGTGATGATTACGGTTAGGGGTAGGATTAGGGTTAGGTTTAGGTTTAGGCTGAGGATGAGGGTGTGGGTGAGCGTTAGGGTTAGGATTAAGGTTAGAGTTACCTTACGGTGAGGGTGAGGCTTAGTGTGAGGGTGAGACTGAGGGTGAAGGTTAGGGTTAGGGTAAGGGTTAGGGTTAGGGTTAGGGTGATATTTAGGGTGAGGGTGAGGGTTAGGGTGAGGGTGAGGCTTCGGGTGAGGGTCCGAGGGTGTGGATGAGGGTTAGGGTTAGGGTGAAGGTTAGGGTGACGGTGAGGTTTAGGGTGTGGGTGAGGGTTAGGATTAGGGTTAGTGTGAGGCTAAGGGTTAGGGTTAGGGTTAGGGTTAGAGTTAGGCTGAGACTGAGGTTGAGGGTGAAGGTGAGGGTTAGTGTGAAGGTTAGGGTTAGGGTTAGGGATAGCGTGAGGGTAAGGGTTAGGTTTAGGGTTTTGGTTAGTGTTAGGGTGAGGGTAAGGGTTAGGGTTAGGATTAGTGTTAAGGTGAGGGTAAGGGTTAGGGTGAGATTTAGGCTGAGGGTGAGGCTTAGGGTTAGGCTGAGGGTGAGGTGAGGGTGAGCGTGAGTGTTAGGTTTAGGGTCAGGGTGAGGTTTAGTGTTAGGGTTAGTGGGAGGGTTAAGGTTAGGGAAAGATTTAGGGGTAGGATAAAGGTTAGCATTAGGTTGGGGGTCCGGGTGAGGGTTGGGGTGATGATTAGGGTTAGGGTTAGGATTAGGGTTAGGTTTAGGTTTAGTCTGAGGATGAGGGTGTGGGTGAGCGTTAGGGTTAGGATTAAGGTTAGAGTTACCTTAGGGTGAGGGCTAGGGTGAGGGTGAGGCTTAGGATGAGGGTGAGACTGAGGGTGAAGGTTAGGGTTAGGGTAAGGGTTAAGGTTAGGGTGATATTTAGGGTGAGGGTGAGGGTTAGGGTGAGGGTGAGGCTTCGGGTGAGGGTCCGGTTTAGGGTGTGGGTGAGGGTTAGGGTTAGGGTGAAGGTTAGGGTGACGGTGAGGTTTAGGGTGTGGGTGAGGGTTAGGATTAGGGTTAGGGTGAGGGTAAGGGTTAGGGTTAGGGTGAGGGTTGGGGTGAGGGGTAGGGTTAGGGTTAGGGTGAGGGTTAGGTTTAGGGTTAGGGTTAGGGTGAGGGTAAGGGTTAGGGTGAGGTTTAGGGTGAGGGTGAGGTTTAGGGTTAGACTTACGGTTAGGGTGAGGATTAGGGTGATGGTTAGGGTTAGGGTTAGAGTTAGGTTAACAGTGAGGGTGAGGGTTAGTGTTAGGATTAGGGTTAGGATTAGCATTAGGCTGAGAGTGAGGATGAGGGTTAGGTTTAGGATGAGGTTTAGGGTTAAGGTTAGCGTTAGGGTTCGGGTGAGGGTTAGGGTGATGCTTAGGGTTATGGTTAGGGTTAGGGTGAGGGTGAGGGTTAGAGTTAGGTTTAGGGTGAGGGTTAGGGTGAGCATTAGGGTTAGGGTGAGGGTAAAGGTTGGGGTGATGTTTAGGGAGAGGGTGAGGGTGAGGGTTAGGGTGTGGGTGAGGGTTAGTGGGACGGTGAGTTTTAGAGTGACGGTGAGGTTTGGGGTGAGTGTTAGGGTTAGGTTTAGAGTTAGGGTGAGGGTGAGGGTTAGGGTTAGGATTAGGGTTAGAGTTAGGCTGAGGGTGAGGGTGAGGGTGAGGGTTATTGTGAGGGTTAGGGTTAGGTTTAGGGTTAGGGATAGGGTGAGGGTAATGGTTTGGGTGAGGGTGAGGTTTCGGGTTAGGGTTAGGGTGAGGGTGAGGGTCAGGGTCAGGGTTAGGGTGAGGGTGAGGGTTAGGGTGAGGTTTAGGTTTAGGATTAGGGTTAGGGTTAGGCTTAGGCTGAGGGTGAGGTTGAGGGTGAGGGTAAGGATTAGTGTGAGGGTTAGGGTTAGTGTGAGGGTTATGGATAGCGTGAGGGTAAGGGTTAGTGTTAGGGTTAGAGTTGGTGTTAGGGTGAGGGTAAGGGTTAGGGTTAGGGTTAGAGTTGGTGTTAGGGTGAGGGTAAGGTTTAGGGTGAGATTTAGGCTGAGGGTGAGGGTTAGGGTTAGGCTGAGTGTGAGGCTGAGGGTGAGCATGAGGGTTAGGGTTAGGGTGAGGGTGAGGGTTAGGGTTAGGGTTAGTGTGAGGGTTAGGGTTTGCGGCGAACGCCTTCTCGGCCAGCGAGGAAGAACGACCACCACACCAGGAGTCTTCTCAGATCACACTTTATTGGAGAGCCTTTTAGTTGAAGGGAGAGCTTGAGCGCAAGAGAGCGAGCAAGGAAATGCAGCCGCTTATATAGGGTTTGGAACACGGGTCGCTTCAGGATTGGCTGTCCGCCTTCTACCGTCACCAGGTGCCACGGGATTGGCTCAGGATTTACAATGATGGCGCATGCGCAAAGCTAGGGACCCGCAGCCCCGCCAAGCACTTGCCTAATATGGAGTCGTTTACCTCTAAGCTGAAAGGAAGTGGGCGCCATCTTGTAATGGCGTTTGTCCCGGCTCCCTGCAGTTCCCCCTTTTTGTTTTGGTAACAGGTAAGAGTAGAGGTCGGGCCTCTGCCTCAAAAATAGGACCTTGCACTGGCCTTCGCCTGGGGGGCGCCTTCCCCAGTGACGACCAGGCCCGTCCGATGCCTTTTTTGCAGAGGTGGGACCTTGGGCATCAACCCACTTGCAGCCCAACGTGCTCTTCTTGAGAGGAAAATTCTTCTCAAGTGCAGTGCACTTGCCTTGCACCCTGTTCCAAGTTATCAGTCACATACCCGTCCCGGTGCAATGGGATCCCCAGATCCCTCGGGGTGCTAGGGCTATGCGAAATGATAAGGCTTAATGACCTCTCAGGGCCGACAGCCAAATTTGGGGTGAGGATCCACTCTCCAAAGCGGCTAGTGCTTGCGAAATAACAACTTTGTCCCTACTGGTTTGGGCTCGAAGGCGACAGACCAACCATAGGCAGACCACGCATCCGCCCAAGCAGCAAGCTAAAAATAAACCCCACCCCCACCCATTCCTTGAACCAGGAAACAGCGGAGGAAATCCAGGACTGGAGCCCCTCCACAAATCCGGGATCCATTTGCGTGGAATTGACAGTCACAATGGCAATCCGCAAAAAGGCGGGCATCATGCCTAACTGGCATCGGCCTCGGGAACACCGATAGGATCCCCCATCGTAGCTCTCCTTGACTGTGATAGGTCTTGACCATCAATAATATTATCACGCTCAACGCCTTCTTGATCATCCTGTTTTTCGTCCTGAGTTTCCTTGACCAATCTTGTTAGCCGAGTTGGGACCCAATGTGGTGTTTCTTGATCCTGTGGAAAAACACAAACAGCTCCCCTGGATCTCGTAATAGCCGGATCCGGTCCATACCATTTGTTATCAATGACATCCTTCCACATAACCATGTCTTTATTGTCTGTAGAGTCTCTTGTCACATGCCGGTCTGCTGCAGACTGGTCTTTATCATTTAAAATTTAAAAATTGAGGGTAAAGAGCGCAAGGGAAAGTCTTTCCCTGGGGGACGCTGACTCAGCAATTCCCCCTTTTTGTTTTTGAAGCATTTCTTTTATGCTTCTATTGGCTCTTTCCACTATACCTTGTCCTTGAGGATTATAAGGCAACCAGGTAGTGTGGGCAACTTGCAGTTGTGCACAAAAGGCACGAAAACCCTGGGAAGTATAAGCAGGGCCATTATCTGTCTTAAGTCTAAGGGGCTTTCCCCAAGCTGCCCAAGCTTCCAAGCAGTGTATTTTAACGTAAGACACCTTTTCTCCTGCCAAAGGTGTGGCATGAATGACACCAGAAAAGGTGTCCACAGACACATGCAAATATTTTAACTTACCAAATTCTGTCAAATGAGTAACATCCATTTGCCATAAGGCGTTAGGTCTCAACCCCCTGGGGTTTACCCCCACATGGGGAGGATGAAGAAAGGTAACACAAGATTTACAGGCTTTAACAATTTTCCTAGCTACATGTCTGGGCAAATTATATCTTTTCCTAAGGGTATTTGCAGGCACATGATACAACCTATGAAAATCCTCTGCCAATTTTACAGGATCAGCAGCGACCAGAGCCACAGCCCGAGTTGCTTGATCCACTAAGTCATTACACTTTGCCATTGGGCCCGGCAACATAGAGTGAACACGAATATGTCCAATATAAAAAGGGTGTTTTCTGTCTAAAATAAGGGATTGAATCTGTAGCAAAACATTAGAAATTGTACTAGCCTGTTTAATTGAAGCAGCAACTTCAAGGGAAGCAACAGCATTTACTACATATAGTGAATCAGAAAATAAATTAATAGGTTGATCAAATCTTTTAAAAACTTCAAGCACAATTAAACATTCAACAGCCTGTGGGACGTTTGGCCGAAAATTAAAGACCACCGGCTGTCGGCGTCCTTGAACAAGGAAGGCACCTTGTCCAGATTTTGATCCATCCGTAAAAATGGTTAAAGCATCAGCCAAGGGTTTCTTTAAAGTAACAACAGGAAAATATATTAAATCTTTTTTAACTATGGCAAGCAAAGGATGTTTAGGATAATGATTATCAATAATATTGGGGAATGAGCAAACAAGAATCGCCCACATATCCACTGTAGCGGCCAAAATCTCAACTTGCTCACGGGTATATGGAATGATTAATTTATCTGGGATCTTTGCAAAGTGCATCAAACAATACTTTATGCCCAAAAGTGCTTGTTTAGCCACTAATTCAGGAAAATATTGGACTGTCTTTGTTCCCACCGAGTTGCCATGAAGCCACCACAAGGGGCCATTTTGCCAAAGAACCCCCGTGGGATAATTTTTCGTTTTTAATATACATAAATCGATAGGTAATTTTAAATCAACCCGTGAAAGTTGAGCCCTAGACAAAGCTGCCTCAACCTTTTGTAGGGAATTTAGTGCTAAAGGTGTCAGGGACCTAGAGGAGGTGACTTCAGGGTCACCCACCAAAATGGCAAACAAAGGTAACAACTCTGACCGAGGGAGATTAAGAAATCCCCTTATCCAATTAATGTCTCCTGCCAATTGCTGAAAATCATTAAGTGTTTTAAGGTGATCAGTTCGAATAAAGAGCTTTTGCGGCTTAATCTCATTGGGAGAAACAATGGTTCCCAGAAATTGAACAACACTAGTCTGTTGAACCTTTTCAGGGGCAATTATCAATCCCTTCTCAGCTAAGGTCTTTGTTATCTGCCCAAATACTTTATGAAGAGTCTCTTTTGAAGGAGCAGCCAACAAGATATCATCCATATAATGGATAATCCGTACCTTTGGGAAGTTTTTTCTAACAGGGGCCAACACAGCTCCTACAAACAATTGACAAATTGTTGGGCTATTAGCCATCCCCTGAGGGAGAACCTTCCACTGGTAGCGAGCATCCGGAGTTTCATGATTAACTGAAGGTAAAGTAAAAGCAAAGCGCTCCCTGTCCTTTTTATGGAGCGGTATGGAGAAAAAACAATCCTTAATATCTAAGGCTAAAATAGGCCATTCTTTAGGTAATGCCGAAAGCAGGGGGAGCCCCCTTTGCACCGGTCCCATGATCTGCATCTGAGCATTTACTGCTCGAAGGTCATGTAGCAGTCTCCATTTTCCAGAGGCCTTTTTTATTACAAAAATTGGGGTGTTCCAGGATGACACGGAAGGCTCAACATGCCCCAACTGTAGCTGTTCCTGAACAAGGGTTTGTGCTGCTTCCAACTTTTCTTGAGAGAGGGGCCACTGAGGAACCCACACTGCTTTTTGGGATAACCAAGGTATGGGCACCACACCTTTAGTGGAAGCTTTGTTTTCAGGGGCCCCTAAGAAAAACCCAAACCCTTTCTATCCTGCTTAGGAAGTGGCTCTATTGGCTCCTTGCATCCTTGGAGACATCGTCCAAGTCCCAAGGCTGGAACAAATCCTTGTTGTTTCATCATGTTCTGACTGGCCTCTGAATAATCATTAGTCAAAGTTAACTTTAGCTGTTGCTGTACATCTCTTCCCCAAAGGTTAACGGGGACATCAACCACAAAGGGTTGCATCCTCCCAACCTGGCCTTCGTCCGTTTTCCAAGTCAATTCTTTAGCACTTAACTGTGGGGCCTCAGCATAGCCCAGCCCTTGCAAGGTTTGGGAGGATTTTTGAGTTGGCCATCGCTTTGGCCACTCCCCTCTTCGGATGATGCTTCTATCTGCCCCTGTATCCACCAGTCCCTCAAATCTTTTTCCTTCCACTTGAAGAGTTAACATGGGCCTTTGGTCCAAAGCTAAGGACAGACATGTAAGGTCGACTCCAGTGGAGCCTAACCCTCCATCACCTCTCTTTATCTCCTTAGCAGGGAAGTTGCCGTGCAAGGAAGGCAAAACCAGAAGTTGTGCAATTCTGTCTCCGGGGGAAATAGACACTACCCCGCGGGGGACATGACAGAGGACCTTAATGGTTCCCGTATAGTCTGGGTCAATTACCCCTGGGTAAATTATTAGCCCCCTCATAGTAGAGGAGGAGCGTCCTAGAACTATTCCTACAGTGTCCTTATCCAGGGGCCCTGTCATGTCCGTCTCCACAATCTGAACTCCCATCTGTTGGGTTAATACCAGTCCGGAGGTGGCACAGAGGTCCAACCCTGCGGAGCCTGAGGTTGCTCTCTTTGGTTGGAGGGTTGTGGTGGGGGTTGTTCGGGAACCGGACTCTGAAATGCCCCATAAATTTTCGGGCCCTGGGGACGAGGGCCCCTTTTCCCGTTTTTTGGCTCTGGTTCCGAATGAGTGTTTGAACCAATTTGGGGGAGGAGATGTCCATCAATATCCCTAACTGACCTGCATTCGTTGGCCCAATGCTTCCCCTTTTTACAACGAGGACACACCCCCGGAGTCCTTAGCGGCCTGGGCGTGTTTTGTGTAGGAGCACCATTTTGTGGGCACTGCCGTTTAAAATGTCCCAACTGACCACACCGAAAACATCCTTTTCCCTTATTATCTTTTGCGGCCCTGGCAGCCGACAAAACAGCAGCCGCCAGCCCTGCATTGGTCAGGGGGCCACCCACCTCTCTACAAGCTTTTACCCACGCTTCCAGGCTTTGAGTTCTAACTGGGGTGATTGCCCTCTGACATTCCTGAGTACTTTGTTCAAAAATGATTTGTTGCACAAATGGCATGGCTGTCTCCAAATTTCCTAACACCCGCTCAGCTGTCTCCAGCATGCGAGCAACAAAGTCGGAAAATGGTTCATTAGGGGCCTGAGTGATTTTTGTTAAATTGCCCGCCGCCTCCCCCTTGTTTGGAAGAGCTCGCCAGGATTTGTAAAAAAGGGTATTCACTTGCTGGTACACTTCAAAGGGGTACCCTAGTTGATCCACGGCAAAGGGTCCCTGCCCAAGAAGCATGTCTACAGTCCAATCAGGATGCCCATCATGGACGTTTTGTCTATATTGAGCTTGAGCCTTATCGTGAACAATAGATCGAAAATCAAGAAATTGCCCGTGGTTAAGGCAGGTGCGGGCCACCTCGAACCAGTCTGTAGGCGTCATGGCATTAACAGTCAGCCTTCGGAGTAAGGCTATGGTATAATTAGCCGTCACTCCATAAGTCCGGACTGCCTCAACTAAATCCTTAAGCTGGGAGTAGGAAACCGGCTCAAAATTTCTTTCATCAGTAATTGGATTTTCAAAAACCGGAAAGGCGGCCGCCAGCCGCGACCAGGTGCTCCCTTTTATAAAGTGACTCCGCCCCGCCGGCGGGTACGGCGGGGGAGGGGCCGACGGGTGAGGGCCAGGTCCTTTCCTCCTTTCTGGCTGCTGCGGTACTCTTATCATTTGGGGACGCTGCCCCCCATATCTGTCTGCCTCATACTCAGCCGCAGCCTCTTCTAAGTCTTCATTATCAGCTGGATCGAGCTGCTCTCCTTCCTCCTCTAACATTTCTTCCCCTGAGTCACTCACAGGATCACTGCGTTCTTGGTCCTGCCCTTCCACACGTAGGGCTGAGAACCAGTTTGAAAATTCCTTCAAAAAAGGGTACAGGGGTCTCCTTGAGACCCCCTCTTTGTGGTCATCCCCACATCGCAGACAGTCACAGAGAACCACCAGAAAGACAAACCACAAAGGAAGCAGCAATGCAAACAACCAATAGTCCATAGTAGAAAACAACATACCTAGGGATACTTACCGACGTCTCCTCTCCGTGTGTTGAGTTCTGGCTCCTGTTCGACCTCTTGCGCAGGTCCCGGGTTTCGGCACCACTTGCGGCGAACGCCTTCTCGGCCAGCGAGGAAGAACGACCACCACACCAGGAGTCTTCTCAGATCACACTTTATTGGAGAGCCTTTTAGTTGAAGGGAGAGCTTGAGCGCAAGAGAGCGAGCAAGGAAATGCAGCCGCTTATATAGGGTTTGGAACACGGGTCGCTTCAGGATTGGCTGTCCGCCTTCTACCGTCACCAGGTGCCACGGGATTGGCTCAGGATTTACAATGATGGCGCATGCGCAAAGCTAGGGACCCGCAGCCCCGCCAAGCACTTGCCTAATATGGAGTCGTTTACCTCTAAGCTGAAAGGAAGTGGGCGCCATCTTGTAATGGCGTTTGTCCCGGCTCCCTGCAAGGGTTAGGGAAAGATTTAGGGTTTGGGTAAGGTTTAGGGTGAGGGTGAGGGTGAGGGTTAGGTTTAGGTTAAGGGTTAGGGTTAGGTTGAGGGTGCCGGTGAGGGTTAGGGTGAGGATTAGGGTTAGGGTTAGGATTAGGGTTAGAGTTACATTAGGGTGAGGGCTAGGGTGAGGGTGAGGCTTAGGGTGAGGGTGAGACTGAGGGTGAAGGTTAGGGTTAGGGTAAGGTTTAGGGTAAGGGTTAGGATGAGGATTAGGGTTAGGTTTAGGGTGAGGTTTAGGGTTAGGGTTAGCGTTGGGGTTCAGGTGAGGATTAGGGTGACGGTTAGGGTTAGGGTTAGGGTTAAGGTGAGGGTGAGGGTTAGGGTTAGGGTTAGGGTGAGGGTTAGGGTTAGGGTTAGGGTCAGGGTAAAGGTTAGGGTGATGTTTAGGGTAAGGGTGAGGGTTAGGGTGAGGGTGAGGGTGAGGGTTAGGGTGTGGGTGAGGGTTAGTGTAACGGTGAGGGTTAGGGTGACTGTGAGGTTTAGTGTGAGGGTGAGGGTTAGGGTTAGGTTTAGGGTTATGGTGAGGGTTAGGGTTACCGTGAGGGTGAGGGTTAGGGTAAGGGGTAGGTTTAGGGTTAGGGTTAGGGTGAGGGTGAGGGTGAGGGTTAGGGTTACGATTAGGGTTAGGGTTAGGGTTAGGCTATTGGTGAGGGTGAGGGTGAGGGTGAGGGTTAGTGTGAGGGTTAGGGTTATGGTTAGGGTTAGGGTGAGGGTAAGGGTCAGGGTGAGGTTTAGGGTGTGGGTGAGGGATAGGGTTAGCCTTAGGGTTAGGGTGAGGGTTACAGTGACGGTTAGCGTTAGGGTTCGGGTTAGGGTCAGGGTGAGGTTTAGGTTTATGGTTAGGGTGAGGGTAAGGGTTAGGGTTAGGGATAGGGTTAGGGTAAGGGGTAGGGTTCGATTTAGGGTTAGGTTGAGGGTTAGAGTTAGGGTTAGGTTTAGAGTGAGGGTGAGGGTGAGGGTGAGGGTTAGGATTAGGGTTAGGGTTAGGGTTAGACTGAGGGTAAGTGTAAGTATGAGGGTGAGGGTTAGGGTTAGGTTTAGGGTTATGGTGAGGGTTAGGGTTAGGGTTAGAGTTAGGGTGAGGGTGAGGGTAAGCGTTATGGTGATAGTTAGGGTGAGGTTGAGGGTTAAGGTTAGGGTGAGTGTTAGAGTTAGGGTTAGGTTGAGGGGTCGGGTTTGCGTTAGGGTTAGGGTTAGGGTTAGGGTTAGGGTGAGGGTGAGGGTTAGGGTTAGGATTAGGTTTAGGGTTATGGTTAGGCTGAGGGTGAGGGTGAGGGTAAAGTTGAGGGTTAAGGTTAGGGTTAGGGTGAGGGTATGTTTTAGTGTTAGAGTTAGGGTGAGGGTGAGGGTGAGGGTAAGGGTTAGGGTGAGAGTTAGGGTGAAGTTGAGGGTTAGGGTTAGGGTGAGGGTTAGTGTGAGGGCTTGAGTGAGGGTTAGGTTTAGGGTTAGGGTTAGGGTGAGGGTTAGGGTGAGGGTGAGAGTGAGGGTGACGATGAGGGTGATGGTTAGGATTAGGGTTAGGGTAAGTGTTAGACTGAGGGTGAGTGTGAGGGCGAGGGTGATGGTTAGGGTTAGGGTTTGGGTTAGGTTGAGGGTTAAGGTTAGTGTGAAGGTTAGTGTTAGGGTTAGGGTTAAGGTGAGGGTAAGCGTTAGGGTGAGGCTTAGGGGGATGGTGACGGTTAGGGTGAGTGTTAGGGTTAGGGTTAGGGTAAGGTTTAGGGTGAGGGTGAGGGTGAGGGTTAGGTTTAGGGTGAGGGTTAGGTTTCGGGTCAGGGTTAGGGTGAGCGTGAGGGTTAGGGTTAGGCTGTCGGTGAGGGTGAGTGTTAGGGTTAGGGTAAGGGTTAGGGTTAGGGTTAGGGTGAGATTTAGGGTGAGGTTGAGGTTTAGGGTGAGGGGTACGGTTAGGGAGAGGGTTAAAGTTAGGGTTAGGTTGAGGGTTAGGGTGAGGGTGAGGGTAAGGGTTAGGGTGAGGGTGAGGGTGAGGGTGAGGGTTAGGATTAGGGTTAAGGTTAGGGTGAAGTTTAGGGTGAGGGTAAGGTTTAGGGTGAGACTTAGGTTTAGTGTGAGTGTTAGGCTTAGCGTTATGGTTAGGGTGAGGGTTAGGGTTAGGTTTAGGGTGAGGGTGAGGGTTACAGGTAGGGTTAGGGTGACGGTTAGGGTTAGGGTGA
This sequence comes from Dipodomys spectabilis, assembly GCF_019054845.1. NCBI lineage: Eukaryota > Metazoa > Chordata > Mammalia > Rodentia > Heteromyidae > Dipodomys > Dipodomys spectabilis. The sequence continues at coordinate 93,235 of NW_024870773.1, forward strand.
GGGTGAGGGTTAGGGTTAGGGTAAGGGTGAGGTTTAGGGTGAGGGTGAGGGTTAGAGTTAGGGTGAGGTTTCGAGCGTGGGTGAGGGTTAGGGTTAGGGTTGGTGTGAGGTTTAGGGTTAGGATTAGGGTTAGGGTGAGGGCTAGGGTGAGGGTAAGGGTTAGGGTTAGTGTTAGGGTTAGGGTGAGGGTTAGGATTAGGGTTAGGGTGAGGTCTAGGATGAGGGGTAAGGTTAGGGTTAGGGTGAGGGTAAGGGTTAGGGTGAGGGTTAGGGTGAGAGTGAGGTGTAGGGTTAGCGTTAGGCATAGGGTGAGGGATAGGGTGAGGGTTAGGGTTAGGGTTAGGGTGAGGGTGAGGGTGAGGTTTAGCGTTAGGGTTAGAGTGAGGGTGAGGGTGAGGGTTAGGATTAGGGTTAGGGTTAGGGTTAGGCTGAGGGTGAGTGTGAGGTTGAGGGTGAGGGTTAGGGTTAGGGTAAGCGTTAGGGTGAGGGTTAAGGATAGTGAGAGGGTTATGGTTAGGGTTAGGGTTTGAGTGAGGTTAAGTGTTAGGGTGAGGGTTAGGGTGAGGGTGAGGGTTAGCGTTAGGATTAGGGTTAGGGTTAGGGTTTGGCTGAGGGTGAGGGTGAGGGTTAGGGTTAGGGTTAGGGTTAGGTTTAGAGTTAGGGTAAGGGTGAGGGCTAGGGTGAGCGTGAGGTTTAGGGTTAGTGTTAGGGTTAGGGTGAGGTTTAGGATTAGGGTTAGGGTGAGGTTTAGGGTGAGGGGTAGGGTTCGGGTTAGGATACGGGTAACGGTTAGCTTGAGGGTTAGGGTGAGAGTGAGGGTTAGGGTTAGCCTTAGGAATAGGGTGAGAGATAGGGTGAGCGTTAGGGTTAGGTTTAGGGTTAGGGTGAGTGTGAGGGTTAGTGTTAGGTTTAGAGTGAGGGTGAGGGGGAGGGTTAGGATTAGGGTTAGGGTGAGGGTTAGGGTGAGGGTTAGGGTTAGGGTTAGGGTTAGAGTGAGGGTTAGGGTGAGGGTTAGGGTTAGGGTTAGTTTTAGGGTTAGGGTGAGGTTTAGGATGAGGGTGAGGGTGAGGGTTAGGATTAGGGTTAGGGTGAGGGTTAGGGTTAGGGTTAGTGTTAGTGTGAGGGTAAGTGTTAGGGTGAGATTTAGGGTGAGGGTGAGGTAAGGGTTAGGGTGAGGTTTAGGGTTAGGTTGAGTGTTAGGCTTAGCTTTAATATTAGGGTGAGGGTTAGGGTGAGGGTTAGGTTTGGGGTTAGGGTGAGTGTTAGGCTTAGCGTTAGGGTTAGGTTGAGGGTTGGGGTGAGGCTTAGGGTTAGGTTGAGGGTTAGGTTTAGGGTAAGAATTAGGGTTAGGTTTAGGATGAGGTTGAGGTTGAGGGTGAGGGTTATGGTTAGGGTTAGGGTGAGTGTGATGGTGAGGGTTAGGGTTAGGATTATGGTTAGGGTTAGGGTGAGGCTTAGGGTGAGGGTGAGGGTGAGGATTAGGGTTAGGGTTAGGGTTAAGGTGAATATTAGGGTGAGGATGAGATTTAGGGTGAGGGTTACGGTTAGGGTGAAGATTAGGTTTAGGGTTAGGGTGATGTTTAGGGTGAGGGTTAGGGTGAGGGTGGGGCTTCGGGTTAGGTTTTGGTTTAGGGTTTGGGTGAGGATTAGGGCTAGGGTGAGGGTTAGGGTTAGGGTGAGGGTGATGGTGAGGGTTAAGGTTAGGAATAGTGTTAGTGTTAGGGTTACGCTGAGGGTGAGTGTGAGGGTGAGGGTTAAGGTTAGAGTTAGGGTTAGGGTGAGGGCTAGGTTGAGGGTTAGGGTGACGTTTAGGGTGAGGGTGAGAGTGAGGGTGAGGTTTAGGGTTATTGTAAGGGTTAGGGTTAGGGTTAGGGTGAAGATTACGGTGAGGGTAAGGTTTAGGGTGAGGGTTAGGGATAGAGTGAGGGTTAGGGTTAGGGTTATGTTTAGGGTTCGGGTTAGGGTGTGGGTGAGTGTTAGGGTTAGGGTGAGGGTTATGGTGAGTGTGAGGGTTAGGGTGTGGGGGAGGGTTAGGGTTAGGGTTAGGGTGAGGGTTAGGGTGAGGGTTAGGGTTAGGGTGAGGGTGAGGGTGAGGATGAAGGTTAGGGTTAGGGTTAGAGTTAGGGTTAGGGTTAGGCTGAGGGTGAGGTTGAGGGTTAGGGTGAGGGTTAGGGTTAGGGATAGGGTTAGGGTGAGGGTGAGGATTAAGGTTAGGGTTAGGATTAGGGTTAGGGTTAGGATTAGGCTGAGGGTGAGGGTGAGTGTGAGGGTTAGTGTGAGAGATAGGGTTAGGGTTAGGCTGAGGGTTAGTGTTACGATGAGGGTTAGGGTTAGGGTTAGGGTGAGGGTTAGCGTTAGGGTGAGGGTAAGGGTAAGGGTTAGGGTGATGTTTACAGTGAAGGTGAGGGTTAGGGTTAGCGTTAGGGTTGGAATGAGGGTTAGGGTGAGGGTTCGGGTTAGGGTTACGGTGAGGGTGAGTGTTAGGGTTAGAGTTAGGGTTAGGGTGAGGGTTAGGGTGAGGGATAGTGTTAGGATTAGGGTTAAGTTGAGGGTGAGGGTGAGGGTTAGGGTTAGGGTGAGGGTTAGGTTTAGGGTTAGGTTTAGGGTTTGGGTGAGGGTTAGGGTTAGGATTAGGGTTAGGGTGTGCGTTAGGGTGAGGTGTAGGTTTAGGGTTAGGGTGAGGGTGAGGGTGAGGGTTAGGTTTAGGGTTACGGTTAGGGTTAGGGTGAGGGTTAGGGTTTGGATTAGTGTTAGGGTTAGAGTTATGCTGAGGGTGAGGGTGAGTGTTAGGTTAGGGAAAGGTTTAGGTGTAGGGTTAGCGTGAGCGATAGGGTTAGGTTCAGGGTTAAGTTTAGGGTGATGTTTAGGGTGAGGGTGAGGGTTAGGGTTAGGGTGAGGGTTAGGGAGAGCGTGATGGTTATGGTGTGGTTGAGGGTTAGGGTGACGGTGATGTTTAGGGTGACGTTGAGGGTTAGGGTGAGGGTAAGGTTTAGAGTTAGGTTTAGGGTGAGGGTGAGGGTTAGGGTTAGGGTTAGGGAGAGGGTTAGCATGAGGGGTATATTTAGGGTTAGGGTTAGGGTATGGATGAGGGTGAGGGTTAGGGTTATGATTAGCTTTAGAGTAGGGGTTCGGCTGAGGGTGAGGGTGAGGGTGAATATGAGGTTTAGTGTGAGGGTTAGGGTTTGGGTTAGGGTTAGGGTAATGTTTAGGGTGAGGGTTATGGTGAGGGTGATGCTTCAAGTAAGGGTTTGGGTTAGGGTGTGGGTGAGGGTTAGGTTTAGAGTGAGGGTTAGGGTGAGGGTGAGGGTTAGGGTGTGGGTGAGGGTAAGGGTTAGGGTTAGGGTTAGGGTGATGGTGAAGGTTAGGGTTCGGTTTAGGGTTAGGGTCAGGATTAGGGTGAGGGGTAGGGTTAGGGTTAGTTTGAGGGGTAGGGTGAGGGGTAGTGTTAGGGTTAGGGTGAGGGTTAGGTTTAGGGTTAGGGTGAGTGTTAGGCTTATCGTTAGGGGTAGGGTGAGGGTTAGGGTGAGGGTTAGGCTTATGGTTAGGGTGATGGTTAGGTTTAGGGTAAGGGTTAGAGTTAGTGTTAGGGTGAGGGTGAGGATGAGGTTGAGGGTTAGGGTTAGGGTTAGAGTTAGGGTGAGGGTCAGTGTGAGTGTTAGTGTTAGGATTAGGGTTAGGTTTATTGTTAGGCTGAGGGTGAGGGTGAGGGTGAGGATTAGGGTTGGGGTGAGTGTTAGGGTTATGGTTAGGGTTAGGGTTAGGGTGAGTGTTAGGGTTAGGCTGAGGGTGAGGATGAGGGTGAGGGTTAGTGTGAGGCTTAGGGTTAGGATTAGGGTTAGGGTTAGGATGAGGGTAAGATTTAGTGTGAGGTTTAGGGTGAGGTTTAGGGTTAGGGTTAGCGTTAAGGTTAGGGTGAGGGTAAGGTTTAGGGTGAGGGATCGGGTGAGGGTGAGGATTACGGTTATGGTTAGGCTGAGGGTGAGGGTGAGGGTGAGGGTTAGGGTTAGGGTGAGGGTTATGTTTAGTTTGAGGGTTAGGGTTAAGTTTAGGGTTAGGGTAAGTGTGAGGGTAAGAGTTATGGTGAGGGATAGTGTGAGGCTGAGAGTTAGGGTTAGTGTTACGGTTAGGGTTAGCGTGAGGGTTAGGGTTAGGGTTAGCGTTCGGGTTAGTGTTAGGGTTAGGGTTAGAGTTAGGGTGAAGTGTTAGGGTGAGGGTTAGTGTGAGGATGAGGGTTTGGGTTAGGGTTACGGTGAGGTTTAGGGTTAGGGTTAGGGTTAATGTGAGGATTAGGTTGAGGGTTAGGGTTAGGGTTAGGGTGAGGATGAGGGTTAGGATTAGGGTGAGGGTTAGGGTGAGGGTGAGGGGTAGGTTGAGGGTGAGGGTTAGGGTTAAGTTGAGGGTTAGGGTTAGGCTGAGGGTTAGGGTTAGGGTTAGGGTGAGATTGAGGATCAGGTTGAGGGGTAGAGTTAGGGTTAGGTTTATGGATAGGGTGAGGTTTATGATGAGGGTGAGGCTTAGGGTTAGGGTTAGGGTTAGGCTGAGGGTGAGGGTAAGGGTGAGTTTTGGGTGAGGTTTAGGGTTAGGGTTAGGGTTAGGGTGAGGGGTAGGGTTAGGGGGAGGGTTAGGGTGAGGGTGAGGCTGAGGTTTAGGGTTAGGGTGAGAGTTAGGGTTAGGGTTAGGGTGAGGGTTAGGGTGAGGGGTAGGGTTAGGTTTAGAGTGAGGGTTAGGTTTAGTGTGAGGGTTAGGGTTAGGTTGAGGGTGAGTGTAAGAGTTAGGGGGAGGGTTAGGGTGAGGGTTAGGGCTAGGGTTACAGTTACAGTTAGGGAGAGATTTATGTTTAGGGTTAGGGTTAGGGTGATGGTGAGGGTGAGGATTAGGGTTAGGGTTAGGGTTAGGGTGAGGGTGAGGGTTAGGGTTAGGATTAAGATTAGGTTTAGGGTTAGGCTGAGGGTGAGGGTGAGGGTTAGGGTTAGGGTGAGGGTTAGGTTTAGTTTGAGGGTTAGGGTTAGGTTTAGGGTTAGGGTAACGGTGAGGGTAAGAGTTAGGGTGAGGGATAGTGTGAGGGTGAGAGTTAGGGTTAGTGTTACGGTTAGGGTTAGGGTGAGGGTTAGGGTTAGGGTGAGGGTTTGGGTTCGGGTTAGGGTTATGGTTAGGGTTAGAGTTAGGGTGAGGGTAAGTGTTAGGTTGAGGGTTAGGGTGAGGGTTAGGGTGAGGGTTAGGGTGAGTGTTAGGGTTAGGTTTAGGGTGAGGGTTAGGATGAGGGTGAGGGTTAGTATGAGGGTGAGGTTTAGGGTGAATGTGAGGGTTAGATTGAGGGTGAGGGTGAGGGTTAGGGTTAGGGTGAGGGTTAGGGTTAGGGTGAGGGTTAGGGTTAGGTTTAGGGTGAGAGTGTGTTGGGAGCCGACAGTAAAACTCCAAGGTCATCTTGACCCTTGTGCTCACTTGAAGGCACGTACAAGGAACTGGCTTTCATGAATAACACCAGGTGTCCAGGTTTGCCTTGCTAGGGCTGTCGAATTTGTTTTACTTTCTATCAGTTGACCTTGTCTTGTTTCTTTCTGCACCCTGGTTTTTATTAAAATTTTCCTTGCTTTTCTGCACTATGGTGACCTTAGGTTACCTCTTGACTTCTAATAGTATAAATAAGGAGAGTTAAAAATTAACGGGGCTGCAGCCTTGAGCTGCAGACCTCCCGACCCCATCCTTTGTCTTATGTCTTTATTTTTCCGTCCTCGCCCCCTAAATCAGGGGTCCCTTTCGTTGCCGGCTGGTTCCGGCAAGTGGTGCCCAAACAGGGACCCTGAAAACCTGGGATCAAGGCAGAGGTCCCCGCTAAGGTAAGAGGGCGCGTCTGGAAAAAGAGCGGGTGATAATATAGTCTGGAGTAAGAAATTATGGGGCAAGGAAACAGCCGCACGTTATAGGTGCAGGCTCTCAAGGGTATGCTTCAAGCTCAAGGAGTGAAAGTTAGACAGTCAGTTAGAATGTTTCTTTCACTTTGTTGAGGAAGTATACCCCTGGTTCCCGGAGGAAGGAACCATTAGTTTTAAAACTTAAAAAAATAAATTTTTTTGGAAAAAAGGATTCAAGGACCCCATGATGCAAAAGGCCTGTAAGTTAAAACATTGCTGCTTTGTAATTGTCTGGTATCTGTGTAGCTTGCAGGTTCTGTATTGGGGTTGGCAAGAGTCTTGGCGGACGCGCTATAAGACAGCCAACGGGGCCGGTGGGAGACATCCCCCCCCCATCAGGGTAAACTATCCACTAGTGCAGACATTTGGGCCCGTCTGTAGTCCGGCACCTTCTGTCTGACAGCCTACAATGTGCATGCTGTAAATGTGTTTTTTCTCAATGTTTGTGTATGTATTTTGGAATTCTTGGAATGTTTCTTCTCTCAGATTCATCCTGATGCGAGAGCCCGGAGGAAACTGGCTAACATCCCCTCAATATCTGTTTCTCTCTAGCTCCTTCTTTTTTACTTACACTTTAAACTGACCCCCTTTCTACCCTTCACTGCCACCTCCTCCACCCTCTCTGGATCCAGAAGTAGGGGAGTGATGGGTGGTGAAAAACCCGGAGGATCTAACAATAACTTAAAAGGGCTGGCAGGGAGAACTCGCAGCCAGATAAAACTGCCACTGACCACCTGCAAGTGACACCAGCAAGATCTTAGCCTAGGGCCTTGGCCCAGGGGGTCTGAGTATGGGGGAGAACCTGTCAGTCTGAGGGGACGTGTGGAGAGCTGCGGGAGCCGCGACCAAAGACGGCGCGGCCGTAAGGCGTGGCCGCAAAAATGGAGCGGCCGCATGGCGCAGCTGCGACCAAAGATGGCGCTGGCTCCCGCCTTCCATCTTCCCGGTGACGAGTGCTCTCTGTAAAAACAACTCCTTATATGGCTATGACTTGGCTCCTAGTTTGCTTCCGTGTTTGCAGCCCTATCGGTATATGCCACGTGGCGCTTCGGGATTGGCCATCCAGGAGGCTTATAACCGGAGCGCGGGGGCAGAGGGAAGGAGAAGCGGGAAGAAGCAGGCAGAAGAAGCGGGAGAGAAGATGTTATAAAAGGTCCTGAATAAACCGCCTGAAAGAAGAACCTGTTGTCGCATCATCCTTGCGGGTTGAGGCGGGTCGCGACAAGTGGTGCCCAACGTGGGGCTCGACGGGATTCAGAACTTTCAGCGGTCAGGGGGTGCACCGGTAAGTCCCCAGGTAAGAGGGGATCTGCGATAAAAGTGGGAGGGATTTTGGTTCATCTGGGTAGATAAAGAGAGAGCAGGGTCTCGGAGCTCAACAAGGTTAACCGAAGACAAAACGAAAGTAAACCTGAAAATATGGGCGCTTCTTCCTCGCACCCGATTTTGCTGGCTCTTAAGGAGCTGTTATAGCTCTTGATTTAGACCAAAGACCAGTGCTAGAACTAAAAATAGACAATAAAAAGATATTAGGTCTTCTAGATACTGGGGCAGATAAAAGTATAATTGCAAAAAAGGATTGGCCATTGGGATGGCCTATACAGACCTCTCCTCAAGTATTACAAGGCCTAGGATACGCAAAAACTCCTGAAATGAGTGCAAGACAACTCTCCTGGAAGGATGATGAAGGCCACTCAGGCACTATTCAGCCTTACATGCTAGAGCTGCCAGTATCATTGTGGGGAAGAGATCTGTTAAAAGAGATGGGGTTTACTCTGAGCAATGAATATTCAGCTGTTTCCCAAGATATGATGACTCGCATGGGGTATCATCCTGGCTTTGGCCTAGGGAAATTTCTACAATGCAATAAAGAGCCCATCCAAGTAAAACGAAAGTTAGACAAACAGGGACTGGGTTTTTCATAGCGGCCACTGGGGCGGGCATTCCCATAGTTTGGAAGACGGGGGATCCAGTATGGGTGCCTCAGTGGCCACTGCCCTCGGAAAAGCTTGCTGCTGCTCAAACTCTAGTACAAGAACAGGTAGAACTGGGGCACCTTAAGCCTTCTGTTTCTCCTTGGAATACTCCTATTTTTGTAATAAAAAGGAAATCTGGAAAGTGAAGATTGCTACATGACTTGCGAGCAATCAATGGACAAATGCAAATTATGGGTCCAGTTCAGAGGGGCTTACCGCTTCTTTCTTCCCTACCTGAAAATTGGCCTGTTATAGTCATTGACATAAAGGATTGTTTCTTTTCTATTCCATTATTTGCTGGGGACACTGAACGTTTTGCTTTTACCCTCCCTTCCTGTAATCATGAGGAACCAGACAAATGGTACGAATGGGTAGTACTTCCCCAGGGCATGGCAAACAGTCCAACCATGTGTCAGTTATTTGTGGCCGAGGCTCTTAAGCCGCTTAGACAAAAATATCCCAAGGTGCGCTGTATTCATTATATGGATGATATTTTGTTGGCCTCTAAATCAGAGCAATTACTACACAAAGCTTATGAGGAACTTACCAAGCTGTTAAATGCTAAAAGCTTGTTTATTGCCCCTGAGAAAGTACAACAACACTCTGTTGTTGAATATTTAGGGGCTACCATACATAAATCTCATATTGTACCCCAAAAGGTAGAATTGAGGAAGGATCATTTAAAAACCCTGAATGATTATCAAAAGTTATTGGGAGACATTAATTGGATCCGGTGTTATTTAAAGCTGCCAAATTATGAACTTAAGCCCTTGTATAACATGCTACAAGGAGACTCTGCATTAGATTCTCCAAGACAGCTTACGGATGAGGCACGTGATTCACTACGAAAGGTAGAGCATGAGTTACAAAGGGCATGTTTAAAAAGAGTTAAGGAAGGTGAGCCAATTACTTTGTGTATTCTCCCTACATGTGTTCAACCTTCAGGGCTTTTATGGCAAGATGGCCCATTGCTTTGGATTTACCCAAAAGTTTCTCCGGCAAAATCCATTGAGTATTACCCTGCCGCGGTAGCCAGTCTGGCGTTGTTGGGGGTTCAGCAGTGCATCCAATATTTTGGCAATGCTCCATGCTTCATTATTGTTCCATATACTAATCATCAAGTACAAACATGTGCTACTGTAGATGATTGGGCAGTCTTACAATGTAGTTTTAAAGGACAGATAGATAACCATTTTCCAAAACATCCCCTGTTAAATTTTCTAAAAGAACATCCCATAGTTTTTCCTAAAGTTACCTCCTTAAACCCCCTTGCTAGAGCTTGCAATATTTTTACCGATGGCTCTAAAACGGGATGCGGCATGTACATGGTGGAAGGCCATGACCCAGTCCACCACCAGTTTCAAGCCAGTGCTCCACAATTAGTGGAACTACAAATTGTTGTAAAAGTGTTTCAAACCTGTCCTTTTCCTTTTAATTTAATTTCAGACTCTGCTTATGTTATAAATGCTTTAAGAGTCTTGGAGGCTGCAGGGCCAATAAAACAGGCCTCTCCTGTTGGATATTTGTTTTGTCGCTTACAACGATTGCTTTGGCAACGACAACACCCTTTCTATCCCTTACATATTCGCGCCCATACTGGTCTGCCTGGCCCTTTAAGCGAAGGCAATGATATTGTTGATTGCTATACCCGTCAAGATTGGATTTTTTTTAGTTCAAATTTGGATAGAGCAAAAACTTTTCATAATAACTTTCATGTTAACTCAAAAGCTTTACAAAAACAATTTCGACTTTCCCGTGCGGATGCCTGACAAATAGTTTTAGATTGCCCTCATTGTGTAATTTATCACCACTTACCTAGTGTTGGTGTTAATCCTCGAGGCCTTTTGCCTCTTAAAATATGGCAAATGGATGTTACTCATGTACCTGAATTTGGACACTAGAAATTTGTACACGTATATAATGCTCTGGCATTATATATACCTCCCCTATGACTGGAGAAAAGGCACATCAGGTTATTACCCACTGCCTAGAGGCGTGGGCAGCTTGGGGCAAACCAAAACAGCTCAAAACTGATAATGGTCCTGCATATGCAGGAAATCAATTTTTCTCCTTTTGCAAAGCAATGGATGTTCAACTTCTTCATGGGTTGCCCTATAACCCTCAAGGTCAAGGCATCGTAGAACGTGCACATCACACGCTAAAGGAGACTTTACAAAAACAAAAAGGGGGAATTGGCCATGGCCGTACCCCTAAGGAAAGGCTTTCTCTTGGTTTATTCACTATTAATTTTTTAAATTTGGATGCTCAAGGCCTGTCTGCGGCGGACAGGCATAACAAGTCTCAAGGTCTAACAAAAGGAATGGTAAAATGGAAAGATATTTTGACAGGGCTCTGGCACGGGCCTGATCCCGTGCTAACATGGGCACGAGGTTCTGTTTGTGTTTTTCCACAGGACCAACAGGATCCGGTTTGGGTACCTGAACGACTCGTTAGGAGGGTCCAAGGAGAAGAAGCACAAGATGCAAGGGGTGGTGATGATTCTTCTGATCACCCTCACAACGATACAGCCTGTAAGACCAGTGCTGAGATGGGGGATCCTGTCCGTGTTCCCGAGACCGATGCCCTTATCTTTTAGGCAATTGGACTGGAGAGTTTGACAGCTGTGGATCATTTGAAGGAGTGGGCAGGAATGGGCTCCCTTATTGGTATCCTGGCATTGGTGATCTTGCTGTGCCTGTGGTGCATATGCCGGATTAGGAGCTCGCAGCGCAGGAGTATGGCTATGGTGGTCCAGGCCTTCACTGCCATTGAGGCCGGACAGTCCCCCTACACGTGGCTTGCCACGTTAAAGGAATAACACAGGGTGCGAGGCAAACTCACTGCACTTGGGAATCACTCCCTGGCGTGAGCCCAAGAAGAGCATGTTGGGTTGCAAGTGGGTTGATGCCCAAGATCCCACCTCTGCAAAAAAGGCATCGGACGGGCCTGGTCATCACTGGGGAAGGCGCCCCTCAGGCGAAGACCAGTGCAAGGTCCTCTCATTAATGTTTTAGACAGAGGCCCAACCTCTACTCTTATCTGTTGCTTAATAAAACAAAAAAGGGGGAGCTGTGGAGAGCTGCGGGAGCCGCGACCAAAGACGGCGCGGCCGTAAGGCGTGGCCGCAAAAATGGCGCGGCCGCATGGTGCAGCTGCGACCAAAGATGGCGCTGGCTCCCGCCTTCCGTCTTCCCAGTGACGAGTGCTCTCTGTAAAAAACAACTCCTTATATGGCTATGACTTGGCTCCTAGTTTGCTTCCGTGTTTGCAGCCCTATCGGTATATGCCACGTGGCGCTTTGGGACTGGCCATCCAGGAGGCTTATAACCGGAGCGCGGGGGTGGAGGGAAGGAGAAGCGGGAAGAAGCGGGCAGAAGAAGCGGGAGAGAAGATGTTGTAAAAGGTCCTGAATAAACCGCCTGAAAGAAGAACCTGTTGTCGCGTCATCCTTGCGGGTCAAGGCGGTCGCGACAGGGACGGCCGCTAGGGACTTCTTTCCCTTGCCCCAAGATGACTGGGAATTCTCCTCCACCTTGGAAGGCCCCTGGGTCAACGTTTGCAGGTATCTAAAAGAAAAATCCTCCGGAGGTAAGTAGAGGGGGTCCGAGTCCCCTGGTAAGTGGGTTTGAGTCCCACTTGTGAATGGTGGTGAGATGTTGCCCCATTCACTGAGACCTGATTTTGTCTTTGTGGCCACTTGTTTGTCTTGTTTACTTTAGTGTGTTTGTTTGCTCTATGTTTTCTGAGGTAGGGAAGTTCTGGGTGAGCGTGGCAGGCTCACTCAGCAGACTTTGGATTCAGCTTGCTGAGTGAAAACAGCACAGAGTTCTGGTAGAGATAAAGATAAACTGGGGCCCATTAGTCCCAACTCAGCCTTTTGTTGTTGTCTTGTCTAGTTCTGTTTTAGAATTGGTACCAGTTTTAAATGTACATACAACTGATTTTGATTTTTGCGCGCTTTAAGATCTGTGTGTGTTTTGTATGTGTTTGTGAACATGTTCAAGATAAAAATTATCAGCATGCTGTAACAATTGAGTGAGTTTAAGTTTAAAATTCAAAAGGTTATGAGGTTTGGACATTATCAAAAATTTTAAAGAATTTTCACATTGTTTTAAATGACTTTTTAAGGATTCTTTAACTTTAAAAAAATCTGGTATTTTAAAATGCATAAGGCTGTTTTCACTGTAATCAAGTTATCTGGCTTAACAAAACTGCATTGGCTGTTTGAAATTTAGTTCTCTTGGCTAAAATTTGGGGATAAATACTAAAAGTTTAAATATAAAAGTTTGTTTAACACTGTAAAAGACATTACCTGTTCTGTCTGTCTAAAACTGTGTATTTTCATTTAAAAACCAAGAGATAAGAAAAGGAAAAAACTTTAAAGCCAACAAAAGACCTATCTTTAGGGGTAAGGGGTAAACAGGTAAAAGTGCAGTTCAGCTGGTCATACATGGTGGGACGGGCCATGGGAGGAGTCCATGCATGGTAAAAGAGGACAAGCTGGCACAAACGCAGTTCATCTTACCCTAAAGAGAGAGATTAAGTGCGTGCCCATTCCACAGGAGGGGCCAAGTGGCCCAGCTTTGTTCTGTCCTTTTTCTCTACAGATAAATACTAGAAACATGATGGTAAAAATTAGTGATGTGATGATCTGATTAGTATTGCTAAAACTGCCCCTTGGACTTAAAAAGAGGGTTAAAAAATGTTTTTGTATAATGTGACTTGCTTTCTATGATGTTTTATAATTGGGATATGTTTTTAAAAGTCATAAATGTGTTAAGTTTAACTTCTTGGTAGAGAGATGGTGATTGTAATTCTTGCATTAAGAAAAAATTAGAGTTTAAAAGTTTTAATGTGTATCTGTCTTAAAACAAGCAGCCAAGAGACATGAGTGACACTTGGCCTCAAGAATTTAAGGGATTTTTTTTAATGTAACTAAAAACTAAAATATAAAATAATAAAAGAGATTAATAGGAGGTTTAAAAAAATAGGAATGGATTTTTGGATATAAAGTTTAAAAGTAAAATTGTTCTTAACATTCGCCTCAAAGTGAAAAAATTAGGATTACCAAAATAATTGCTTAATTGCTATTCCAGTTTGCTCTTACAGGTTTTTCAAGTTTCCAGCAAGCCAAGAGCAAAGCACAGAGGATTCTTATAAGTTTGTCAGATGTAACTTTGGCTCTTAACAAGTTTCAGGTAAGAGCATGCTTAATAGCTACTTCTATGTTGACCACCTTGTTGCTTTTAATTGGAGTAAAGTGGCCTTTTATAAGACTCATTGATCTGCAAACTGGTTCAAAGCCAGCCCGGGCAAAAAAAAGGTCCCTGTGAGACTGTCACCTCTACTCAGCCAGCAGAGTGCTGAAAGAGCAAGCAGAGTTGCTTTGGGACTCATAGTGGCAGAGTGCTGGCCTTTAGCTGTAGAGCTGAGGGACAGCACTCAGGTCTGAGTTCAAGTCCAGCAACCAGCTAAGGGAAATGCAAATGAGGCATTTATCTCAGTGTAGAGAAAACACTACTGGGCCAAGAACAATGGAGGAGCATCCAGAGGCAGTAAGCCACTGCTTGGATGGCAGAAATGTCAGATCCTAGAGTCATTTGTGTGTGGCCCTTCAAAAATTGGTCAGAGCCAGGAGGTCATGAGAAGATAGGTTGTAAGCATGCCTAATATCCATGACTATCTACTTTGTAGGGACAGAAACTTATAATAGTACTAAAAGGCTAAAGTTATAAAATGTGGGGTATGGTTTAAATCCCAACCCCTGTATGTGCCAAAAGCCCTAATTGACAGTAACTTTTGAGCTAACACCAGCTACATAAAATTTATCTGATCAAGAAAAAAGTTTGTAAACCTGAGAGTGTGTTTCTATTAACATCTGTCTAAAGGCCTGCACAGGTGACTTAGGCATTGTTAGAGTCACTAGAGGTCACATTCCTAAAGATGCTTTTACAAACCAGAGTGTGAAACAAGCTACACTGCTGGAGCTGGAGAAAAAGTCTGTGCATTTGTCAAAAGTTAAAATATTGTTCTTAATGACATCTAACCCTGGTAACCTCTTTGTAAAATAGACTAAGGTTATAGGTTCCTGGCTAGGTAGGACAACACCCCTGAGTCAGCTTGAAGAAATTACAGAAGATGAAGCTTCGCCCATCATCCCCTTTTTAGAACAAGGGACAAGAGTCATTAAAAAAAAAGGGTAACAAAATAGACAAAAGAAAAAGACATGGAAAATAGTAGTACAGGCCTGAGCCCTCTATATCTGCCTAGAAAATCAGCCTTATTAAAAGATCTATCTAGTTAAAAAAGTTGTCATCTTGGTAACTTGTCCTGGGCTATTGTCTAAATAGTCTTAAAAACTAGTGGGGGCACAACCTGCCAAGCCTATATATTACTTGTATCCTTAACCAGTCTGTATAGAAATTTACAGCCCAACACAAGGTGTGACAGTCCCTTGGAACCACTGAGAGACCCTGCTGCTGCTGCTGCTGCTACAGCCTGACAGTCACCTGGAGAAAATCTACATCATTACCCTGACTACATCCACCGTGGAAAAAGTAGACTAAACTCCTGCCTGATTCCATCTTTTGGATGGCTTTGCTTTGTCAATGTTACCATATGCCTACTCTAATTTTATTATGGCTACTCCTCTTGCCGGGGAGACTAACAAACATTGTATTGCCCATTCCCTACACTGCTTTGCCACTATGGGACTTCCTAAACATAGTAAAACTGATAATGGTCTGGGATATGTCGGACAAGCTTTTCCAAATTTTTGTAAATCTTATCAGATTATTCACACTACAGGTATTCCCTATAATCCTAAAGGTCAAGGAATTGTTGAACAAGCTAATGGTTTGCTCAAACATCAAATTTTTAAATTAAAAGGTGGGGAATTATACCCCATCTCTCCTGTTAATATTCTTTCTCATGCTTTGTTTGTACTAAATTTTTAATGGCCTTACTGCAGCACAGCGTTTTTGGGAAAAAGGAGAGCAAAGAGCTTTTGCTCAAGTAAAGTGGAAGGATCCTTTAACAGGTGCTTGGCATGGGCCCGATCCAGTTTTAACATGGGGTCGAGGACATGTTTGTGTTTTCTCGCAGGAAGAAAATGACGCCCGCTGGTTGCCTGAACGCTGCGTTAGGATTGTGGAGACTCATTCAGATGACACAAATGCTGACACATTGGGCTTACGTGCCAGATCCCCCGATTGTGCACCCTAAAACTTGGGAGGGAGTTGAAGTAATCATTCACGTAAATAGATCAGCATTCAATACAGCCCCCAATCCCTTCATCCAACACACCTAGATGAGAGATATCTCAGCTTCAGATATTGGAACTCCTTTTTGCTTTACTACCAGCTCTAAAGGCTCCATTCCAGTCTGTATTATAATGCTATCCATGACTCATAAAATTTGATTCCCAGACAAAAATCAAGTGTACAATATACAGATGACATCTTTGCCAACTGGGCACTTCGTTTATGCAAATTCTACTCCATCCTTTAGGATACCCCATTGCATTAATTCTTCACAAGTAGTAAAATCTACAGGAGAGCCTCACCCAAAAAGGTGTAGGCATGTGCAGCCATTTGTTACCAATATTTCTGGAACTAATTCTCAATTAATGGACTGGTCTGGAGCTAATCTTACTAATAAGTACAATCTTGGACTGTGGTGGATGAATGGGCATCCTCAACATCATGTTTGGATGCTGGTAGCTGCACTCAACAACATAACCTGGCCCAATTCATCCCTTTTTAAAAAATATTATAAATTGTGTATCACCACCCCATGTCATTATGTATGGACCATTTAATATCTCTGTAGGAGCTAATTATTTTAATGTTACCTGTTCTAATTGTTCTTTTATTAATTGCTTGTATAGCAGCATAATTAAATCCATACTTATTGTTAGACAACCATCTTTTGTTATGCTTCCTGTAAATATTTCTAAAACTTGGTATAAAGATTTTGGTATTCAGGTGTTAAAACAATTGAAAGAACTAATGCGCCCTCGTCAATTTGTTGGGCTACTTATAGCTGATGTTTTGACCTTTGTTTCCTTAGCTGCCTCTGCAGCGGCAGCTGCTGTGGCACTAACACAAAATGTTGAAACTGCCCATTATCTTAATCAGCTTGCTCATAATACTACACAAGCCCTACCTCTGGACTCTAAAGTGGCAAAAACTGTTAGAAAACTGTTTGAACAATTTCAATGCTATATCCCTTCCCTGACTTATGTTAAAGGATTGCTAATGACATTGCTTGGCCTGGGAATGCTTTTGTTAATGGTTTTCTATGCCTTCCTTGTATTACATGCACTGCAAAACTCTCTTATGAGTTTAGCCAGCCAGCTACATAAGATCAAGCTCCAAATAAATAAATTCCCCCCGAGAGGAACTACAGCCAGGGGCGGGTAAGAGGGGGTGCCAGTCTGACCAACCTAAGACAGGGCCCTCAGCTTTGCTCTGAAGAAGTTCCCAAAGACGGGTAAGGAAGACAAGGTGATCCACCCAACCTAAGACAGGCGGGTTCGCTTCTTCAAAAAAGAGACGGGGGAGATGTTGGGAGCCAACAGTAAAACTCCAAGGTCATCTTGACCCTTGTGCTCACTTGAAGGCACGTACAAGGAACTGGCTTTCATGAATAACACCAGGTGTCCAGGTTTGCCTTGCTATGTCTGTCGAATTTGTTTTACTTTCTATCAGTTGACCTTGTCTTGTTTCTTTCTGCACCCTGGTTTTTATTAAAATTTTCCTTGCTTTTCTGCACTATGGTGACCTTAGGTTACCTCTTGACTTCTAATAGTATAAATAAGGAGAGTTAAAAATTAACGGGGCTGCAGCCTTGAGCTGCAGACCTCCCGACCCCATCCTTTGTCTTATGTCTTTATTTTTCCGTCCTCGCCCCCTAAATCAGGAGTCCCTTTCATTGCCCGCTGGTTCTGGCAAGAGTGAGGATCAGGGTGAGGGGTAGGGTTAGGGTTAGGGTTATGGTTAGGGTGAGGGTTATGGTGAGGGTGTGGGTTAGGGTTAGGGTTAGGGTTAGGCTGAGGGTGATGGGGAGGGTGAGGGTGAGGGTTAGTGTGAGGGTTAGGGTTAGGGTTAGGGTTACGGTGAGGGTAAGGGTGAGGGGAGGTTTAGGGTTAGGGTTAGCATTAGGGTTAGGGTGAGGGTTAGGAGGAGGGTTAGGGTTAGGGATATAGTTAGGGTTAGGGTAAGATTGAGGGTTAGGGTTAGGGTGCGGGTTAGGGTTAGGGAGAGATTTATGGTTACGGTTAGGGTTAGGGTGAAGGTGAAGGTGAGGATTAGGGTTAGGGTTAGGGTGAGGGTGAGGGTGAGGATGAGGGTTACGGTTAGGATTAGGGTTAGGGTTAGGCTGAGGGTGAGGGTGAGGGTGAGGGTTAGGGTTAGGGTGAGGGTTAGGGTGAGGGTTAGGGTTAGGATTAGGGTTAGGGTTATTGTTAGGCTGAAGGTGAGGGTGAGGGTGAGGGCTAGGGTTAGGGTTAGGGTGAGGGTGAGGGTTAGGGTTAGGATTAGGATTAGGATTAGGTTTAGGGTTAGGCTGAGGGTGGGGGTGATGGTGAGAGTTAGGGTTAGGGTGAGGGTTAGGTTTAGTGTGAATGTTAGGGTTAGGTTTAGGGTTACTGTGAGGCTGAGGGTAAGAGTTAGGGTGAGGGATAGTGTGAGGGGGGCAGTTAGGGTTAGTATTACGGTTAGGGTTAGGGTTCGGGTTCGGGTAAGGGTTAGGGTTAGAGTTAGGGTGAGCGTAAGTGTTAGGGTGAGGGTTAGGGTGAGGGTGAGGGTAAGGGTTAGGGTGAGGTTTAGGGTGAGGGTTAGGGTTAGGGTGAAGGTTTGGGTTAGGGTGAGGGTTAGGGTTAGAATTAGGGTTAGGGTGAGGGCTAGGGTGTGGGTGAAGGAGAGAGTGAGGGTTAGTGTGAAGGTTAGGGTTAGGTTTCCTGTTAGGCTGAGGGTGAGGGTGAGGGTGAGGGTGAGGGTTAGTGTTAGAGTTAGGGTTAGGGTTAGGGTAGGTTTAGGGTGAGCATAAGTGTTAGGGTGAGGGTTAGGGTGAGGGTGAGGATTAGGGTTAGGGTGAGTGTAAGGTTTAGGGTGAGGTTTAGGGTGAGGGCGAGGGTTAGGTTTAGCGTTAGGGTTAGAGTGAGGGTTAGGGTGAGGGTTAGGGTTACGGTTAGGGTGAGGGTTAATGTTAGGGTTAGGGTTAGAGTGAGGGTGAGGGTGAGGGTGAGGGTTAGGGTGATGGTGAGGGTGAGGTTTAGGGTTAGTTTTAGGGTTAGGGTGAGGGTTAGGTTGAGGGTTAGGTTTAGGGTGAGGGTTAGGTTTAGGGTTAGGGTGAGGGTTAGGGTTTGGGTGGTGTTTAGGGTGAGGGTGAGGGTTAGGCTGAGGGTGAGGTTTCGGGTGAGGTTGAATGTTAGAGTGTGGGTGAGGGTTAGGTTGAAGGTGAGAGTTAGGGTGACGGTGAGGGTTAGGGTGAGGGTGAGGGTTAGGTTTAGGTTTAGGGTTTGCATGAGGGTTAGGCTTAGGGTCAGTGTTAGGGTGAGGGTTAGGGTGAGGGTTAGGTTTAGGGTTAGGGTGAGGGTGAGGGTTAGGGTTAGGATTAGGGTTAGGGTTAGCATTAGGCTTAGAGTGAATGTCAGGGTTAGGGTTAGGTTTAGGGTTAGGGTTAGGGTGAGGGTGAGGGTGAGGGTGAGGGTGAGGTTTAGGGTTTGGTTTAGGGTTAGGGTTAGGGTGAAAGTGAGGGTTAGAGTTAGGGTTAGGATTAGGGTTAGGGTTAGTGTTAGGCTGAGGGTGAGGTTGAGAGTGAGGTTGAGGTTTAGGGTTAGGCTGAGGTTTAGGTTTAGGGTTAGGGTGAGGGATAGGGTTAGGGTGAGGTTTAGGGTGATGGTGAGGGTTAGGATAAGCATTAGGTTTAGGATGAGGGTTAGGGTGAGGGTTAGGGTTAGGGTTAGGATGAGGGTGAGGGTTAGGGTTAGGGTTAGGGTTAGGGTGAGGGCTAGGGTGAGGCTGAGGGTGAGGGTTAGTGTGAGGGTTAGGGTTAGAGTTAGGTTTAGGCTGAGGGTGAGGGTGAGGGTGAGGGTTAGTGTGATGGTTAGGGTTAGGGTTAGGGTGAGGGTGAGGGTGAGGGTTAGGGTTAGTGTAAGGATGAAGTTTAGGGTTTGGGGGAGGGTTAGGGTGAAGGCTAGGGTGAGGGTGAGGCTTAGGGTGAGAGTGAGGGTGCGGGTGAGGGTTAGGTTTAGGGTAAGGGTTAGGGTAAGGTTTAGGGTGAGGATTAGGGTGAGGGTGAGTTTTAGGGTGAGTGTTAGGGTTAGCGTGAGGGTTAAGGTTAGGTTTAACATTAGGGTGATGTTTAGGGTGAGGGTGAGGCTTAGGGTGAGGGTGAGGTTTCAGGTGATGGTTCGGGATAGTGTGTGGGTGAGGATTAGGGTTTGGGTGAAGGTTAGGGTGACGGTGAGTTTAGGGTGTGGGTGAGGGTTAGGGTTACGGTTAGGGTGAGGGTTAGGGTTAGGATGAGGGTTAGGCTGAGGGTTAGGGTTAGCGTTAGGATTAGGATGAGGGTTAGGGTTAGGGTTAGGGTGAGGGTTAGGGTTAGTGTGAGGGTTAGGGTTAGGTTTAGGGTGAGGGTTAGGGTTAGCGTTAGGGTTAGTGTTAGGGTGAGGGTTAGGGTTAGGGTTAGGGTTAGGATGAGGGTTTGGTTTAGGGTTAAGGTTAGGGTTAGGGTGAGTGTGAGGGTTAGGGTTACGGTTAGGGTGAGATTTATTGTTAGGGTTAGGGTGAGGGTGAGGGTGAGGATTAGGTTTAGGGTTAGGTTTAGGATTAGGGTGAGGTTGAGGGTGAGGGTTAGGGTTAGGATTAGGGTTAGGGTTAGGTTTAGGCTGAGGGTAAGTGTGAGGGTGAGGGTTAGGGTTAGGGTGATGTTTAGGGTGAGGGTGAGGGTTACGGTGAGGGTGAGGGTTCGAGTGAGTGTGAGGGTTAGGGTGTGGGTGAGGGTTAGGATGACGGTAATGGTTACAGTGACAGTTAGGTTTAGGGTGAGGGTGAGGATTAGGGTTAGGTTAAGGGTTAGGGTGAGGGTTAGGGTTAGCGTTAGTGTTAGGGTGAGGTTTAGGGTTAGGATTAGGGTTAGGTTTAGGGTTAGGCTGAGGGTGAGGGTGAGGGTTAGGGATAGAGTGAAGGTTAGGGTTAGTGTGAGGGTAAGGGTTAGGGTGAGGGTTAGGGTGAGGGTGAGGGGTAGGGTTAGGGTTAGGTTTAGGATTAGTGATGGTGTGGGTGAGGGTTAGGGTTAGGGTTAGGGTGAGGGTTAGGGTTAGGGTTAGTGTTAGGGTGAGGGTGAGCGTGGGGGTGAGGTTTAGGGTGAGGGTTATGTTTAGGGTGAGGGTGAGGGTTAGGTTTAGGATTAGGGTTAGGGTTAGGCTGAGGGTGAGGGTGAGGGTGAGGGAGAGTGTTAGGTGAGGATTAGGGTTAGGGTTAGGGTGAGGTCTAGGGTGAGGGTGAAGGTTATGGTGAGGGTGAGGTTTATGGTGAGGGTGAGGGTGAGGGTGAGGGTTTCGGTTAGGTAAGGGTTAGGGTTGGGATAAGGATTAGGGTTAGCGTGAGGGTTTCGGTGAGGTTTAGGGTTGGGGTTAGGATGAGGGTTAGGGTGATGTTTAGGGTGAGGGTGAGGGTGAGGGTTAGTGTGTGTGTGAGGGTTAGGGTCAGGGTGAGGGTTAGGGAGACGGTGAGGGTTAGGCTGAGTTTGAGGGTTAGGGTTAGGGTTACGGTGAGGGTTAGGGTGAGGTTAAGGGTTAGGGTGAGGGTGAGGGTTAGGGTTAGTGTGAGGGTTAGGGTGAGGGTGAGGGTTAGGGTGAGAGTTAGGGTTAGGGTGAGGGTTAGGGTTAGGTTGAGGGTGAGGGTTAGGATTAGGTTTATGATTAGGGTTAGGTTTAATGTTAGGCTTAGGTTGAGGGTGAGTGTCAGGGTGTGGTTTAGGGTTAGGATTAGGTTTAGGGTGAGGGTTAGGGTTAGAATTAGGGTTAGGGTTAGGCTGAGGGTGAGGGTGAGGGTGAGGGTTAGGGTTAGCGTTAGGTTTAGGGTGAGGGTTAGGGTTAGGGTAAAGTTGATGGTGAGGGTTAGGGTTAGGGTGAGGGTTAGGCTTAGGGTGATGGTTAGGATTAGCGTTAAGAGTGAGGGTGAAGGTGAGGGATAGGGTTAGGGTTAAGGTGATGGTGAGGGTGAGGGTGAGGGTTAGGGTTAGGATTAGGATTAGGGTTAATGTTAGGCTTAGAGTGAAGGTGAGGGTGAGGGTGAGGGTGAGGGAGAGGGATGTTCCCAGCAGAGGTCATTGGGCTGTAAACAACTGTGGGGTATTTAGAGACTGATATTTCCAGTCGCCGTCAAAAGCAATGGATGGACATCATTTGTGTCCAAATAAAGGAAGTCTGGTCTCAAAAATTCAACACAGTGCCATAAGTCGAGGTTCAAGTTACTCCTCAGGTTGATGTGAGTTAAGGGGTAAAAGCTCAAATCAGCAGGACTCAGATAGTAGGAACGAGTAGCGGATATTCCCAGGCAGCTGGTATGGTCTGACCGGACATACAAAACTGAGTGCCATGTCAGAATGCTTGCAACCGCTGCAGTGCTCTGCAGATGCAATTGTGCAGCAATGCAAAGTGAGTAATATTGCCAAACTTCAGGTGGGTAGAAGAAACCAGGTAGGATTAAGAAGCTTATATTAACCAGGATCACCTGTGGGCCTAATGGATGCAAGAAACTGAAATTCTCCCTAAGAAGCCTGGAAAGCTGTGAAATGCTCTTATGTTGCAATGGCTTAGAACCTCATTCTGAGTGTGCCCGGCGGAGATCATTTGGCGAACTACAACCTTGGAGTATTTGCAGGTTGATATTTCCAGTGCTGTCCATAGGAATGGATAGACATAGGTCACATCCAAAACAATGAATGTCTGGTTTTCAAATCTTCAACACAGTGCCAGAAGTAGAGGTGCAACTTACTCCTCAGTTTGACATGAGTGAAGGGGTAAAGTGCTAATGAGCAGGACTCAGGTGGGAGGAACGAAAAGCAGATATTCCCAGTCAGCTGGTAAAGTGCTACACAGACAAGCAAAACTGAATGCCAGGACTGAATGCGTGCAGCCTCTGCAGAGTTCTGCAGGTGCAATTGTGCAGCAATGCAAACTGAGTAACTGCAAAACTTCAGGCATGTAGAAGAAACCAGGTAGGATTTAGAAGCAGATATTAACCTGGAATACCTGTGGGCCTACAGGCTGCAAGAATCTGGAATTCTTCCTAAGAAGCCTTGAAAGCAGTGAAATGCTCTTATGTTGTAATGGCTCAGCACCTCATTCTGAGTGTGCTTGGCAGAGGTCATTTGGCTAACTACAACCATGGAGTAGTTAGAGGCTGATATTTCCATGGTCATCCATAGCAATGGATGGACATAGATTGCATACAAATAAACGGAATTATGGTTCTCAAAGCTTCAAAACAGTGCCATAAGCAGAGGTTCAACTTACTCCTCATGTTGACATGAGTTTAGGGAAAAGCTCTACTCAACAGGACACAGGTTGGAGGAACCAGAAGCAGATATTCCCAGTGAGCTGGTATCGTCCTAGGGGGACAAGCAAAACTGAATACCATGTCTGAATGCTTGCAACTGCTGCAGAGCTCTGCAAGTGCAATTGTGCAGCAATGCAAACTGAGTAACTGCAAAACTTCAGGTGTGTAGAAGAAACCAGGAAGGATTTAAAAGCAGATATTAACCCAGAACACCTGGGGGCATACAGGCTGCAAGAATCTGGAATTCTTCCTAAGAAGCCGTGAAAGCAGTGAAATGCTCTTACGTTGCCATGGCTCAGAACCTCTTTCTGAGTGTGTTGAGCAGTGGTCATTCCGTTAACTACAACCATGAAGAATTTAGAGGCTGATATTTCTAGTTACCATCCATACTAATTGACGGACATAGCTCACGCTCAAAAAACCGGAAATCTGGATCTCAAATCTTCAACACAGTGCCATAAGTAGAGGTTCAACTTACTCCTCAGGTTGACTTGAGTGAAGGGGTAAAAGCTCTAATCAACAGGACTCAGGTGGGAGGAAGAAGTCGATATTCCCAGTCAGCAGGTATTGTCCTACGGGGACAAGCAAAACTGAAATTCACATCTGAATGCTTGCAACCGCTGCATTGCTCTGCAGGTCCAATTGTGCAGCAATACAAACTGAGGAACTTTGCCAAACTTCAGGTGTGGAGAAGAAACCACGTAGGATTTAGAAGCCAATATTAACCCGGAACACCTGTGGGCCTACCGGCTGCAAGCATCTGGAATTCTTCATAAGAAGCCTTGAAAGCAGTGAAATGCTCTTATGTTGCAATGGCTCAAAACATCTTTCTGAGTGTACTGCGCAGAGGTCATTTGGTTAACTACTACCATACAGTGTTTAGAGGCTGATATTTCCAGTCTCCGACCATAACAATGGATGGACTTAGGTCACGTCCAAAAAAACAGAAGTCTGGTTCTCAAATCTTCAACACAGTGCCATAAGTAGAGGTTCAATTTATTCCTCATATGGATGGGAGTAAAGAGGTAAAAGCTCTAATCAGCAGGACCCAGGTGGGAGGAATGAGAAGCAGATATTCCAAATCAGCTGGTATTGTCCTACAGGGACAAGCAAATCTGAATGACACGGCTGAATGTTTGCAACCACTGCAGATCTCTGCAGGTGCAATTGTTCCACAATGCAAACTGAGTAACTTTGCCAAACTTCAGGTGTGTAGAAGAAACCACGTAGGCTTTAGAAGCGGATATTAACCCGGAACAGCGGTGGGCATATCTCCTGCAAAAATCTGGAATTCTTACTAAGAAGCCTTGAAAGAAGTGAAATCCTGTTATGTTGCCATGGCTCAGAACCTCATACTCAGTGTTCCCAGCAGAGTTCATTTGGCTACCAACAACCATGGAGTATTTAGAGGCTGATATTTCCAGTCAACAGCATAGCAATGTGGTCATATGTCGCATCCAAGAAAACGGAAGTCTAGTTCTCAAATCTTCAGCACACTGGATAAGTAGAGGTTCAACTTACTCCTCAGGTTAACGTGAGTGAAGGGCTGGAAGCTCGAATCAGCAGAGGTCAGGTGGGAGGAACATGATGTGAATATTCCCAGTCAGCTGTATCATCCTTCGGGGACAAGCAAAACTGAATCCCACTTATGAATGCTTGCAACCATTGCAGAATTCTGCAGGTGTGATTGTGCAGCAATTTAAACTGAGTAACTTCGCAAGACATCAGGTGTGTAGATGAAAACTCATAGGATTTAGAAGCAGAAAACTTGTGGGCCTTAAGGCTGTAAGAATCTGGAATTCTTCCTAAGAAACCATGAAAGCGGTGAAATGCTGTTATGTTCCCATGGCTCAGAACCTCAATCTGAGTGTGCTGGGCAGAGATCATTTGGATAACCACAATAGTGGAGTATTTAGATGTTGATATTTCCAGTCGCCCTACATTGCATAGGTCACAAACAAGAAAACGGAAATCTGGTTCTCAAATCTTCAACACATTGTCATAACTGGAGGTTCAACTTACTCCTCAGGTTGAAGTGACTGAAGGGATAAGAGCTGTAATCAGCAGGACTCAGGGGAGAGGAACAAGAAGCAGATATCAGCCGGTATCATCCCTCTAGGAAAAACAAAACTGAATGCCACTTCTGAATGCTTGCAATCGCTGCAGAGCTCTGTAGGTGCAATTGTTCAGCAAAGCAAACTGAGTAACTTTGCCAAATTTCAGGTGTGTAGAAGAAACTTCATAGGATTTAGAAGCAGATATTACCCCGGAGCACCAGTGGACCTACCTGCTGCAAGAATCTGGAATTCTTCATAAGAATCCTTGAAAGCAGTGAAATACTGTTATGTTGCCATGGCTCAGAACCTCATTCTGAGTGTGCCCAACATAGGCCACTTGGCTAACCACAGGGTGGATTATTTAGAGGTTGATATTTCTAGAAGCCGTCATAGCAATGGATGGCCATAGGTCTCGTCCAAGAAAACGGAAGTCTGTTTCTCAAATCTTCAACAGAGTGCCATCAGTAGAGGTTCAACTTACTCCTCAGATTGATGTGAGTGAAGAGGTAAAAGCTGTAATCAGCAGGAGTTAGGTGGGAGGAAGGAGAAGCTGTTATTGGTATTCAGCTGTTATCGCCATACAAGGACAAGCCAAACTGAATGCCATGTCTGAATGCTTGCAACTGCTGCAGAGTTCTGCCAGTGTAATTGTTCAGAAATACAAACTGAGTAATTTTTCCAAGCTTCAGATGTGGAGAAGAAACCACGTAGGATTTGGAAGCAGATATTAACCTGGAACACCTGTGGGTCTAACAGTTGTAAGATTCTGGAATACTTCCTAAGAAGCCTTGAATGGAGTTAAATGCTGTTATGTTGCAATGGCTGTCAACCTCATTCTGAGTGTGACCAGCAGAGGTCATTCAGATAACAACAACCTTGGAGTATTTAGAGGCTGATATTTACAGTCACAGTCCAAGGCAATGGATGGACATAGGTCGCTTCCAAAAAATGGAAGTCTGCGTCTCAAATCTTCAACACAGTGCCATAAGTACAGGTTCAACTTACTCATCAGGTTTAGGTAAGTGAAGGGGTAAAAGCTCTAATCCGCATGAATCAGGTGGGAGGGATGAGAAGTGGATATTCCCAGTCAGCAGGTATCGTCCTTCGGGGACAAGCAAAACTGAATGCCACATCTGAATGCTTGCAACCAATGCAGAGCTCTGCAGGTGCAATTGTGCAGCAATGCAAACTGAGTAATTTTGCCTAACTTCACATGTGTAGAAGAAACCATGTAGGACTTATAAGCAGATATTAACCCAGAACACCTGTGGGCCTACCAGCTGCAAAAATCTGGAATTCTTCCTAAGAAGCCTTGAAAGCGGTGAAACGCTGTTATATTGCCATGGCTCAGTACCTCATTCTGAATGTGCCTGTCAGAGGTCATTCTGATAAACACAACTGTGGAGTATTTAGAGGCTGATATTTCCAGTCGCAGGCCATAACAGTGGATGGCCAAGGTCGTGTCTGAGAAAATGGAAGTCTAGTTCTCAAATCTTCAACACAGTGCCCTTAGTAGAGGTTCAACTTACTTCTCAGGTTGATGTGAGTGAAGGGGTAAAAGCTCTAATCAGCAAGACTCAAGTGGGAAGAATGAGATGCCGATATTCCCAGTCAGCTAGAATCTTCCTTCAAGGACAATAAAAACTGAATGCCACGTCTGAATGCTTGCAACAGCTGCAGAGCTCTGCTGGTGCAATTGTTCAGCAATGCAAACTGAATGACTTTGCCAAACTTGAGGTGTGTAGAAGAAACCAGGTAGGATTTAGGAGCAGATATTAACCCAGAACAATTTTTGGCCTACTGGTTGCAAGAATCTGGAATTCTTCCTGAGAAGCCTTGAAAGCAGTGAAATGCTATTATGTTGCCATGTCTCGGAACCTCATTCTGAGTGTGCTTGGCAGAGTTCATTTGGCTAACCACAATGGTGGAGTATTTAGAGTCTGATATTTCCTGTCGCTGTCCATAGCAGTGGATGGCCATAGGTCACATCCAAGAAAACAGAAGTCTGATATTCCCAGTCAGCTGGTATCGTCCTATGGGGACAATCAAACCTGAATGACATGTCTGAATGCTTGCATCCGCTGCAGAGCTCTGCAGGTACAATTGTGCAGCAATGCAAATTGAGTAACTTTGCCAAACTTGAGGTGTGTAGAAGAAACCACATAGGATTTAGAAGCAGATATTAACCCACAACACCTGTGGGCATACCACCTGCAAGAATCTGGAATTCTTCCTAAGAAGCCTTGAAAGCAGAGAAATGCTGTTATGTTGCAATGGTTCAGGACCTCATTCTGAGT
The DNA here is from genome assembly GCF_019054845.1 of Dipodomys spectabilis. Lineage (NCBI taxonomy): Eukaryota > Metazoa > Chordata > Mammalia > Rodentia > Heteromyidae > Dipodomys > Dipodomys spectabilis. The sequence continues at coordinate 120,047 of NW_024870773.1, forward strand.
GTGCTTGGCAGATATCATTCTGCTGAACACTAGGGTGGAGTATTTAGAGGCTGATATTTCCAGTCGCCGTCCATAATTATGGATGGCCATAGGTCCTGTCCAAGAAAATGGAAGTCTGGTTCTCAAATCTTCAACACAGTGCCCTAAGTAGAGGTTCAACTTACTCCTCAGGTTGACGTGAATGAAGGAGTTAAAACTCTAATCAGTAGGACTCAGGTGGGAGGAACGAGAAGAAGATATTCTTAGTCACATGGTATCGGCCTATGGGGACAAACAATACTGAATGCCACATCTGAATCCTTGCAACTGCTGCAGAGCTCTGCAGGTGCAATTTTTCAGAAATGCAAACTGTGTAACTTTGCCAACTGTCAGGTGCGTAGAAAAAAACAGGTAGGATTTCGAAGCAGATACTAACCCAGAACACCTGTGGGCCTACCGGATGCAAGAGTCTGAAATTCTTCCTAAGAAGCCATGAAAGCAGTGAAATTTTGTTATGTTGCCATGGCTCAGAATGTCATTCTGAGTGTGCTGGGCAGAGGTCCTTTAGCTAAACACATTGGTGGAGTATTTAGAGGCTGATATGTCCAGTCACTGTCCATAGCAATGGATGGCCATAGGTCGCGTCCAAGAGACCAAAAGTCTGGTTCTCAAATCTTCAACTCAGTGCCATAAATAGAGGTTCAACTTACTCCTCAGGTTGAGGAGAGTGAAGGGGGTAAAAGCTCTAATCAGCAGGACTTAGGTGGGAGGAACGAGAAGCAAATATACCCAGTCAGCTGGTATCATCCTATTGGGGCAAACAAAACTGAATTCTGTGTCTCAATGCTTGCAACCATTGCAGAGCACTGCAGGTGCAATTGTTCATCAATGCAAACAGTAAATTTACCAAACTTCAAGGGTGTAGAAGAAACCACATAAGATTTAGAAGCAGATATTAATCCAGAACCCCTGTGGGCCTACAGGCTGCAAGAATCTGGAATTCTTCTTAAGAAGCCTTGAAAGCAGTGAAATGCTGTTATGTTGCCATGGCTCAGATCCTAATTCTGAATGTGCCAGGCAGAGCTCATTCGGCTAATGACAATGGTGGAGTATTTAGAGGCTGATATTTCCAGTCCCTGTCCGTAGGAATGTATGGCCATAGGTTGCATCCAAGAAAATGGAAGTTCAGTTCTCAAATCTTTCACACAGTGCAGTAAGTAGAGGTTCAACTTACTCCTCAGGTTGAAGTGAGTGAAAAGGTAAACGTTCTAATCATCAGTACACAGGTTGGAAGAAAGAGAAGCTATTCCCAGTTAGCTGGTATCATCCTACAGGGGCAAGCAAAACTGAATGCCCCGTCTGAATGCTTGCAACCTCTACAAAGCTCTGCAGGTGCAACTGTTCAGCAATTCAAACTGAGTGGCTTTGCCAAATTTCAGGGTTGTAGAGGAAACCAGGTAGGATTTAGAAGCAGGTATTAAACCAGAACTCCTGTGGGCCTCCGGGATACAAGAATCTGGAATTCTTCCTAAGAAACCTTGAAAGCAGTGAAATGCTCTTAGGTTGCCATGGCTCAGAACCTCATTCTGAGTGTGCCAGGCAGAGGTCATTCGGCTAACAATGGAGTATTTACAGGCTAATATTTCCAGTCACCGTCCATAGCAATGTATAGCCATAGGTTGCATCCAAGGAAAGGGAAGTCTGGTTCTAACATCTTCAACACAGTGCCACAAGTAGAGGTTCAACTTACTCCTCAAGTTGACGTGAGTGAAGGCGTAAAAGCTCTAATCAGCCGGATTCAGGTGGGTAACTAGGAGAAGCGGATATTCCCAGTCAGCTGGCAGCGTCCTACAGGGACAAGCAAAACTGAATGCCACGTCTGAATGCTTACAACTGCTGCAGAGCTCTGCAGGTGCAATCGTTCATCAATGCAAACTGAGTGACTTTGGAAGCTTTAGGTGTGTAGGATAAACCACGTAGGATTTAGAAGCAGATATTAATGTGGAACATCTGTGGGCCTACCGGCTGAGAGAATCTGGAATTTGTCCTCAGAAGCTTTGAGAGCAGTGAAATGCTGTTGTGTTGCCATGGCTCAGAAACTCATTCTGAGTGTGCCCGGAAGAGGTCATTCTAACAACAGGGTTGGAGTATTTGGAGGCTGATATTTCCAGTCACCATCCATAGGAATGTATGGCAAGAAAACGGAAGTCTGGTTCTCAAATCTTCAACAAAATCCCATAAGGTGAGGTTCAACTTACTCCTCAGTTTGACATAAGTGAAGGGGTAAAAGCTCTTATAACCAATATTCAGGTGGGAGGGACTACAATTACATATGCCCAGTCAGCTGGTATCGTTCTACGGGGACAAGCAAAACTGAATGCCACGTATCAATGCTTGCAACCGCTGCAGAGCTCTGCAGGTGCAATTGTTCAGCAATTCAAACTGAGTAACTTTGAGTAAATTTAGCAAACTTCAGGTGTGTACAAGAAACCACTTAGGATTTAGAACCTGGTATTTACCCGGAACACCTGTAGGCCTACCGGCTGCAAGAATCTGAAATTCTTCCAAAAAAACAATGCAAGCAGTGAAATGCTGTTACGTTGCATGGCTCAGAACCTCATTCTGAGTGTGCCAGGCAGAGGTCATTCAGCTAACAACGGTGGAGTATTTAGAGGCTATTTCCAGTCGCCGTCCATAAAAATGTATGGCAGGTAGGTTGCTTCCAAAACACGGAAGTCTGATTCTCAAACCTTCGACACGGAGCAATATGGCGAGGTTAAACTTACTCCTTAGGTTGAAGGGAGTGAACAGGTAAAAGCTCTAATCACCAACACACAGGTTATAGGAAGGAGAATCAGATATTTTTAATCAGCTGGTATTGTCCTACTGGGGCAAGCAAAACTGAATGCCACGTCTGAATGCTTGCAACCACTGCAGAGCTCTGCTGGTACAATTGTTCAGCAATTCAAACTGAGTAACTTTGCCTAACTTCAGGTGTGTAGAAGAAATCACATAGATTTTAGAAGCAGATATTAACCAGGAACATCTGTGGGCCTACTGAATGCAAGAATCTGGAATTCTTCCTAAGAAGCATTGAAAGCAGTGAAATGCCATTATGTTGCAATGGTTCAGAACCTCATTCTGAGTGTTCCTGGCAGTGGTCATTCAGCTAATACAGTGGAGTATTTAGAGGCTGATATTTCCAGTTGCTGTCCATAGCAACATATGGCCATAGGTTGCTTCCAAGAAAATGGAAGTCTTGTTCTCAAACCTTCAACACAGTGCAATAAGAAGATGCAGATGTTCTCAGTCAGCTGGGATGGTCCTAAAGGGACAAGCAAAACTGATGCCACATCTGAAGTCTTACAACCACTACCGAGCTCTGCAGGGCAATTGTACAGCAGTAAGGAGGTATTGAGGGCACAGAGGAAGAGCTGAGGATGCAGATGAGGAGTTGGGGGCCCAGAGGAGGAACTGAGGTTGCAGAGGATGAGCTGATTGTTCAGAGTTGCTGAGGGCTCAGAGGAGGAGCTGAGGGCCCAGAGGAGGAGCTGAGGGTGCCAAGGAAGAGCTTAGGGCATAGAGGAGGAGCTGAGGGTGCAGAGGAGGAGCTGAGGGTGTCAAGGAAGAGCTGAGGGTGCAGAGGAGGAGCTGAGGGTGCAGTGGAGGAGCTGAGGGTGCAGAGGAGCTGAGGGAGGAGAGCAGAACCTGAAGGTACAGGGGAGGAGCTGAGGGTGCAGAGGAGGAGCTGCAGGTGTAGAAGAGGAACTGAGGGCACAGAAGAGGAGCAGTGGGCACAGAGGATGAACTTACGGTGCAGAGGAGGAGGTAAGGGTGCAGAGGATGAGCTGAGGGTGCTGAGGAGGAGCTGCAAGCACAGAGGAGCTTAGGGCACAGAGGAGGAGCTGAGGGCTCAAAGGAGGAACTGAGGGTGCAGAGGAGGAGCTGGGGATGCTGAGGAGGAACTGAAGGTGCATAGGAAGAGCTGTGGTCTCAGAGGATCTGTGGTGTCAGAGGAGCTGAGGACTCAGAGGAACTGAGGTCGCAGAAGAGGAGGTGAGGGGGCAGAGGAGGAGCGGAGGGGGTAGAGGAGGAGCTGAGTGTGCAGATGAGGAGCTGAGGGCACAGAGGATGAGCTGAGGGTGCAGAGGAATTGAAGACCCAGAGGAAGAACTGAGGGCACAGAGGAGGAGCTGAGGGTGCAGAGGAGGAGCTGAGAGAGCAGAGGAGCAGCTGAGGGTGCAGAGGAGGAGCAGCAGGTGCAGAGGAGGAGCAGCAGGTGCAGAAGAGGAGCTGAGGGTGCAGAGGAGCTGAGGTGCAGAAGAGGAGGTGAGGGCACATTTCACTCCTCTCAATGCTTCTTAGGAAGTATTCCATATTCTTGGACCAGGTATGCCCCCCAGATGCTACCTGGAAATATCTGCTTCTGAATCCTACATGGTTTAGTCTACTCGCTTGAAGTTTGGCAAAGTAGCTCAGTTTAATTTACTGAACAATTGAAGTTGAAGAGTTCTGCAGCAGTTGCAAGCGTCCAGATGAGGCATTCAGGTTTGCTTTTGTCCATAGGCCAATACATGCTTATTGGGAATATCCACTTCTCAATCCTACAACTTTTGTATGGGTGAGTAGAGCTTTTACACATTCACTCAGTTCAACATGCGGAGTAAGTTGAAGCTCACCTTACTGCACTATGTTGAAGATTTGAGAACAAGAGGTCCATTTTCTTTGATGCGACATATGTTCATAAACACATATTAAAGCCGACTAGAAATATCAACTTTGAAATACTCCACTGTTGTAGTTAGCTGAATGATATCTGCCACACACACTGAGAATGAGTTTCTGAGCCATTGCAACATAACAGCATTTCACCCCTTTATTGAAAGGAAGAATCTTAGGAAGATTCTTAGGAATAATTCTTAGGAAGAATTCCAGATTTTTGGTCCAGGTATGCCCCCAGGTGCTCCCAGGAAATATCTGCATCTGAATCCTACATGGTTTCTTCACATACTTGAAGTTTGGCAAAGCAACTCAGTTTGAATGATGAATAATGGGAGTTGAAGACCTCTTCCCTGGATGCAAGCGTTCATAAGAAGCATTCAGTTTTGGTTTTCCCCATAGACCAATACATGCTTCTTGGGAATATCTGCTTCACATTCCTACAAGGTGGGTATGGTTGTGTAGAGCTTTTACACAGTCACTCAGTTCAACATGTGGAGTAAGTTGAAATTCACCTTACCGTACTGTATTGAAGATTTGAGAACAAAAGGTCTGGTTTTTTTTTTTTGGGGGGGGGGGTCCAGTCATGGGGCCTGAACTCTGGGCCTAGGCGCTGTCCCTCAGCTCTTCAGCTCACGGCTAGCGCTCTACCACTTGAGCCACAGCACCACTTCTGGCTTTTTTCTTTTTGCTTATGTGGTGCTGAGGAATCGAACCCAGGGCCTCAGGCGTGCAAGGCAAGCGCTCTACCACTGAGCCACCTTCCCAGCCCAAAAGGTCCGTTTTCTTTAAGGCAACATATGTCCATACATATGAATGGACGACAACTGGAAATATAAGCTTCTAAATACTGCACTGTTGTAGTTAGCTGAATGACCTCTGCCACACATACTGAGAATGAGTTTCTGAGCCATCACAATATAACAGCATATCACTCCTGTTAATGCTTCTTAAGAAGAATTCCAGATATTTGGATCAGGTATGCTCCCAGGTGTTCCCTGGAAGTATCTGCTTCTGAATCCTACATGGTTTCTTCTACATGTTTGAAGTTTGGCAAAGCAAATCAGTTTAAATTGCTGAACAATAGGAGTTGAATAGCTCTGCAGTGGTCTCAAGCATTCACACTGTTTTAAGGCCCCCAAATACTGAGTGCTCTCCTTCCCCAAAGGAGAGATAAGCCACCTAAGGAAAATAGAAACCATCTTTCTGACACAAGCAGCTCCTGTGTGAATCGTAGTCTCGACAAAGCACTTCTCACTGTTTACAGCCACAGGTGAAATTTTTCCCACCAATTTTGGGAGAGCTGATGAGTGTCTTGGAGCTCAGGATGCAAACGACAAGATAGAGCACTCAGAATTTGGGGGCTTTTAAACAAAAAATTGGGGTCCAGTTGTGGGCCTGAACTCTGGGCCTGGGCGCTGTCCCTCAGCTCTTCAGTTCAAGGCTAATGCTCTACCACTTGAGCCACAGTGCCACTTCTGGCTTTTTTTTCTGTTTATGTGGTGCTGAGGAATCGAACCCAGGACCTCATGCATGCAAGGCAAGCACTCTACCACTGAGCCACCTTCCCAGCCCCAACAAAAAATGTTTAAGGCCCAATTTCTGTCTTCTCTACTCCTTCTCCAAAGGACAGATAGACAAGCTACCAAAGAGAAATAGACAGCATCTTGATGACACAGGCAGTTCCTGTAAGCATCCTGGCATGGATGATAGGTCCTCTCCTGGTCCACAGCCACAGGTGGAATTTTTTTCCACCCAATTCTGTTAGAGCTGATGAGTGTTTGGGAGCTCAAGACACAAACGACAAGGTAGAGCACTCAGAACTTGGATGCCTTACAACAATTTTGTTTTAAGGCCCCCAAAGGAGAGAGAAGCCAACAAAGAGAAATAGACAGCATCTTTCTGACACTGACAGGTCCTGTATTCATCCTGGCAATGACAAATGGACCTCTCCCAATCCACAGCCACAGAGGGAATTTTGTTCCACCCAATCTGGGAGACCTGAGGAGTGTTTGGGAGCTCAGGATGCAAACAAGATGATAGAGCACTCCGAGTTCTGGGTGCTCTACTCCTTCCCCAAAGGACAGACAAGCCACCAAAGAGAAATACACTACATCTTTCTGACACAAGCAGATCCTGTCTGCATCTGAGAAACAATGAAAGGCCCTTTCCCTTTCCACAGCCACAGGAGGAATATTTTTTTTGCACCCTTCTGGGATAGCTGACCAGTGTTTGGGAGATCAGGATGCAAATGAAAAGATAGAACTCTCAGAACTTGAGGGCCTTAAAACAAATTTTGCCAAGGACAGACAAGCAACCGAAGAGAAATAGACAGTATCTTTCTGACACAAGGAGCTCCTGTGTGCTTCCTAGCACCGACAAAAGGCCTTTTTGTCATGCACAACCACAGGTGAATATTTTTCTGTCCAATTCTGGAAGAGCTGATGAGTGTTGGTATTCAGGATGCAAACGACATGATAGAGCACAACTTTGTTTTAAGGCCCCCAAGTTCTGAGTGCTCAACTTCTTCCTCAAAGGACAGACATGCTACCAAAGAAATAGTATCTATTTGCAGCAACGAAATACCCTCTTGCTGTCCATAGCCTCAGGTCCATCCACAGCCTCAGGTCCAATTTTTTTCCACTGAATACTAGGAGATCTGACAAGTGTTTGGGAAGCTCAGGATGCAAACAACAAGATAGAGCATTCAGAACTTGGGGACCTGAAAACAAAATTGATTAAAGGCTCCAAAGTTCTGAAGGCTCTATTCCTTCCCCAAAGGACAGACAAGCCACCAAAGAGAAATAGACAGCATCATTCAGTCACAAGCAGCTCCTGTGTGCATCCTAGCACTGTCTAAAGTCCCTCTCCTGTCCAGAGGCAGAGCTCCAATTTTTTTTCTGCCCAATTATGAGAGAGCTGAGGAGTTTTTGGGAACTCAGGATGCAAATGGCAAAGTAGAGTACTCAGGCTTGTCTGTCCTTTGGGAAAGGAGTAGAGCACTCAGAACTTGGGGACCTTAAAATTATTTTCTTTTAAGACCCCCAAGTTCTGAGTGCTCTATCATGTCGTTTGCATCCTGAGCTCCCAATCTTCAGCTCTCCCAGAATTGGGCAGGAAAAAAAATCCTACTGAGGCTATGGACAGTGAAAGGGGCTTTGGTCTTTTCTGGGATGCAGACAAGAGCTGCTTGTGACAGAAAGATGCTGTCTATTTCTCTTTGGTGGTTTGTCTAGCCTTTGGGGAAGGAGTTGAGCTCTCAGAACTTGGGGGCCTTAAGACAATTAGTTCTGAGTGCTCTATCTTATATTTGCACCCTGTTTTAAGGCCCCCAAGTTCTGAGTGGTCTACTTCTTCCCCAAAGGACAGACAAGCCACCAATGAGAAATAGACAGCATCTGTCTGTCACAAGCAGCTCCTGTGTGCATCCTAGCACCGAGTAAAGCCCCTGTCACTGCCACAGGCACAGCTCCATTTTTCTTTCTGCCCAATTCTGGGAGAGCTGACAAATTTTTGAGAACTCATGATGAAAATGAGAGTACTCAGAATTTGTGGGCCTTAAAGACCCTGAAGATCTGAGTGCCCTACTCCTTCCCCAAAGGACACACAAGCCACCAAAGTGAAATAGACATCATCTTTCTGTCACAAGAAGCGCCTCTGTGCATCCTAGCACCAGCAAAAGCCTCTCTCACTGTTGACAGCTACACGTCCAATTTTTTTTCCACCCAGTTCTGGGTGGGCTGACGAATGTTTAGGAGATCAGGGCACAAATGACAAGATAAAGCACTCAGAACTAATTGTTTTAAGGTCCCCAAATTCTGAGAGCTCTACCTTTTTCCCCAAAGGAGAGACAAGCCTCCAAAGAGAAATAGACAGCATCTTTCTGACAAAAGTAGCTCCTGTGTCCATCTGAACACTGACAAAAGCCCCTCTAGCTGTCCACAGCCAAAGTTGGAATTTTTTTCCACCCAACAGTAGGAGAGCTGACAAGTGTTTGGGAGCTCATGATGCAAACGACAATATAGAGCACTCAGAACTTAGGGGCTTTAAAGCAAATTGTTTTAAGGCCCCCAAGTTCTGTGTGGTCTACTCCATCCCCAAAGGACAGACAAGCCACCAAGAGAAATAGACAGAAGCTGTCTGTCACAAGCAGCTCCTGTGTGCTTTCTAGCACCAGCAAAACCTATCTTGCTGTCCACAGCTACAGGTCCAATTTTTTCCACCCATTTCTGGGAGAGCTGATGAGTGTTTGGGAGCTCAAGATGCAAATGACAAGATAGAGCACTAAAAACATAGGGCCTTTAAACAAAAGTGTTTTAATGCTCCCAAGTTCTGTGTGGTCTACTCCTTCCCCAAAGGATAGACAAGCCACCAAAGAGAAATAGAGGGCATCTTTCTGACACAAGTAACTCCTGTGTTCATACTAGCACCGATGAAAGCCCCTCTCACTGTTGACAGCAACTGGTCCATTTTTTTTCTGCCCAATTTTGGAAGAACTGACGAGTGTTTAAGAGCTCAGGGTGCAATCAACAAGATAGAGCACTCAGAACTAGTTGTTTCAAGGCCCCCAAATTCTGAGAGCTCTTCTCCTTCCCCAAAGAACAGACAAGCCACCAAAGAGAAATAGACAGCATCTTTCTGTCACAAGCAGCCTCTGTGTGCAGCCTAGCACTGACAAAAGCATCTCTCACTGTCCACTGCCAGAGGTGGAAGTTTTTCACCCAATTCTGGGACAGCTGACAAGTGTTTGGGAGCTCAGGATGGAAACGACAAGATAGAGCAATCAGAACTTGGGGGTCTAAAACAATTTTGTTCTAAGGCCCCCAAGTTCTGAGAGCTCTAATCCTTCCCCAAAGGTCAGACAAGCCACCAAAGATAAATAGTCTTTTTCTGTCACAAGCAGTTCCTGTGTGCATCCTAGCATGGAAAAAAGCCCCTCTCCCAGTCCACAGCCACAGGTCTAATTTTTCCACCCAATTCTTAAAAAGCAGATGAAATTTTGGGAGTGCAGAATGCAAAAGAAAAGATAATGCACTCAGAAATTGCTGGTCTTAAAACAAAATTATTTTAAGGTTCCCAAGTTCTGAGTGCTCTACTCCTTCCCCAAAGGACAGACAAGCCACCAAAGAGAAATAGATAGCATCTTTCTGACACAAGCAGCTCCTGTGTGCATCCTAGCACTGATGAAAGCCCCTCTCACTGTCCACAGCCACAGGAGGAATTTTTTTTCAGCCCAATTCTTTGAGAGCTGACTAGTGTTTGGGAACTCAAGATGTAAATGACAGATAGAGCACTCAGAACTTGGGGGTCTTAAGAAAAATTGTTTCAAGGTCCCCAAACCCTGAATACTCCATTCCTTCCCCAAAGGACAGACAAGCCAACAAAGAGAAATAGACAGCATCTTTCTGTCACAAGCAGCTCCTGTGTGCATCCTAGCATCGACGAAAGTCCCTCTAGCTGTCCACAGCCATAGGTCCAATTTTTTTCCACCCAATTCTGGGAGAGCTCACCAGTGTTTGGGAGCTCAGGAAGCAAAAGATAAGATAGAGCACTCAAAACCTGGGGGAACCGATGAAAGGCCCTCTTCGGGTCCATAGCGATAGGTTCAATGTTTTTTTTATTGTGAAAATACCATACAGAGGGGTTACAATTACATGAGAACATTTCAAGCATTGTTGCCTCCTCCTTTGTTTCCCCTTCCCATCCCTTCCCATCTCCACCCCACCCTCCCCCAAAGTTGTAAAGTTTGTTTTCAACATAATGGCTTGTACATCTCATTGTCAAAATGGGTCCATCTGTATCCCTATTTAAACGGATTGTTTTTTCCCTTCCCCTCCACAAATTATACCAACATCAAATTCAATGAAAGCAGGGGTTATACCGTCGGGGAGGGACATACAAAGCAACAAAGAAATCATTTTATCAATATGTTAGAAACAATCGCAAGAAAGAAAAAACATTTGAATATTTATCTTGGGGTTCATTTCACCTAACATCAACTTATCTGACCATTTCTGCTTGTCTCAGACATATACTAGTTATTGCAAATAAGGGAAACCATGGAATCTATGTTTCTTTGGGCCTGGCTTACTTCACTTAATATAATTTTTTCTATGTCTTTCCATTTCCTAACAAATGGTCCACTGTCATTCTTTCTGATGGAGGCATAGAATTCTATTGTGTACATACACCACATTTTCTTGATCCATTCATCTACTGAGGGGCATCTGGGTTGGTTCCATATCTTAGCTATGGTAAATAATGCTGCAATAAACATAGTTGTGCTAGTAGCTTTAGTTTGGTCTTGTTTGTGATCATTTGGGTAAATGCCCAAAAGTGGGATTGCCGGGTCAGAGGGGAGCTCTATGTGGAGTCTTTAGGGGAACCTCTATACTACTTTTCAAAGTGGTTGAACAAGTCTACATTCCCACCAACAATGCAATAGGGTTCCCTTCTGTCCACATCCCCTCCAGCATCTGTTGTTATTAGAGTTCTTGATTATAGCCATGCTAACTGGGGTGAGGTGATATCTCAATGTTGTTATGATTTGCATTTCTTTTATGGCTAGGGAGGTTGAGCATTTCTTCATATGTCTAGTGGCCATCCTTCTTTCCTCTTCAGAGAAGTTTCTCTTTAAGTCTTTAGCCCACTTATTTATAGGACAGTTGTTTCTTTGAAGATTTGTTGTTGGGGGATTTAATTTTTTGAGTTCCAGGTATTTTAGATATGAGATCCTTGTCTGTTGTATGACTGGTGAAGCTCTTCTGCCAATCAGTGGGCTTTTTCTATTGATCTAGCTAGCTATGTCCTTTGCCATGCAGAAGCTCTACAATTTCATGCAATCCCATTTGTCCAACCTTTCTTTGATTTGCTGTGTTTCTAGGTCTCTATTAAGAAAATTTCAGCTTCGGCCAAGGAGACCTAGGATTTCTCCTATTCCATCCTGTAATGTTTTCACAGTTTCTGCTTTGACTCCGAAGTATTTGATCCATTTGGAGTTGATTCTGGTGCAGGGTGATATATAAGGATCTAGTTTTAGTTTTCTACAGGTGATTAAACAATTTTGCTGGCACCATTTACTGAAGAGGCTGCCTTTCTTCCATTCTATTTTTTAGCTCCCTTATCAAAGATTAGATGGCTATAGGTCTTTAGGTACATTTCTGGGTTTTCAATTCTATTCCATTGGTCCTGAGGTCTGTTCTTGTGCCAGTATCACGCTGTTTTGATTACTATGGCTTTGTAGTAGAGTTTGAAATTTGGTATTGATATTCCTCCAGCACTGTTCTTTCTGGTGAGGATTGTTTTTGCTATTGGGGTCTTTTATTGTTCCATATGAATTTTTGGATTGCCTCTTTTATTTCCTTGAAAAATGAGGTTGGAATATTGATAGTTATCCCATTGAATATGTAGATAGCCTTGGGGAGTATTCACGATGTTGATCTTTCCAATCCAGGAGCATGGGAGTTTTTGCCACTTTCTAAGTTCTGTTTTGATTTCCTTTTTCAGGTTTTTAAAGTTTTCATCATAGAGGTCCTTCATTTCTTTGGTTAAGTTAATTCCTAGGTATTTTATTTTTTGTGGGGCTATTACAAATGGAGTTGCTTTCCTGATTTTAGCCACGCTTTTTCCTTTGTAGGCATACAGAAAAGCCATTGATTTTTGAGGGTTAATTTTATACTTTGCTACTTTGCCAAAGTTTTGAATTAGCTTGAGTAATTTGGGAGTGGAGTCCATGGGATTCTTTAAATAGAAAATCATATCATCTGCAGTGTTTTACTTCATCTTTCTCTATTTGGATCCCTTTTATGTTTGCGTCTTGTCTTATTGCTGTAGCTAGGCATTTTAATACTAAATTGAAGAGAAGTGGAGAGAGTGGACATCCTTGTCTAGTTCCTGAGTTAAGAGGAAATGGCTTTCGTTTTTCACCACTAAGTATAATGCTGTTTATAGGTTTGTCATATACAGCCTTTATTGTTATTGGGGAATGTTCCATGGAATCCTTGTTTTACCAAAACTTTCCTCATAAAGGGGTGTTTGATCTTGTCAAATGCCTTTTCTGCATCTATTGAGATAACCATGTGGTTCTTATCCTTGCTCTTGTTGATGTGATGAATTATATAAATTGATTTGTATATATTGAACCAGCTTTGCATCCCTGAAATGAATCCTGTTTGATCGTGGTGTATGATTTTTTGAATGAATTGTTGAAGTCAATTGGCCAAAATTTTGTTGAGAAGTTTTGCATCAATGTTCATCAAAGAAATGGGTCTACAGTTCTCTTTCTTTGATGAGTCCCTGCCTGATTTTGGGATGAGGCTCTTGATGGCTTCATAGAATGAGTTCGGTAGTGAACATTCTCTTTCAATTTCATTGAAGAGTTGGAGGAGTATTGATGTGAGCTCTGCTTTGAATGCCTTGTAGAATTCTGGTGTAAAACCATCTGGTCCTGGACTTTTCTTAGATACTAGGTCTCTTATTGCTGTTTCTATTTCAATGCTTGTCATGGGCCTGTTAAGATGGTTTAACTCATCTTGGTTTAGTTTCAACATGTTGATATTTGCTAGGAAAAGGTCCATTTCTGCCAAGTTCTCAAACTTATTAGCATAAAGGTTTGAGAAGTATTCCCTTAGAATGCTCTGAATCTTGGTTGTTTCTGTGGTGTTGTTTCCATTCTCATCTCTGAGTTTATTTATTTGGGTGTGTTCTCTTCTTTTTCTGATAGGATTTGCTAAGGGTCTGTCAATTTTGTTAATTTTTTAAAGAACCAACTCTTGTTTTGTTGATTCTTACTATGTTTTTTTATTCTAATTCATTTAATCTTGATTTAATTTTAATTATTTCTTTCCATCTACTGGATTGTGGTTTATCTTGCTGCTCTTTTTCAAGGAGGCTCAGATGTCTCATTAAATTGTTGACTTTAGATCTTTCCAATTTGTTGATGTAGGAGAGCTATAAATTTGCCTCTGAATACTGTCTTTGCTGTGTCCCAGAGAATCTGGTAATTTGTGTGCTAATTTTTGTTGTATATCGCGAATATTTGAATTTCCTTTCTAATCTCTTCCATGACCCACTGGTGATTCAACAGTGTGTTGTTCAGTCTCCATGTGTTACAGGACTTTCGTTGGTGGCTTTTGGTGTTGAGTTCTAATTTTATTCCCTTATGGTCTGAGAGAATGCAAGGTATAACTTCAATGTTTCTGAATTTGAACAAGTTTGCTTTGTGACCTAAAATGTGGTCTATTTTGGAAAATGTTCCATGTGCTGCTGAGAAAAACGTGTATTCTGATGCTCTGGGTGAAATATTCGGTAGATGTCTGTTAAATCTAGTTGATCTATGCAGTTGTTAAGATCTTTGGTTTATCTGTTGAGTTTTTGCCGAGGTGATCTATCTAGTAGGGATCGTGGTGTGCTAAAGTCCCCAACAATTAATATCTTTGGATCTATGTGAGATTTGAGGGAAAGTAGTGTTTCTTGGATAAATTTGTGTGCTCCGTTGTTTGGAGAATAGATATTTGGAATTGTAATATCCTCCTGAAGGAGAGATCCCTTAATTAGTATTTAGCAACCTTCTTTATCTCTTCTCACTAATTTTAATTTGAAGTCGATTTTATCTGATATTAGGATTGTAAGTCCCGCTTGTTTATTGGGGCCATTTGCTTGGTAGATTTTGTTCCAGCCTGTCACTTTCAAAATGTGTTTGTTTTTATGGGCAAGATGTGACTCCTGAAGGCAGCACAAAGAAGGATCTTGCTTTTTAATCCAACTAGACAGTCTATGCTGCTTAATTGGAGAGTTAAGTCCGTTAATGTTGAGAGATAGGACTGAGTGATATTTGGGAGTTCCTGCCATTTTGTCCACCTTCTTGGGGGCTGGGGCAACTGGGTTCTTCCTATGGTTCTTGGATTCTCAGTTGGGGTGCAGTTTCTTGGCCTTTATTGCGGTCTTGTTGGTTTTCTATGTGTAGGATATCTTTAAGTATCTTTTGTAGGGCTGGTTTGGTGGAGATATATTGTTTCAGTTTTTCTTTGCTATGGAAGTTTTTATTTGACCTTTAGCTATGAAGGAGAGTTTAGCTGGGTACAGTATTCTTGGTTGATAGTTGTTTGTCTTTAGGGCATGGCATACATCACTCCAGGCTCTTCTTGCTTTGATTGTCTCTGCTGAGAAATCTGAGGTGGTTCTAATTGGTTTCCCTTTACAGGTGAATGATCTTTTGTCCTTGACAGCTTTAAGGATCTTTTCCTTGGTCTGAATTTATCCTGTTCAGATTATAATGTGAGAGTGGGATGTCCTGTTTTGGTCTGGTCTATTTAGGATTCTAAAAGCTTCTTCTATCTGAAGAGGCCTACTTTTTTGCATGTTTGGGAAGATCGCTTCTAGGATCCTGTTAAACAAATTTCCTAGATCATTAACTTCTGTTTCTACATGCTCCTCTACACCCATTACCCTCAGATTAGGTCTTCTCATGGTGCCTTCCAAATGTTGAATAGGTCTATCATATTTCTTGGATTTGTCTTGGATAGTTGTATGTTGTTTCTCTAATATCTAGACTATCTTCAATCCCTGAGATTCAATATTCTTCATGGTCTAACCTATTGTCAAGACTTTCTACTTTGTTTTTTTATTTCTTTTCCTTCTAATTGGTTGGTTTTTATGGCTTCAAATTCTTTGTTGGAGCTTTGTTTTACATCTTGTATGAACTTCTTTGCTTCCTTAATTTGGTGTTTAGTGTTTATTCTCAAATCACTTAGTTGATTGGCTATGGTGTCCTTGGACCCCCATTCCTTTTGTCGGGTTCCATTCAGCATCCACTTTGTGGTCTCCCTGACTTCTTTCAGCTGTCTGTTTTTGGATTCCATGAACGCCTCTATTGATTTTTGTCTATTCTCATCCTACTCTCGTAATTCCAGTATTACTCTTTGATTAGCTTCCTCATGTTCATGCAATTCCTGTAGTTCTTTTTCACTGTTCTCAGCCTGCTCACGCCATTCCTGACTTTCTCTTTTTCTGTTCTCAGCCTGCTCACGCAATTCCTGTCTTTTTCTTTGACTATTCTCAGCCAGCTCACAAAATTCCTTTACTTCCCTTTAAGTGTTCTCAATCTGCTCACACAATTCCTGTATCAATCTTTGAGTAGCTTCCTCAAGCTCATGAGATTACTGTATTGATCTTTGGTTTGCCTCCTCTCTCTCCCTATCACACTCATACTGAGTCCTTTCCATGTTTTCAATCTTTCATTCATCTTGTTTATCAGTAGTGATTGTAGAGCTTTTTGGTAACTCTCCTCTGGCTTATTCATTATCTGTTCTTTCACCTGATTATCATGAGTGGGAGTTGAGATACCCGGACTTGCCATTTTTCTTGTGCTTTCCTGGCTTGTTCTGCCCATTTGGTATGAAAGTAACACTAATTTTGTGCTAGAACACTATTTTAAGGCAAGCATCAACCAAAGTCTTGTAGTTGCACAGTCTAAAGGCTGCAGATACAATCTAGTTCAACAGATACAATCTATTCAACATCAAATAACTATGGATTAATGGGCTAAGAACAGCAAAGATGAATTTGGCAAACCAGAAATTATTAGGTTTAGGGAGAAATGTGGGGGGAAATAGGATTAGAGGGATGTGGAGAGGTAAAAGGAGAGTGAATTTAACCAAGTCCTAATCGCAGAGAGGGAAATGGATTGGACAGAATGATAGGAGAGAGATTTTTTTAAAAAAAAGAAAAATGGAAAAACAAAAATTTAAATTTAAAAAGTGAAACACTTAAAAATTATTCAAGTTTAAAGAAGTGATATTGAGAGAAGAAGGATAGGATGAAAGTAAGGGAGGGATAGAAAGGAGACATGAAAAACTAAAAAATAAAAGTTCTTAAAAAATTATATAGGTATAAAGATATTACTGCTATTAAAGAATTTAAGCCTAAGAGGTTTTGAATTGAGTAATAAATTTCTGGGTTAAGTGTGTACACAATGGGGGATAAGGTCTAATAATCAACGACAGGTATATATCTGAGGATGAGCAGAACAGCAATTAAGTCACGCAAAAAAGAATGAAAGAGAAGAAAAATGAAAAGAATGAAAAAGAAGAGAAAAAGAAAAAAAGGACCAAAAGTTCAGTAGAGATTAAAAAACAAAACAACACACACACACATATACACCTAAAATAAAAATTATGCGAGGAAAAAAAATAATAGAAAACAATTTTTAAAAATTAAAAAAAAATTTAGAGGTACAAAAAAAATTTCTTTGATTTTTTTTGGCAGGAGGATGGATGGGAAGATCCTGCATCTCCCTTGTATCCTAACCAGTCTCTTGGTGGAGTCTCTGGTCTGCTTGTCCTGTTTGGTTTTCCTGTGGCTTGATTGGTTTCTTAAGTCAGTTTGTTTGAGCAGGCAGAAAAATGCTCTGCTTTACCGAGGATTTTGTGATCCTCCTCCCAGGCTAGTTCAGTGGGAGGGAGATCTGCTTTGAGTATCACAAAAGAGTGAGATGGCTGTTTCCTCTAGTTTGGAGATGCTGTGATGAGGCTAGGTTCTGGGTAGAGTTGAGGCCTTTCACCAAACAGTAGCTTTTCCCTGAGGGGCTAGCTTCTGAGACACTCACAGAGCCCAGACTGGAACCATTCTCAGGGTTTGTGTTTACTGAATTTCAATTGATTGTGTAGGCTGCTGTAGGGAGGGGCAGCCTCTGACTCTGTTTACCCAGTGAAGAAAGCCACTCCTCTGGGGGCAGAGTTTTCTCTGCCTGGGCTGGGTGACTTTCCCATGGGTGGAGCTGAACCTGGCATGTCAGGTCAGGTTCCTGTGACCTGCTAAATGACTCTTTTGTTTTCTTCCAAGGCCTGAGTTGGAGCTAGCTGCTCAGCCGGGCCTTTGTCAGTATCAAAGATGGAGATCTGGGGGGGGGGGGGGGGGGGAGGTGGCATTCCCTCCTCTGCTCCCTGAGAAGGAGTGAGAATGTCAGGGTTCTACTCACACAGCTCCTGTGCAAATACTAGCACCAACGAAAAGCCCTTTTGCTGTCCACAGCCACAGGTGGAATTTTTTCCACCCATTTCTGAGAGAGCTGAGGAGTGTTTGGGAGCTCAGGATGCAAAAGACAAGGCAGAGCACTCATAACCTGGAGATCTTAAAGCATCATTGTCTTAAGGGCCCCAAGTTCTGAGTATTCTACTCCTTCCTCAAAGGACAGACAAGCCACTAAAGAGAAATAGACAGCATCTTTCTGACACAAGCAGCTGCTTTGTGAATCCTAGCACCTACGAAAGGCCCTTTAGCTGTCCACAGCCATAGGTGGAATTTTTTCCGCCCATTTCTGGGAGAGCTGAGGAGTGTTTGGGAGCTTAGGATGCAAATGACAAGGTAGAGCACTCACAATTTGAGGGTCTTAAAACAAAATTGTTTTGAGGCCTCCAAGTTTCTCAAAGGACAGACAAGCCACCAAAAAGAAATAGGCAGCATCTTTCTGACACAAGCAGCTCCTGTGTGCATCCTCCCACCAATGAAAGGCTCTCTCGCTCTCCACAGACACAAGTCCAATTTTTTTCTGTCAAATTCTGGGAATGCTGAGGAGTGTTTGGCAGCTCAAGGTGCAAACACCATGATAGAGCACTCAGAACTTGGGGGAATTAAAACAATTTTGTTTTAAGGACCCAAGTTCTGAATGTTCTACTTCCCCAAAAAACAAACAAGTGACCAAAGAGAAATAGACAGCATCTTAATGACACAAGCAGCTCCTGTGAGCAACCTACCACTGATGACAGCCTCTTTCATTGTAAACAGCAACAAATCCAATATTTTTCCTCCCAGTTCTGGGAGATCTGATGAGTGTTTGGGAGCTCAGGATGCAAAGACAAGATAGAACATTCATAACAATTTTGTTTTAAGGCTCCAAGTTCTGAGTGCTCTACTCCTTCCCCCAAAGGACAGACAAGCCACCAAAGAGAAATAGACAGCATCTTTCTGTCACAAGCAGTTCCTGTGTGCATCCTAGCACCGACGAAAGCCCCACTTGCTGTCTATTGCCACAGGATGAATTTTTTTCCCCTGCCCAATTCTGGGAGAACTGACGAGTGTGTGGGGACTGAGGAAATAAATGAAAAGATAGACCACTCACAATTTGGGGGCCTTAAAATATTGTTTTAAGGCCGTCAAATTCTAAGTACTATACTCCTTCCCCAAAGGACAGACAAGCCATCACAGAGGGATAGACAAGCCACCAAACAGTAATAGACATCATCTTTCTGACACAAGCAGCTCTTGTGTGCATCCTAGCACCTACGAAATCCCATCTCGCTGTCCACAGCCACAGGTCCAATTTTTTTCCTCCCAATTCTGGGAGAGCTGACCAGAGTTTGGGAGCTAAGGATGGCAATGTCAAAATAGAACACTCACAATTTGGGGGGACTTAAAACAGTTTTGATTTAAGGCACCCAAGTTCTAAGTGCTCTACTCCTTCACCAAAAGGCAGACATGCCACCGAAGAGAAATAGACAGCATCTTTCTTTCACAAGCAGCTCCTGTGTGCATCCTAGCACCAATGAAAGCCCCTCTCGCTGTCCACGGCCACAGGCCCAAATTTTTCTCTGTCAAATACTGGGAGAGCTGGCAAGTGTTTAGGTGCTCACAATGCAAATGACATGAAAGAGCACTCAGAACTCAGGATCCTTAAAACAAAATTCCCCAAAGGAATGACAAGCCACCAAAAAGAAATAGACAGTATTCTGTCACAAGCAACTCCTGTATGCATCCTAGCACCGATGAAATCCATTCTCTTTGTCAACAGCCATAGGTCCATTTTTTCCCTCAATTCTGGGAGGGGTGACCAATGTTTGGGAGCTCAGGATGCAACTGACAAGATAGAGCACTCAGAACTTGGGAGATTTAAAACAAAATTGATTTAAGGCCCCCAAGTTCTCAGTGCTCTACTCCTTCCCAAAAGGACATACAAGCCACCAAAGAGAAATGGACAGCATCTTTCTGTCACAAGCAGCTCCTTTGTACATTGTAGTGCCAACAAAAGCCCCTTTGGCTGCCCAGAGACACAGGTAGAATTTTTTTCTGCCCAATTATGGGAGAGCTGACAAGTGTTTGGGAGCTAAGGATGCAAATGATAAGATACAGCATTGAGAACTTGGGGGCCTTAATACAAAATTGTTTTAAGGTCCCTAAGTTCTAAGAGCTCTACTCCTTCCCCAAAGGACAGACAAGCCACCAAAGAGAAACACACAGCATCTTTCTGACACAAGCAGCTCCCATGTATATCCTAGCACTGACAAAAACCCCTTTCCCTGTCCACAGCCACAGGTCCAATTTTTTTTCTATCCAATTATGGGAGAGCTGACAAGTGTTTGGCAGCCTAGGATGCAAATAACAATATAGAGCACTCAGAACTTGGGGGACTTAAAACATTTTTATTTAAGGCCCCCAAGTACTGAGTGCTTTACTCCTTCCCCAAAGGCCAGACAAGCCACCAAAGAGAAATAGACAGCATCTTTCTGATACAAGCAGCTCCTGTGTGCATCCTTGCATGACAGCCAAAAAACCCTCTCCTGATCCACAGCTACAAGTGGAATTTTTTTTCATTTTTTTATTGTGAAAATACTGTACAGAGGGGTTACAATTACATGGGCAAGATAATGAGTACATTTTTTATCAAGCGTTGTTGCCGCCTCCTTTGTTTCCCCTTCCCAACCCTTCCCATACTTCCCCCCCTCCCCCACCCGATCCTCCCCTCCCCCACCAAAGTTGTAAAGCTCACTTTTTGACATAATGACTTGTACATCTCATTGTTACAATTGGTCCACCTGTATCCCTATTTAAACGATTTGTTTTTCCCTTCCCCTTCACAAATTATACCAACATTAAATACAGTGAAAGCAGGGGTTATACCGTGGGGGAGGGACATACAAAGCAAAAAATAAATCATCTTATAAATATGTTAGATACAATTGCATGAAAAAGAAAAAAAACATTTGAATACTTATCTTGGGGTTCATTTCCCTAACATCAACTTATCTGACCTTTTCAGACATATGCTGGTTATTGCAAATAAGGGAAATCATGGGACATATGTTTCTTTGGGCCTGGCTTACTTCACTTAATATAATTTTTTGGAATTTTTTTCCACACAATTCTGGGAGAGCTGAAGAGTGTTTTGGAGCTCAGGATGCAAATGACAAGAGAGAGCATTCAGAACTTGGGGACCTTAAAACAAAATTGTCCCATCCACATGGTTTGTGTGAAAATCCTGTGGTCAGGTTACAAGCAGTGCCATGCCCCTTGCTGGCTGAGGAACCCTGAGAGTCAAATCAAATAAGTTCTGAGAATGTCTGGTCACTGCTCTGAAGTTCATGATGGCAACTAACAGACAAAGGGGAAGTCTGAGGGTGGTGGAACTGCCCCTTCTCCCCCACCGCCCTGCAGGGATGCAAATAGACCCATAACAGCAAGTAGCACTGGCTTCCTAACCTTGAGCAAGGAGGTGAACTTCTTGGACTTCCTTTCTTCAATGGTTAAATAGGGATTCAAAAATGCATCAGCCCAGATACCTTGTGGCTGCAATCTGTATTGGCAGAGACACCATCTTGACCCCATTAATGCCCTCCCTTCCCTCCCCTGGAGTGGGCCTGCAGTTGTTTGTAGTGTGAATAGCATGCAGCATGTGTGTGCAGAATGCCTGTGTCACCTGGGGTGTCACATTTGAGGAACTGCTGGCTTGCTCCAGTTCAGCTCTGCCACTTCTGTTCCAAGATACGGTTCAAGGATGGCTCATCCATGAAGCAGGTGGTAGAGCGCCTGCAAGCAGGTGCGAGGCCCTGAGTGCTAACCTCAGTATCACCTAAAACCACCACCTGGGATGCTGTGGTTCAACCTCAAAAGCAATGCACTCCTTTCAAGCCAGACACAAAAGGTCTCACTTGTACAATGCCTATGGTGTGAAATAGCTAGAAAAGGTACATTTACAGAGGTGGAAAGCAGACTCAGGGGTCTGGGGGCTGGGGGAGGGAGAAATGGAGGGGGCTGTTTCCTGGGTATGGGGTGCTCTTCTGAAATGAATGCATCCGATGGCACTGCATTGTACTCTTGAAAATGGCCCATTGAAGGGCAAAGAGGGTAGAGGGAAAGGAGGAAGGGCCGGAAAGAGAGAGGGGCAGTGCCGTTACACTCAACCTGTGAATTTCCTCGAGTCTGAAGGATCACTTGACCCTGGCATGGCTGCTATCACCTGGAGTTGATTACAGGACCACCAGCCTCCTCTGAGGGCTGGAAGCACTGTCATTTCCTTTCTGCGATAGGGGGAGTCACAGATGTGGTGCCAGCCCCGTGTCTCTGAGGCATCTGGGTAACTCCAGCTCAGAGCGCTGGATTCTCAGGCCGAGCCCCAGAAGGCCTGGGCTCTGGCTGACCTCCTTGGGGGTTGAGTGTTGCCAGCCCCCAGGGGACAAGTGTGAGTGCCCCTGGATCAGGAGGAGGTGGAGCTCTGCTGAGTCACTGGACCGCGTGGAACACCTCCTCCCCACTGCCTCTTACATCTGCAGCCCACCTTTTTCCAGTGCCTGGCAAGGTGAAGACTTAGACTAAGAAAAGAAAGTGGCTCACACCTTCATCCTAGCTGCTCAAGGGACTGAGATCTGGGGGTACAGTTGGAAAGCTATCCCTGTCTGAGACTCTATCTCCAATTAGCCAGCAAAAAACCTCAAGTAGTAGAATGCTGATCTTAGTGAGCAAGTTCAGAAGCAGCATACAGGATCTGAGTTCAAGTCCTAGTACTGGCACTAAACAAATTAATTAAATGGAAGGAAAGAAGAAGGAAGGGAGGAAGGAAAGAAGGAAGAGAGGGAGGAAGGAAGGAACGAAGGAAGGAAGGAAGGAAGGAAGGAAGGGAGGGAGGGAGGGAGGGAAGGAGGGAAGGAGGGAGGGAGGAAGGAAGAGCATTATGGACACAGTCTAGAGGATAATTTGAAAGGGGTCAGCACAGCTCCTTCCTCCTCTGTGGCGTCTTGAGGCCTCTGCTGGATCCTTCTCAGGAAGTTAACTTTCCAGCAAAAGCAGATCAAGATGAGACTGTGTTCTGCAGAGTTGGTAGGTGCTATGCTGACCGCCTGGTCTGCGTGTGCTCCAGCCGCCTTGCTGGCCTGTGGTGTCTGTAGGCATGTGCTGGCTGCTAACCCCATCACCAAGCCTGGGCTGGACCAGAGGAAGTCACACCCTCCCCTTCCACCCCTCTTATACTGTTTTCTCCCATGTGAAGATTTTTGACAAAGAACTTCATTGTGCTCCAGCTTAAGACTTTTAGCAGAGCATATGACTTTTAGCATATGACTTCTATTAACAAAAATAAGATGGGCCTTTTCGTTTTCTATTTTAAAAAAAACTTAAATGTGGTTTCGCATCAGCAGGAAATGGATAGTATTTACTTTTCAAAAGGAAGCATGGGCTGGGAGTGAGATGGCACGGCTTCCCTACTCCCAGCCCACCTGCCCACGGGCATTCTGCCTGAATCCCGCTGCCAAGCTGCAGAAACCCATGCCTGGACCTCTGCAGGATGGTGCCTGCTGCCCATCACATGGCTGAGAGCTCATGCTGCTTCATCAGAGCATCAGGTGATGGCTTGTGTTTTTACCCAGCCAGGCGAGACTGATCTGAACTCCTGGGTGTTCATTCCCAGTGCTTTGAAGAGAGGCCTGCCCCTAGAACAGGAGCTAAAGTCCTACCCCGAATCCTGGTTCTATCTCTTAGTAGCTGTGTGACTAAAGGTGTGAGTTGACATCTGTGGGCTCTTATTTCTTCATCTATAAAATGAGAAGCCCAAGGAGGGTACCAGCACAGGAAGGGGCTCAGACCTTGGTCTAAGTCCTTGAGAGAGTGGGGTGAGCAGTTTGTATGTGCAGTACTGGAATGACCGTCCGTGTACCAGGGTGTGGAGAGTTCAATGCCATCCCCTGGGCAGCTGAGTCTAAGATCAAGGTGTTCGCTGGTGTAGCTCCTGGGAGGGCTCTCTTCCCAGCTTCCTGCTGCATCCTTACATGGGGTGGGAGTGGTAGAGCACCAGCCAAGGAGCGAAAGCTTCATATACCGAGTTGGAGTCCAGTTTTGCCTCAGCACAGGTGTCTCCCCTTGCAGGGCCGTGAGTGTTTTCACACAGAGGGGTCCAGCTCTGGCCACGTGGTGGCACCAGCCCTCAGTTTACCTGTCTGCCTCACATCCTTGGGAGCCAGGGCTGTGCAAATCTCCAGTTGCCACACTGCTGTGTTGTCTGGCACAGAGCAGTTGCCTGACAAATACTTGTGACTGAGTGTCCTTCAAGCCAATATGATTTTGATATTTTTTCTATTTAGAATATGATTGTCCATTCTCTTTTTATAGTACATGACACACACTGAAAACAGCTGAGGGACTCATCCTTTCTCCCACTCCAACCCTATCCATGTCATCCAGACGCAGCCTGGCACACGAAGCCCAGCTCTCAGCCCACTGTGCAGGAACTTGATGACTACATTGGGAAAGTGGCCATGTTCCAATGAGCACAGGAGTCTGTAGGCATTTGTTTGGGGAGCTCAGAACATGCACTTACAGCTTGGTGACAAGATGAGTGATTCTGGGAGACACAGATCCATGGGCAGTAAGAAACACTGGAGACGGAGGGAGATGGCTCAGAGATCCCAGCAATCATCAATAGGAGATCAGGAGATCAGGATGGAAAGGAGCCAGATCCGAACTGAGAAGTAGGACTTGGGAGGTTGTCTAGGTGCAGAGGCAGTGGAAGATGCTCTGTGGAGATTTCAAACTCTTTTTTGGTACCAGTCCTGGGGCTTGAACTCAGGACTTAGGTATTGTCCCTAAGCTTCTTTTGCTCAAAACTAGTGCTCTGCTGGGACCCCAGGCCACAGCTCAAATACTGAGAGAGCAGCAATGCTTCAGAGCAACAAACTGTGTTCATCTGCACAGATCACCTTGGAAGGCCTTGACGCCTTTGCGAAGGATGCAGATCTGATTTCCAGCCCTCCTTTCCAAGCTCTCCTGCACCAGATGGCCTGGCTGTAGCCACTTCCAGCACTATCTTGAAGTAGGTTTTTCCTTTCTTTTCTTTTTCATCTTGAACCATTCCAACGAGACTTTGAATGCAATGATACACTTAACTGACCAAGCTAACTCTCTCTGACAAACCAGTTGGAAGTGAACTCACAGCCTACTGAGCAGAGGTTGAGGATTAAAGATGACCTCTGCTAATGCCTTTCCCTTGGGGAGAGAGAGACCTTTTCCTTTCCTGTGCTTCAATAATAGATGCAGCACATTCGAGCTGCTCTGACCCAGCCCTTTCCAGGCTTGAATGGGTTCACAGTGTGTGGAGGAGGGCAGGGAACAAATCATGCGAAGACCCAAACCCATTGACTCAAGTTAACATTTTGCTAGTGAGGCCAAGAAATATGAGTGTCCTCAAGACTCAGTATCAGGGCCAGAACCTAAGCTTCCTAGCAGATAGCCTGGTTGTCTCGGCCCAACTCTGTTCAAAAAGCCAACAGTGTCTGCCCTATATCTAGCTTTCCATGGTAGCAGCAAATGGGGCCTACCATCTCCAAAAGCATTAGGCAACAGAGAAGGCAGGCAGATAGACAAGCTCTTCAGAAAGTATTGAGCAAGAACCCAGAAGAACATAAGCTCTCAAGCAAAGCTGACTTGGCCTTTGGAATAGTTCACTGTCCGTTTTCACAAGGGTTTCATCACTGCGTAATTCATGACATTGGGCAAGTGCTTGCTC
Source organism: Dipodomys spectabilis (assembly GCF_019054845.1). Taxonomy (NCBI): domain Eukaryota; kingdom Metazoa; phylum Chordata; class Mammalia; order Rodentia; family Heteromyidae; genus Dipodomys; species Dipodomys spectabilis. The sequence continues at coordinate 145,506 of NW_024870773.1, forward strand.
AAGCTCTAGGCTAGTTTCCTCTTGCAAACCTAACCTGTTACAAAATTAGTTCATTCTCTTGTAATTCTAGAAGTCCACACTTGTGTGACGGGCTACACAAAGTGCTGGCAGGGCTGGCTCCTCCAGGAGGCTCCAAGGGAAGATGGTTTCTTCCCTTCCACATCCCTGGAAGCCACCTGCACCCCCTGGCTCATGGACCCCTTCCTTCCTTCCTTCCTTTTTTCCTTCTTTCCTTCCTTCCTTCCGTCCTTCCTTCCTTCCTTTCTTTTCTTTCTTTCTTTTTCTGCCAATAGTAGGGCCTGAACTCTTGGCCTGAGCACTGTCCTCAGCTCTTCAGCTCAAGGCTAGTGCTCTACCACTTGAGCCACAGCACCACTTCTAGCTTTTTCTGCTTATGTGGTGCTGAGGAATTGAACCCAAGGTTTCATGCATGCTAGGCAACCACTCTTCCACTGAGCCACCTTCCCAGCTCCGACCCCTCCTTTCTTTACTGAGCCTCTTACTTCTGTCACCACAATTCCCACTGCACACAGACCTCAATCTGTTTCTCTTTTACAATGGGCCATACTCCCTTCCCCCCATAACCTAGGATAATTTCCCCATTAAGATTGCTGAGAATATGGGCTGAGAAGATGGCTCAGTGGTAGAGTGCTTACCTAGCATGAGGAAGCCCTGGGTTTGATTCCTCAGTAGCACATACACAGAAAAAGCCAGAAGTGGTGTTGTGGCTCAAGTGGTAAGGCACTAGCCTTGAACACAGAGAGGCTCAGGGGCAGTGCCAAGGCCCTAAGTTCAAGCCCCAGGATCGGCCAAAAAAAAAAAAAACAACCAAAAATTTGTTAACCTAGATCAGCAAAGCCCTTTCTGTCATATATTCATGGGTACTGGAGATAAGGGCATGGACATCTTTGGGGCCATTATTTTGTCTTTCACAAACTCTATGACGGTTAGAAGTCATTCTTGGGAATCACAATTTCCATGTAACAGTGCCCTAGACATCACTTCCTAGAAGACTTCTCTGACCCCCTCCACCACAGCTGGCTTAAGGACCCCTCTTGCGTGCTCCCTGTCCTATGGGCTCACCCCTCATCGGACCCTGTCATACAGTCACTTAGCAAACTTATGTCCTCCATAGTACTCTGTTCTTCAGGAAGCACACAGGGCTGTGCTCTATCTATCTTGAGGTCTCCTGGCCCCAGCGCAGTGACATTGTATGAAAGGCCCAGTGGTTCTTGGCTCACATAGCTGTTCAACAGATGTGGCCCCTTTGCTTACGCCTGTGACTGCCTTAGTGGCCAACTAAGGTAAATGTTTCCATCCCCAATGGAAAACTGGTAAATGGAGGGTCCTCTAGCTCAGGGGTACAGCCCTGGGGGGCCAGTCAGGACCAGTAGTGTGGGTCTGTTTTTGTTGAGTTCATATTCCTTGTTTTTGAGGCAGGGCTGTTCTGCCCAGACCCCTCTACATGTGTGCTGAAGAAAGTGAATGGCTGGCTTCCAGGGACTCCTGGGACCGGAGCAGGAGAGGAGGAAGAGGTTCACTACCCAGCTCTCCCTCCACAGGGCCAGGATAGATGCAGCCAGGGCGGCCTGACCTTCTCAGAGGCTGCAAGCCCTTGGCTTGTGTCACTCTCCTTTGGACAGGACATTGTCACTCTCCCCTGTGAATGCTTATACCTGAAACTGTGGTAGGATGAGGGTGAGGAGCTGGCTGAGCAGTTCACGTCTGTCCCCTAGAAGCTCCCCACCACTACCGTGGGGCTGGGCCTACGGGGGTTCCGGGACTCACTGTCCAAGCTGGTGTATTTCCACATGACTCACCTCACCAATGTCAAGAAATGCAAAGACTCTGCATGCCTGGCATTAAAGGAGAAGACCTCACTAAAATAAGCTGCTGCAAACATACCTATGAGTCTATTATTAGACCAAAGCCAGTTCCAAGACCCAAGCAAGCTTTGATTTTATTCCAAAGCCTGGAACAGGGGCCTGATGCCAACACTTTAAAGGTGCATAAGGTTTAGAGTGAGGCTCCTGCCCTGAGTCAGATGCAAATTCAGATTCCAATGTTTCCCATCCATAGCAGGGGGGCAGGGCTTGGCTCTCCTGCAGGGATGAGGGGGGAGGAGGGGCTGGAGGTGCCATCTGCCAGCTCTCCCTTCTCCCAGTACAACACTGAAGATGGAGGGTGGGTGATGTAAGCACGTGCTTCCCTCCGGCTTCCTTTCTTCCCTTCCTCTTTCTACCCTTCTTCTCCCTTCCCTTCCCTCCTTCTCTTCTCTTCTTCTCTCCTCTCTTCTCCTCCCCCACCTTCTTTCTTTCTGGGCCTGGTGCTTGCTAGGCAGGAACTCTAGCAATTGAGCCTTTTGAGATAAGGTCTCACTAACTTTGCCTGAACTGGCCTCAACAACTCTCTATCCTCCTACCTCAGGAACTAGTGGGGATTATAGGCATGTGCCTCTATATTCAGCTTAAAGTTGTAATTTTTTATTTAAAGGAGTAGCTGTGGTTAATCTTTACTAGCAAACATGATAATTCTAGAATATCCTGTATCTTTATTGGCTCCTCAGTAAAGTTAAAGTGATAGCAATATGTTTTGGGGGTTTTTTTTGCCAATCCTGGGGCTTGAATTCAGGGCCTGGGCACTGTCTCTGAGATTCTTTTGCTCAGGGCTAGCACTGTACCACTTGAGCCACAGAACTACTTCCTTATTTTTCTGAGCAATTTATTGGAGATAAGGGTCTCATTGATTTTCCTGCTTGGGCTGGCTTTGAACTGTGATCCTCAGATCCCAGTCTCCTGAGTAGGATTACAGGCATGAGCCACCAGCACCTGACCTTTTTTACTTCCTTCCCTCCCACCTCCCTCCCTTCCTTCTTTCTTTCCTTCCATCCCTCCTTCTTCCCCCTCTACCCTGGCCCCTCCTGGTACTGGTACTAGCCTAGGTGCTAGCTTTTTTGGTCAAGGTTAGTGCTCTACTATTTGAACCACAGCTTTTGGTGGTTAATTGGAGATAAGATTCTCATGGACTTTCTTGCCTGGGTTGGTTTTGAACTGCAATCCTTAGATCTCAGCCTCCTAAGTAACTAGGCCTAGAATGACTTTAATTGGTGTTGAGTGCGTTCACCATGTTGTACAACACCCCTAACTTTTCATCTTCTGAAACAGTAAACAGCTCTCCATTGTCCCCCTGCCCAGCCCCTGACTTCCTCGGGTCTACTTCCTGTCTCTGTGAATTTTTAAATCTCTGCCTTCTGGAACTGAAGGTCTGAGCACAGGAGTGGGGAAGGCAGGAGTGGTCTAAGTTTCCTCTTGGGGATGGAGCACTTTGGGGGCCTCCCAGGTCTGAAGCCTCCTTCTCCTCCCTGATCCTAAGTGCTGAGGGGCTGAGTGCCTTTGGTAGCTCTACAGTGAGGCACACCCTATCCTCAGTCCACATGCTTCTCCTGCCCCAGGCACCATACAGTTTGCGCCAATCTGGTTGCCCTAAATGGCACAGTGCCTCCAAGAGGGGTGTGTGGAGGAGCATTCATTCATTCATTCATTCACTCCAGTCCACACTCTATTAAATGCTGAAGTGCCAGGCACTAGAGCAGACTCCTAAGGATACCAAGGTGAACACAACAGCATTTTCTGGCTTCAAGTTTGACTACTGGAAGTGTTTGTTTTATAGCATATGTCAGAATTTCTTTCCTTTCACTTTTGGTTGGTTGATTGATTGATTAATGGTGATAGTAGGATTTGAACTCAAGGCCTTGTGTTTGCTAGCCAAGGGCACTATCATTTCAGTCACACCCTTAGCACTTTTTGTTTTAGTTATTTTCCAGAGAAAGTCTTTTTTTTTTTTTTTTTTTTTTTTTTTGTCAGTCATGGGGCTTGAACTCTGGGCCTGTGCACTGTCCCTCAGCTCTTCAGCTCAAGACTAGTACCCCACCACTTGAGCCACAGCACCACTTCCGGTTTTTTTTGTTTTTGTGGGCTTTTTTGCTTATGTGGAGCTGAGGAATTGAACCCAGGGCCTCATGCATTCGAGGCAAGCACTCTACCACTGAGCCAACTTCTCAGGTCCCAGAGAAAGTCTTATACTCTGGCTGCCCTGGGACCACAATCCTCTTACCCATGCCTCCTACATAGCTGGGAATGCAGCTAGGTATCATCATGTCCAGATTGTTTGTGGAGATAAGGTCTTGCTACCTTTTTCCAGGGCTGACCTTTAACTTGATCACCAAGCCTCCATCTCCCACATAGCTTGGAGGATATATTACATTTTATTTATTCATCCATCAGTGGACATTTGGGTTCTCTCTACCTGGTGATGATTGTGAATAACACGGTATGACTATATTGGCACACAAGAGTCTGAGACTCTGCTTTCAATTTTGGAGATATTGTACTCCAGATTACTTAGATTTTCTGGAAATATTCTAGGAATTTCTGCCTCCTGTGATAGTTCTATATTTATCCTTTTAAGGAACCACCAGACAGCTACCCAATTTTGTAACAGCAGGATTCTGAGCCACAGAGATGGGCAGGGAAGAAGAATGGTGATCCCACAGAACTTGTTAGCACCTCAAGGTTGGCGGGTGGATTGGATCTGAAGGTTAGTCTGGCGTAGCCACCCTTTGGACACCTGCAGTGCAGGTGGGTTGGCTACATACCTCCCTTCCTGGGGAGGAAAGCAGCAGGTGGCTGTTTAGGCAGGGGTCTGGGGTGGGGGACAGACAGCTGTGTCTGTACAGCCAGTGGAAGCATTGTTGCTGGTAACACCAACAACCCAACCCAACAAGATTTGCCCCAGGGGCAAACCAACTTGCCATTGTTTCTTTTATTTTGTGACAGATGGCAGAGGGTGAATGAAGCCCCCCCACCAACCATCACGTTCATACTAAGCTTGTGTCCTCAATCATGACTCAGACCCTAGCTTTGGTTGTTAGGTTTTTGGTTTTTAGGTACATTTTTTTTGTCACAAGTGCTTTCTCTCTTCTTTGCTCTCTTCTTTGGACTCAGCAGGAGAGCTTGGCATTTTGCTCTATTGAATGCCAGACTTAGGATCATCCCAGAATTGTCTTTCCTTTCCCTTTTCTTTTGCATCTTATCTGCGTCTAGTTTCTTCTCCAACTTCACATCTCAGCTTGTTCAGGTTCCTTAGCAGTGATCAGAGACTTTCAGGAGGGTGATGACTTTTTCAGTCCTCTGCAAATTGGTACAATGATACCTGTTCTGGGGGACATGGCTCCTCCATGGTTTCTACTCAGCTGTTCTCTCCATCCTTTTAGCATCCGTCAGTATTGCAGGGTCTGAGACGTTCCCCAAAGGCTTCTGTGCAAAGGGCACAGGGTGGATGGCTTTGGGGCATTTGGAGAGGGATTGGATCTTGAGGACACTGACATCATCAAGATATTCATCTGCTGATGGATTCATAATTGAATAGACTGCTGGGGGGGTGGTGTCTTCTGTGTCCTCAAATCCAATCCCTCTCCAAATGCCCCAAAGCCATCCACCCTGTGCCCTTTGCACAGAAGCCTTTAGGGGACATCTCAGACCCTAGCAATAGTGACGGATGCTGACTGGAAGGATGGAGAGAAGAGCTGAGTAGAAACTATGGAGGAGCATGGCCCCCAGAGCAGGTATCATTGTACCAAGTTAGACAAATGCCCTTTTGTTTTCATTGTTTCATTTGTGAGAGAGGGTCTTGATCAGTTTCACCTGGGTTGACCTGGGACTCTATCCTCTCACCTTGGCTTCCTGAGTAGCTGGGATTACTGTAATCCCAACTTATTTTTAATCTTAGTTTCCCCTGTTTTTGAGTCTGTATTCATGTGTTCAAGCCAGCTGGTATCCCTGTGCAGAAGAATGTTTAGATGGTGGTGACTTGGAAAGGCACAGCAGCTTCCGAATGAAATGTTTGCACCCTGCTTATTATCCAGGGCCTCCAAGTCTATAATAGGGCCTGGATACACATTCTATTAAAGACTTTCAGGGAGAAATTATTTGTTCAGTATGCCAGATTGCTGACGGTGACAGTGGTGGAATTAAATGAGTCCTGAAGGAAGGAATCATCATGAGAGATGAAAATGGCACCGAGAGGTCTGAATCTCACAGGTTATTTGGGGCACTTCAGCTGCTCCATGTGTTCTGATGTGTATACACAGTGGCTTTCTTTTTCTTTTCTTTTTTTTGTGTCAATACTGGGGCTTTGAATTCAAGGCCTCATGCTCCCATTTTGCTTTTATGCTCAAGGCTGGCATGCTACCACTTGATCCCAGTTCTACTCCCAGCTATTTGCTCATTAATTAGAGACAAGAGTCTCTTGGAAGCCAGCCGCCAGTGGTTCACGCCTGTAATCCTAGCTACTCAGGAGGCTGAGATCTGAGGATCACAGTTCAAAGTCAGCCTGGCAGGAAAGTCCGTGAGACTTTTATCTCCAATAAACCAACTAGAAAACCAGAAGTGGTGCTGTGGCTCAAGTGATAGAGCACTCGCCTTGAGCTGAAGAGCACAAGGACAGCGCCCAAGCACAGAGTTCAAGCCCCACGACTGACAAAGGAAAAAAAAGAGTCTCTTGGATTTGACTGTTCAGGAAGGCTGGGGATTGCAATCCTCAAATCTCAGCTTCCAGAGTAGCTAGGGTTACAGGTATGAGCCACCAGTGTCCAGCGGCAATGCCTTTATTGTCCATAGCATTCAGCCAGCTGTCACGCTGGGAGAGACACACAGACACAAAGAATCCCCCTGTATGTGTCCCAGAGTTAAACGAGAGCCGATGAGAGGATGGAACACAGACAAGGCATATTCAATTCAACTTGTGTGTCTGGGGACCACACAGGAGTGGCCTGCTGACAGACAGGATTACAATACCTAGTTATTGAAAACAAAATTGCCAATGGACTAATACCTCCATGGCACAGACTATACCAAATACATCTGGCAGAGTTGCCCAATAAAACACAGTGATTTTTTTGTTTTTATAAGTACATGCATGTGTAAAAGAATTTGTTAATAAAAATATTAATTCTAGAAATCCATCCTAGGCATTGGATTTAAAAATTGGCTGGCCGGGCACTAATGTCTCACTCCTATAATCCTAGCTACTCAGGAAGTTGAGATCTGTGGATCATGGTTCAAAGCCAGCCCTAACAGGAAAGTCCATGAGAAATGGAACTGTGGCTCAAGTGGAAGAACTTGAGTGAAAAAGCCAAGTGAGAGCATGAGGCCCATTCAACCCCCAGTACCAACACACACACACACACACACACACACACACACACACACAAACACACACAGAAGTACACACGCGCGCACATGCGTGCGCACACACACAGAATGACAATCGTTTGTAATTGGCATTTTAAAAAGATAACATTAGCAGGGGAAAAGGAAAGAGTGAGGCAGATGCTGGCGCAAAGGAATAACAGAAAACCAACCCTGAGTCTGGTGACAGTTTGCAATGGGCAGATGCAGGCAGCACCTTCCACTCAGTTCTGAGTCTGCCAGTCACTACAGACTCCAGAGCAAGGGCAACAATGGCGCTTGCAGGGACACATGGGGCCAGGCCCTTCTGCACAAGAGCCAAGGAGCCATGCTGCATAAGCCACCGCACTGCAAAGGAAGAGAACTTGATTTGCCCAATTCGCCATGTGACCCAAGGGAGCCACTTGCCCAAGAGCCAGAGGGAGACAGGGCTGATTGCCTTCCTGGAGACCAGGAAGGAGATTTCCCAGCACCCCGGAGGCCCAATGACAAAGCAGCATAAGGAATCGTCCCAGGGACGATTTGGCTCCGAGATGGGCCGATGAGTGCCAGAGCGCTGGGGGCCTTGGCCGCTTTCGGCTGGCAGCTCAGCCCTTCTTGCATAGGGAAGTTGTGTTCTTGTGGTGCGTGAAGCCATTGCTTCGCCATCTGCTCCCGTGTCCTCCTCTGGTGATATCAGAGAGCCCTGTAGGACCAGTCCTTGAAAATCAACGATTGGGGTTTCCGGCAGCCTGCCTCGACTGCTCACACTCCTGCGATGCCAGGAGAGTGATGCTACCCTAAGTCAGCTGAACAGAAGCCAGGATTTAAATGCACACGAGGGACCGAGCTCCCTCACCAGCATGTTGCTGCTTCACTGAAGCCAGTCAGGCAGAAGCAACTGATGAGCCTGCAGTGGAGATGCCCACGAAATCATGCCAAAGACAAGTCAAGTTCCTGACTCACCTGAGGAAGGAAACCGCTAGTATAGGTAGGCTGATGCATCCAGCGGCAGCAGGCAGCAAGGACAGCCCGAGGGGAGCTCGGGCTCCAGCACACAGCTCCAGCACACAGAATGGTGATGACGATAGCCCTGGCTCTGGCTGGATCACTGAGTCTAACTCCCAGTCTGCACTAATTGGGTGTGTTAAATGTGCATCTTCCATGTGGTAATGGGGCCTGGGAGTCATTTTAGAACATTAAAGCCCAACAATGCCCCTGTGAAGGACAGTTCCTGCAGTAAAAGTGGGGTTTTTCCACACAAGTTGCAAACTGGCTGATCAGTGCCAGCTTTACTAATGTTCAAGCTGTCAAATTAGACTGGAAAATGCCTCTGAGACGTTTCTTGGGAGACATCCAGTTAATGAGATGTGGAGTTACCTGCCAATCGAAGGAGTGTGGTTGTTTCTCTAGTGATGTTTGGGAATCAGAAGTCTGGAAACCCAGATACAGCCCCACCCCATTCACTCTCCTGTGCATCCCATAGTTCTCTGGACTAGTTTCACCATCAGTACAATAAATAGCAGATGTCTTTTTGTGTTTATAATAAAAAAAGAAATCCCAATGAAAGCAGGTTGGTGCCCTCACAAAGGAGGGTCAGCTTGGTAAAAAGAGGCAGCCTGACCTCATTGTACGTCCATCCCCAGTCCAGGAACGGGAATGAGTGTTCTGGCCTACTTCCCATGATTGTTCCTGGCTGTCTGCATACCTGGGGTGTGGCAAAGTTGTGCTTACCATCCTGGTGCCAAATGATGATACTTTTACTGAGGAATAAGTCATCAGAGCTTCCTTACACTAGAAGAACCAACCAATCAGGCTGCTTTAGCTTTTACAAGCTACATTTCCTGTCGTCTGTGTTTTGGGTTCTCTATGAGGAAAGGCAGCATAAAGCAAGCCTGCTAATTTTTTCCCACATAGAGTGATAAATACTGCATGAGATATAGCCATCTTCCTTCACTCCTCTGTGCGCTGGCTGAAATTGAGGCAATGGCGAGTAAAAAGAAAATATGTATGAGCCAGGCACCAGTCACTCATGCCTGTAATCCTAGCTACTCAGGATTCTGAGATTTGTGGATCACAGTTCAAAGCCAGCCCAGGCAGGAAAGGTGGCTGCCTGAGCAGGAAAGTTTGTGAGGCTCTTATCTGTAATTAGCTACTAAAGAAAGCTGTCAGTGGAGCTGTGGCTCAAGTGGTTGAGTGTTAACCTTGAGCAAAAAAAGCTCAGAAACAGTGCCAAAGCCCTGCGTTCAAGTTCCAGTACACACACACTCTCTCTCTCTCTCTCTCTCTCTCACACACACACACACAGAGAGAGAGAGAGAGAGAGAGAGAGAGAGAGAGAGAGAGAGAGAGAGAGAGAGAAACAGAGAGAAGAAAGAAAAAAGAAAGAAGAATGAATGAAGGAAAAAGAAAAAAGGAAGAAAGGAAGAGACAAGTATAGAAAAAAAGAAAGAAGAAAGGAAGAGTCAAGAACAAAACAGAAAAAAGACAGCGTATGCATAGGCAGAATGAGGCTATGCAGATGACACAGGGCTGTAGTCATAATAGCATTTGGAATCTAAGAAAAATGAGACATCAAGTTCTTTCAAAAAGTTTGGATCCATCTTCCAAAGAGTTTGTGGATTTATATTTTCTGATTTTAGAGAGCTCAGAAACAGTCAGAAAACAGAGGGGAATTTAATACTAATAGAGGGACTATTTCTAATTAGATGGTAATGGATGCTGTACAAAGACTGATTTTCTATTTGGAGGGAGATGTTCTTCTCTGCTCTGTTTCTCTACAGCTGTTTTCCTCTAGCTGTATCTTCTTGGGCTCAGGTCTGGGCTGGAAACAAGTAACACTGCGAATGCCACTCTACAGTGTTAGAGGCGAACACTGTTGGCACTCAACCATTTCTGCCATATGCCCCTCCTTTTCTAAGCCAGGCCCCAACATCCAAGGATTTGTCTTTTTTTTTGGCCATCTGTTGTTTCCCTGCATGGATCAGGTTTCAGGAAACTCCTCCACACCTGCATCCACTTCTGTGGATGGTACCACTTCTGTGTCAGGCATCATCCAGGATTCCTGAAGGTAGGCTCCTCACCTGCTAGCTGCTAGTGGGAGTGAAGAACTCGGTCCTCTGAACTTCCCGAGCCTCTTGTAGAAGGCAACAAGCACAGGGTTAAAAACCAGGCTTCCAACCATTAGCAGAAGCACAACGGCCAGCAAACACAGCCCCTGACACACACATCCTTTCAGGAAGTCCTATTAGACCCCACCACCAGTCAGTGGCTGGATCACAGAAACCGTGCTAAAGGTTCTGCAGGAAACAAGTCCCAGGGTGATATCCTGAAGGGTAAGAGGCCCCAAGGATGGTGCCTTATTATATATTTCCCATCATCTATGGCTTTGACTTTAGTGACCTCAGATTCCTGGCTGATGCTTTCAATGCCTGGAGAAAGAATTTGTATGGTGTGAGTGAGTAGTATTAGTGACAAAGCTACCACCATCACCACCACCATTACCATCACCTGCATTCCAGGTTCTGAGGATCTGATTACCAGGGAGAGCTGAGCTGAGACAGGGGGAGAATGGTCAGGAAGGACCACACTAGAGTATATTCCAGAAATCACATAGAACTCAGAGGAGTTCTATGGTAAGCTGGCCCCAGTGTTTACCGCCAGGGTCACTGTGCCACAAGCCATGCCTTCTGGTCCAGGTAGGAAACATGCTTTCCCGCACGGGCTTCTGACCACCCCCCCCCCACACACACACACCCAGAGCCCACATTCAGCTGAAGGATGAGCCTTCCTGGCCTTGGGATGTTGCCTTGGACTTGGGTGCCTCAACTACCCTGCCTCACTGATATAGTATCAAACAGGCCCAGCAGCTGCTTTGCTAATTTAAGGCCTTTTACAACTGGGGGAGTGCTTTAGTCTATCTTATCAGAGTTAACTGTTTGCTTCAGAGAGAACAGATAGTTCTAGGATCTAGTTACACCTGTTGCCCTGTGTTTTCTATTTTATATTTAGGAGTTTAGTTTTTAATCCTAAAGTCTACATTATGTCAGACAGCTCCACTTCTGACTTTATGGAGGTTAACTGGAGATACGAGTATCATAGACTCTCCTACCCATCTGGCTTTGAATTGCGATCCCCAGATCTCAGCTTCCTTAATAGCTAGGATTACTGGTATGAGCCACCAGCGCCTGGCTTATTTCAATATCACTCTGTCTCAGATATCTTTTCTTTGTCAGATAGTGTCTCACTTCTGGAAGAATCATACACTTCTGGTAGAGTCATATCCAATAAGATGGTATATCTGGGTTCTATCTTCAAAATTTGGCCATAAGTCAACTGTTTGCAAATTTCCTGTTCCTGTGGACCCCTGCCTTTCAGTCCTTGCTCTTACGTAGTAGAAGCTGAGCAGAGAGAAAGGTTTCTGCTTCTGTTCAGGCAAGCACATGGAGTCTGGCAAACCCGGAGGCAGACCCCAGGCACTCCCAGGAAGCAGGCCCCTTTTCCTGTCTCTGGGGCAAGTATGGTTCTCTGCATATTTGGCCCCTTCTGCCTGGGACCTTGGCTCCCAGAGGCCTGCTTGTGGAAACAGGACTGTTGGTGTCACGTCCCAAATGCCTTTGTGCAGGGCAGGGCTGAGACGTAAGGAGGAAACAGGCTGAGAGGGAACCTGGATGCCTGATGTTTACGTGTTACACACACCTTCTTTGGTGTCTCTCTGCAGCATCCGTGTCAGTGTGAGGAGCTTGTGAATCAGGCAAGGTCTAAACAACAGCATCCCAGGAGCTCTGCAGTGGTTTGCACTGCCCTGCAGGGAACCCTTCTGTACACACCAGAACTCCAGACTTAAAGAGACCTCGGGCTGAAGGCAGGGCTGTGCAGCATGTGTGTTCAAGTGTGGTGTGGTGTCAACTTTGACGGTCCTGTGCCACCCAGCAAGACATCCACAGTGCACTGAGGAAACGTGCAGTGGGCATAGGTGTGATTTCCCTTTGCCCAGAACAGAGCTCGTCTAACAAACAGGATGCCACATCATGGGGCATACAGATCAGATATCTGATCTGCCGGGCTCAGGCAGAAAAAAAAACCACACACACACACACACACACACACACACACACACACACACACAGCACACACACACCAGAATTTACATAGGATCTGCCAAAGTGCAAGAAGGTGCATTGCCCTGAACAGGAGCTATTTGTATGCTTCTATATCATCATCTTCCTCATTTATTAATAAAAAGTCACTGAATAGCTACTAGCTCAGGCACCTGAGAACACAAAAAGCCCAAAGCATGGTTCCCACCTCAACTGAAGCAGGCAGGGGTCAGGGAAGATGATGTTAGGTTGTCTGGACCAGGAAGTCAGGGAAGAAGATAATGTTAGGTTGTCTAGCACAGTTAGCTGGGGTGTCCTTTCTCTTCCACTAGATAAAAGAGTAAATGAGTATTTTAATTGAGATCTTAACTTATAATGCCTGAAGGGTTAGGATTATGCCTTCCCTTCTCCTTTTTTTGGTAGTACTGGGGATTGAACTCAGGACTTCATGCTTGCTAAGGCACTCTGCTACTTGAGCCATTCCTTCAACCTGATTTTCCATTAATTATTTTGGAGGTAGGGTCTCACTTTATGCCCAAGCCAGCCTGAGCTGAGATTCTCTTACACAGGGAACTGTGTATCTGGGGGTGACAAGGAGTTTTGCATAGCTGAGACAAGTGTGTATTACCATGCCCACACCTGTGTCAGATGGAGTCTGGAAAACTTCATTTTTGAGCCAGGCATTGGTGGCTCATGCCTGTAATCCTAGCTACTCAGGAGGCTGAGATCTGAGGATCTCAGTTCAAAGCCAGCTCAGGCAGGAAAGTCCGTGAGACTCTTAATAAAATTAACCACCAGGGAACAGGAAGTGGTGCTATGACTCAAAGTGGTAGAGCACTAGCCTTGAGCAAAAGGCTCAGGGACAGCACTTAGACACAGAGTTCAAGCCCCACAACTGACAAAACAAACAAAAAAACTTGAAAAAACAAAAACAAACAAAAAAACACTTCACCTAGGCTGGCCTCAAACCATGATGGCCTGATAATGCCCTGATCTCTGCCTCCCAAGTAGCTAAGATTACAGGCTTGAACCACTGCACTGGGTTCTCTCAGTAGTTGTTACATATGCTGTTCTCGCTCTTAGAGTAGTACTTCTTTAGTGTGAAAATAAATAATCCAGGAGGTTGTTAAAATGCCAAGTCTGACTCTATGAGCCTAGGGTGTGGCCTGTCATTCCTAGGTAATATGATGCTGCTGGCCAGTAGAAAACCTCTCTGGCCTGTTTTGACTGATTTCTGGGCACATGGACTTTATAAATCTTCCCTCTTCCCCTCTCTCTCTCCAATCTGTGTGTGTGTGTGTGTGTGTGTGTGTGTGTGTGTATGTGTGTCTCTCTCTCACGCGTGTGCGCACACACACACACACACATACACACACACACACACACACACACACTATATCAATAGCAACAATATCAATAGGACCAACCAAACAACCACCTTTTTCCTTTCAGGGAGCATTCAAGTTGCCAATGGTAGACTGTCAATTGCATGGTCAAGAAAGTTTGACAGCATGTCAAACTTATTTCCAGATCACAAAAGGAAAGCAGACTGAAGTCCTAAAACTGTAGGAAGGGAACCTGTCATCACAGCTCCTTGGGAAGCTGAGGATAACAGCTTGAGGCCAGTCTGGGCAGGAAAGTTCTCAAGCTCCCTTTTCAACTGAGAGCTAGGCACAGTGGCATGCACTGAGAACCCTAGGTAGAATTAGACAGCTAAAACAGGCACCTCACAGCCCATGCTTGCTCAGCAGGAAGCAAGACCTTGTCTCAACAATTATTAGCACAAAAAAGGGCTAGAAGGGTAGCTCAGCAGTAGAGTATCTGCTTAGCATGTGTGAGGTCCTCAGTTACGACTCTAGGCTTAAAAAAATAAGTTGGAAGAGCAAAGTTTCAGAATAAAGACAGTCTTTTTTTGGGTGGAGGGGGTCCGGTTGTGGGGCCTGAATTCTGGGCCTGGGTGCTATCCCTCAGCTCTTCAGCTCAAGGCTAGCGCTCTACCACTTAAGCCACAGCACCACTTCTGGCTTTTTTCTTTTTGCTTATGTGGTGCTGAGGAATCGAACCCAGGGCCTCATGCATGCAAGGCAAGCGCTCTACCACTGAGCCACCTTCCCAGCCCCGAATAAATACAGTCTTGACTAAATTTAGCTCTGTGGGATAGGGCTGTGGCATTAGTAGTAGAACATGTGTCTAGTATTTACAAAGCCCAGATTGAAACCACAGGACTGAGAATAAAATAGTTTTGTGTAAAACTTACTACATTGATCCTACTGTGTAAACCTCATCCTAGGCTAGAGTACTTGAAGCAGGACCGAATAAGAATATTTTTTTTCTTAACTAGGTTTTTGCATAGGTAGTGAAGCATGTGTCCTTACCATATGTGTTCCTAACCTGGCCTTCACCTGGCTCTCTCCATCTGCACAGATCTGTACTGATCAATCAATACTGCATTTAGAAAATCTGTGGTCCCTTGGTGTGCATGTGTCTAGTTTCCTTCTGAATGAGCTACTGGGAGTTTCGGAGATTTCTTACAAACTTTAATCTGTTCTGGTCACCTGGGCTGGTAGCTTTGTAATGAGGAATGGATAGGAAACCTTATATTCCTAAGGACGATGTTTTAAAATTTCCTTTTACTTGTTAGCCAGTTGATTATGTAGGATAGACTTAGGTTGTGCTTCCAAAATAAATAGTTCATGTAGGTTGCAACAGAAAGTTAATCAGAAACTTGTTGGCCATGGACTATATTGGGAATCAAGACAAATATTTGATCTTTAAATAAGAAATGACAAGTAAATGACTTGGCTAGAATTAGGCTCAATAATGGATCAAAGTCTCTCTTTCGTCATGACAGTGATGGTGATAGGATCACACTAAGGGCAAGAATGATAAAATGTGTGTATGAAAGCACATGTGGCAATCCTACTGATTATCTTGGGATTTTTTTGTGTGTGTGCCAGTACTGGGACTTGAACTCAGCTTGGGCACTACTATGTCTTAGCTTTTTTGCTCAAGGCTAGATATCTACCACTTCAGTCACAACTCCCTCTCCAGCGTTTTGTTGGTTAATTGGAGATAAGAGTATCACAGACTTTCCTGCCTGGGCTGGTTTTGAACTGTGATCCTCAGATCTCAGCCTCCTGAGTAGCTAGGATTACAGGTATGAGTCACTGGTGACTGGTATGATTGTCTTTGGGATGAAGGTATAGCATACTCTATTTTCGATAGTGTACATTTGTCTGATTTTGAGGTTATACACATATACACACAATGTATTTCTATGGTAGGTAGAAAAGCAATCAAAATTTGACCCAAAAACAAAGCAAGCTTTCATGAGAATTAATGGCATTGATGCCCACTAGTTGTCTCTCTTTCCATATGGAAGTAGAACTCTACATCACACCCAGCAAGAGCTTTTCCACAGCAAAGAAGGAAACCTGTGTTGGCTTAAGACTCATAGCTGGTTGTAAAGGCCATGGCATTAGAAGGTATCGGGACATTTACAGCTCTCCTTTTAATGCAATGGCTTGGTATAGACACTTTCAGGGACTGAAAGTGCTATCAGTTGATACAGAGGAGAAAATGACACAGAAAAATCATACTCAAATATAATCTGATCACATTTGCAAAAAGCAGAAGTCATTACTCACTCAATGAAGACATTAACTATGAATTGGCCCCTTTAATAAAGTTTCGAGGTACCTACTTGAAGACCTCAAGTGACAAATCACCTCTGTGTAGCAAAAAACAATAATGATAGATTTTTTAGAGAGATTTGTCTTACAAGAACATTCAAGCAGAAGATCCCAGGGCAGAAGTTCTAACTGCCTAGGTTTAAAGCAGTATGTAGAATAAGCTTGAGAGAAAGCAAATCAAAGTTACAGCAGGAAAGAGGCGAGGGCATAATGCAATCCCATAGATTCTTTGGAGAAAAACACTTCATACTGGGGCCTGGCTGGGCAAAGGCTTTAACCAAGAACCTGTCTGGCATGTTTGGTAAACAGTAAAGTGGCAATGATGGGAGAATAGGTTATGGAAAGCCAACTGGTACTGAGCTCTCAAGGTCAGAATAAGGAGTTTGGGCTTTAAGTGAAATGGAGAGTCATTGCAGGTTTTCAATAGGCTTGTGATGCAATGTGATTTACACATCCATTAGTCACTGAAGACATTTGAAGGTATTTAGGCAATCAATAATTGTAAAATGGTACACATGTAAACTGATTGAATATTTTAATCCCTGGTGTTGCAATCCCATTTTATTTTATTTTTTAGGTCATGCATATTTTTTTGCAGTACTGATTATTGAACGCAAAGATTTGCACTTATTAAGCAAGCACTCTACCACTTGAGCTATATCTCCCTTCCTTTTTATTCTAGTTTGGTTTTCAGATAGGGTTCTGATTTCATTCAAGCTGGTTTGGGACCATGATCTTCCCACCTCTGCCTATTGAGAAGCTGAGATTACAGCCATGTTAATAGAGCTTAATTTTAGACTGTAATTATCTGGAGAATTTACCACTTTAAAATTTTCCAGTGTGCAATGTACACATACATAGGGTTTCTTTTTATACACTTATTATTTTTCTTGGTGTTCATTTGAAATCTTTATTTTTATTATTATTATTATGGGGCTTGAACTCAGGGCCTGGGCATTGTCCCGAGCTTTTACACTCAAGGCTAGTGCTCTACCACTTTGAGCCACAGCACCACTTCTGGTTTTCTGGTAGTTAGAAATTAGAATCTCATGGATTTTCCTGCCTGGACTGGCTTCGAACCACAATACTCAGATCTCAACTTCCTGAGTAGCTCAGATTATAGGTAAACGCCACTGGCGCCTGGCTATTTGAAATCTTTTAAACTAAGTGCCATCTAATGTGTATGCTTAATATTGATTTTCATACAACATTGAACAAAATCAGTACTGAAGTGGCTTGATTAAAATGTTTTATGATTTAGAATTACAGAACAAAGAGTAACAGATAACATTACTTTGTGCCTTTTATGAATAAAAATATTTTGGAGGCTATGTGTGTACTAGTGTCATACAAAGTCTGTCTCATTTTGATTTAATGAAATAAATATCCTCTATTATTTTCCATTCAAGGGAGAAAGTTAATTTATTACTTGACATTAGTGTGATTTGTTCATTAAAAAGGAGTGTTTAGGGTCAGATGTGATGGCTCATGCCTTTAATCCCAGCTATTAGGGAAGAGCTAAAAAGAAGTTCAAGGTAACTCAAAGCAACAAGTAACTGAGAACCCCATGTCAAACAGAAGCCAGGCATGGTGGCATGTGTCTGAGGTTCCTGGCACAATGTAGGTAAGAAGGATTGAAGTCTGAGGCCTGTCCCTTACAAAATCTAAAAAATAACTAAAACAAAAAAGAGTTGGAAGCCTGGTTCAGGTAATAGAGTACCTGCCTAGCAAGCATGAGGCCATAAGTTCAAACCCTAGTACCTCCCCTCCCTCTACAAAGGGGGGACTTAAGATTTTGATGGGTGAAAGCCAAGGATAGGAGTAGGTAAGTCAATGAATACATTAGTCTTATGTTAAACCTTGTGACACAGGTGAAACTTGGTTTTTTCTTTGTCTTTCAATTTAGAGACTTCACAGTAGCTCCAGTGCCTGGTACAGGAACTAACCCACAGTAAATGCTCATTAAAGATTTATTAGGGGGGGACCCATTTCCCTAGGGGATCTCTTTCATTAACTTGGTAGGGACTTGGTATGTTGTCTATCTCTGAGAACACACATTTTAAAAGACTGCCTGCCACAGGAAGTGGGCATCCTCTGTTTAAACATATGGAATGTGAATGGCTAAACACCAGAGTCAGATGGAGTTATTTTAAGGAGGGAAATTTCCCCAGAGAGCCTCAGATCACATCAATGGACCACTATGCACTTTGATAGTCACTGAGTCATATGAGAGTTGAAGAATTGAGAGTTGCATTTGGTGAGACAGACTGTAGACAGAATATCTGGAATGGTTTCTGTTTTTTGAGCCCTGTGCAAAAAA
This sequence comes from Dipodomys spectabilis, assembly GCF_019054845.1. Classification (NCBI taxonomy): domain Eukaryota; kingdom Metazoa; phylum Chordata; class Mammalia; order Rodentia; family Heteromyidae; genus Dipodomys; species Dipodomys spectabilis. Next base: position 163,843 of record NW_024870773.1, read on the forward strand.
ATCACTGAGGTGTTTGATTCTACAGCCGTTCCTATCAACTTGTAGATTATTCGCTGATGGATCGTGTTATTTGAACTTTGCAGGTGCAGCTCTTCCCCAGGAACTAGTATTTCAAAGCCTGTCAACAGTGACTAGAAGGTGGGGATGGGTGGCCCCTTAGATGCCAAACTGAACTGCCTAAGACAGCCGTCTGCTCGATTTATACGGGTATGCAGTCACTGACAGTGCCAGGCTGAAACATCCTTGGATTTAGCTTGTGGCTCCCACACTCTGGAGAGGCCGGTTTACCGAGGCTGGTGATAATCACTGATGATAAAAACGGATGATAATCAAAGCAAACCAAAGCCGGGCAGACGTTAAAGTGGTGAAGGTAAATTGTATTTAGGACTACTCCAATAGAAAGTCCTCAGTAGAGAACGGGCTCTACTATGCACAGACTAGGGATAAGTAGAGGTACAGTGTCAAAGAACAGAAAAAAGGTACACGAATGGGAGGGACGAAGTTGGGTGAATTCTGGCTCTACCAACCTAACAAGATTCCTGGAGAAAGCAGGCCAGCGTGATCAGAGAGATACCAAAGGTGGGAATGAAGACTTCTGATTAGACATGGGGGGGGGGGGGTTCTAGCTCCACTGTCCAGGCAGAGTTACTTACTATATAAAGGTTTACAAGATGGATAAATGTGGGTCCTAGAGAAGGTTCAGAAGGCTGCTTCAGGTTGGGCTGGGGGCGTGGGATCCGTTGTACACAAATGTTCTTGCACAGCGATCAATAATGCTTGGCAAGAATGCTTTGGGATCTTGGAAGAAACTTTAAGGTTCTTACAGCCCGAGCCCCAGAGCAGGCTGGAGTTTCCCAACCCCTTGTCATCTCTCTTCCATCCTCCGGATCTCATCACTGGACAGACAGCAAGACAGTCAGCTCTGCAGCGTCCCCCTGCCACTCAGCGCAGGAAAGGGGAGAGAGGGAGGGGGAGGAAGGGAGGGGGGAGGGGAACCACAAGGGGCGGAGCGCAGGCAGCTAGTCCCGCCCATCCCAGAAGGCCGCGCCCACACTCGGCCCTCCCCTCCTTCCCATTGGCTGTTCAGCACCGCGCATCACGCAGGCGACCTCGGCGTGCCCTCCCAGCAGGGCGGGGCTCCGGACCGGCGGGTTGGGCCTGCGCGCACGCGCAGAGGCGCGGGCCTGGGTCCAGGCGGGGGAGGAAGGGGCGGTGTTCCCGGTTTCCTGGGTTACCTGAGGGGGCGGGAACGGGCAGTTCGCGCGGCGGCGGCGGCGGCTGTGGAGACCGGAGGTTCTGCGGGTGAGGGAGCGCGCGGCGTCCACCAAGCTGGTAAGGCGGCGGCGCCGGCGGCGTCGCGGAGGGCGGGGATCGTGACCTAGAGTGGCCCGGCAGGGGTCGCGGCCATGCTGCGGGCGCCAGGGACGCGGCTCGCGCGCTCGGGGCTCGCATGGCCTCGGGGCTCCGAACCTTCCCGGGACGCGGGCGTCCGGACAGCGGCGAGTGGGCCGGGGGACCGGCGGGCTCCGCGGCCGGGGCCGCGACGCGGACTGGACACTAACTTAACTTCCTGGCGGACTGGTGCGACAGGCCGGTGCCCTCACCGCGCGGCTTGCGGGGTGCCGCGGCCCCCCTCGGCTCGCGGGGCGCGGGGTGACGAAGGGAGGTGACAGGTGCGCGCCGCCTCCCAGCGCACCGCCGCCTCCCGCGCCCGTCGCCCCGCCCCGGCCCGCCCTGGCCCGGCTGGCCTGTCAGTGCCGGCGCCACACCGTCTTCCCAAGACAGCCCTGCTCCCCAAGAGAGGTCTCCTCCAAGATAGACCCCCTTTCCAAACCCCCTCTCCAAGACAGCCCTGCTCCCCAAGACAGTCCTGCTCCCCAAGAGAGATCTCCTCTAAGACAGACCCCTCCCCAAGCAGATCCCTTCCCCAAGACAGACACCTCCCCAAGACAGATCCCCTCCAAGACTGAGCCCTCCAAGACAGACCCCCTCCCCAAAACAGACCCCTCCCCAAGACAGACCCTCCCCAAGACCCCTCTCCTTAGGTCCCCCCCTTAAGTCCCCTCCCCAGACCTGCTGACATTGGGGAGCCCTGACTGAGATGCCCCCCCCATTGTTGATGGATCAGGTAGGCTTTAAGAAATGCCCTCATTCTTTTTTTTTTTTAATTTAATTTAATTTTATTTGTGAACATACTGTACAGAGGGGTTACAATTACATGGGCAGGATAATGCGTACATTTCTTACCAAGCATTGCAGCCTCCCCCCTCCCCCCCTAATCCTAATCCTTCTCCTTCCTCCCCCCCCCCCAGCCCCCCCCCACCAACGTTGTAAAGTTCGTTTTGGACATGACAACTTGTACTTCTCATTGTTGCAACAGGTCCACCTGTATCCTTAAACAACTGGTTTTTCCCCATCTCCTCCACAAGTTATACTGACATCAAATATAGTGAAAGCAGGGGTTATACTGTGGGGGAGGGACATACAAAGCAACAAAGAGATAATCTTATAAATGCGTTAGAAACACATGCATGAAAGAAAAAAACATTAAAATACATATCTAAGGGTTCATTTTCCTGACATCACATTATCTGACCTTTTCCGCTTGACTCATACATATACTAGATATTGCAAATAAGGGAAACCATGGGACCTATGTTTCTTTGGGCCTGGCTTACTTTCCAAGTTTTTCCATTTCCTAACAAATGGGGCAATGTCATTCTTTCTGATGGAGGCATAGAATTCCATTGTGTATATATACCACATTTTCTTGATCCATTCATCTACTGAGGAATGCCCCCATTCTTGGCAAACAAAAAATCCACCCCTATCCCCCCACCCCCAACCATAAGCTTGGCAGAAGATCCACCTCCAGGAATTGAACTCGGTTGGTACTTAATAGGGTTTGGTTTAAGCACATAGAAAATTGCAAGAGAATTGGAGCTTGTGTTGAATCCATTCTTGTTGAACCGGGACTAGCGTTTCCTTAAAGATCGAATATACCACTTAGGCCCTCTTGGGTTTGTTTAACTGAGGAAGCAAACCAGGATGATTGAGCCTTTCTTCCTGAAGATTCTTGACTGTATTAAATGTCCACACCTAGATGCCTTGTGCTAATAAAGATGTTGACTCTAAGCTTTCTTTCATTTTAGAAATGTACTTAACTAATATATGGTATCTGTTGCCAGCAACTTTTCCTAGTGATAGCCTTTTGCTGTCCTCTATGTTGATACTGCAGTAGGACTTTCTGGAAGAGGTAGCAGAAGGAGAAAATAAGATAGTGTAATTCTATTTCCATGAAAATATTTTGTAATCTATACAATTATATAAGTACTTTGTAAGTATTTGTTGAGCAGCTACTTTTTGCTGGACACTTACAAAGAGCTAAGTCCCGCTAGTTGGGGCCTAGGGTGATATGTAGAATATTGATGTCAGATGATATTAGGGACTGTAGCAAGGGAGAAGGAGGACAGAGCCAAAACGGGTTGCAATTTTGTTTGGAGGTAGCCAGGCCAGCCTTCCTAGAGGGTGGGACTTGAGCAGCAGGAAGGAAGTGAAGGGTAATTCATGCCCCTTTCAGGGAGGAGGCAGTGCAGATAGAGGGAAAGGTTTGCAAAAGCCCTAAAGCAGGAATGTGCCTGGGTGGGTTTGCAGACTGTCCAGAGGCTGATGTGGCTGCAGTGGAGTGAGCGAAGTAAAGTTCATAGGAAGAATGACTGAGAAGTCAGTAGGATAGGAGAGCAGATTGTGGAAGGCCTTGTTAGGGAAGTGAGTCATCCTTTGAGTAAAAAATGATATCTGATTTGTGGCTAGATGGTAAGTAAATAGACCTTGTTTGGGGGGGAGGGGATGGGCTGGCGCAGCAACATCAGGAATTCCAGACCTGGGACTGTAGTTATCATTCCAGCCAGAGATGATGGAGCTTGGATCAGAATGGAATTAGCCCTAGAAAGAGAGAGTGGTGGTGATTGCTGCAGAGATAGAGAGGTAAAGGACACCAGGTTTTTTTCCAAGTAAAAAGAAAGATAGCTATGTACTGAGATGAGATCTATGAGAAGAGATGATTAGGGGGTAGAAGACAAAACTAGACATTCAAGTGGAGATTATTAGCAGTATGCCTGTGCATGTGGAGGATTTTCATGTTACCTTGAGTATTCTGTAGGTTTATTATGCTTCCCACCCCGTAGACTGACAAATTTTATTTCATATTCATTTTCTTTTTGGCTCTTTTGAACCAACCTCGTCAGTCTTTTTTTTTCTTAATATGCTTTTGTTTTTCTTTGCTTAAACTCAGGCCATACATTTGTTACTTTTGGTTGTAGAGAAACTATATTATCCAGAATTTCAGAGTACCTTTTCAGTCTGTTATCACATTTAACTTCAATGCATTCAGTCTTTTTCTGAATTATCTTTAGATGCCTGGCTTTTTTCACCCCCAGAAATACTATCAAACGTGGCTTCACGTGGCCATTTGTGAAATTACAATGGGAATGACCTGAATATTTAATACTTTACTAATAAGTCAGTAATATACAAGGATTATCCTCATTCTTTTGTTTCATTAAAGTTGGCTTGAAATAAATGGGTCATAACATATTAAGTAGAACTTTTTATTTTTACAACAAATTACACACTTGTAGCAATAGAATTTGACCTGTAAAATTTTGATAAAAAATATACAACTCTGGCAATTTAAAAGTAAATTAGAACTAGGAAATAAACCAATTATTTAAAAATACATTTCAACTGAAACATACCCTGAAAACATGTAAAAATCTGGCAGATTAATAAATAATTATAAACTGATGTTGGCGTCAGTGGGGATGCAGTATTCTCTTTGATACTGCTCTTTTGCTGCTGCTTTTCACCAGTGTTGGCCTTGTATCTTTTAATTTCCCTGGCCTTGCTTTTAGTAGTGGAAAGAGGTTTCATGCATTTGGAAATTTTGAGTGCTTACCAAATGTAACTTCTGGAAAAAAAAATAGAACAAATGACAATATCATGAAGGAGTATTACTTAAAACTGAGCCACTGGCTCATCTTTTTTTTTAAATATCGTGAGTGGTTTACATATTCAATGAAACTTTTTTTTTTTTGGTCAGTTGTGGGGCCTGAACTCTGGACCTGGGCTCTGTCCCTCAGCTCTTCAGCTCAAGGGTAGCACTCTACCACTTGAGCCACAGTGCCCACTTCTGGCTTTTTTTTCTGCTTATGTGGTGCTGAGGAATCGAACTCATGGTGCTGAGGAATCGAACTCAGGGCCTCATGCATGCAAGGCAAGCACTCTACCCACTGAGCCACTTTCCCAGCCCTGACCCTCTTAATTAATTGGAAAAGGAAACAATTTTTCCAAAAGGCCAATTATTGTTCAATTGTGAATCTTTGAAACCGAAACCCCAAAGAGATAAGGAAATGAGAGCTTCTAGTTGTCCAAATAATTGGAAAAAAAGATAGATGACTGATAAGAGTTACACACATATTTAGAAACATTCATAAAACAACTGCTACTAATCTTTAAAGGAAAGATGTTCATTACTACTTAGTAATTAAGAAGGAATGAACTATATAGCTCATGCAACAAAATGGATAATTCTCCAAATACGTAAGACTATCTGAAAAAAAAGCCAGACCACAAAGAAAAAAAAAGTACTGTATAGTGTATGATTCCATCCATGGAATGCTGAAAAATTCATAGTAATCTACAGTGGCAGAGAGTGTATCAGTGATGGCTGGTCACAGGGTGAGGGTAGGTGGAGAAGGAAGGATAACAATGGTATACTGAGGCACTTTGGTAGTGATAGCTGTGTTTACTGTCTTGATTGTGATGCTGGTTTCATGGGTGTGTACATATGTTGAAACTTATCAAATTACACATTTAAAATATGCATGGTATATACCAACCATATCTTAATAAAGTAGTATTTTTATTAGCTCTACTATGAAAAAAACAAAGGACTCCAAAATGAAAGAAGCCTGTCTGAAAAAGCTACATACTTTACTATTCCAAATATGTGACATTCTGGAAAAGGTAACACTCTAGAGACAATAAAAAGGTCAGGGGTTGCCAGAGGCTGAGGGGAGGGAAGGATGAATGAGAGAGGGAACACAGCAAAATTATTCTTTAGGTGTGCATCACTATGCGACTGTAACATGTACAATACAGAGTGACCCTTAAGGGTGATAATGACTGGACAGTGTAGGTTCTATTGTAACAAGTTGATCTTTGTGGCATGGGGCATCAGTAGCTGGAGTTGCAGTGCCAGTGTGAGGAAGGGTTGTATGGGACCTCTGCTTTCCAATTTGTAACTGGTCTAAAAAAATAAAGTTTTATTTATTTTAGGTGATACAGGGGTTGAACTTCGTTTTCACTTATTAAACAGGTGCTCAATCACTTGTACCATGTTCTAGGCCAAAAGATGATTTTTTTTTTTTTTTTGCCAGTGTTGGGGCTTGAGCTCAAGGCCTGGGTACTGTCCCTTAACCTTTTCAACTCTAGACTGGCACTCTTCTACTTGTACTCTCCACTACTTCCAGCTTTTTGGTGGCTAATTGGAGACAAGTCTGGTTCAGCCTGCCTAGGCTGGCTTTAATTACGATCCTCAGTTCTCAGCCTTGTGAGTAGCTAGGATTACAAGTGTGAGCCACCAGCACCCTGTGTATTTTTAAGTAATTATAATCAATTTTTTGCCAGAAACTTGGATAATTACATATTTTACATGTAAAAATTGGGAATGGGTAAGGAAAGCTGAGAGAGTACACATTTAAACTTTTTCTTTTTTCTTTTTGTCAGTTGTAGGGTTTGAACTCTGGACCTGGGCTGTGTCCCTCAGCTCTTAGCTCAAGGCTAGCATTCTACCACTTGAGCCACAGTACCACTTCTGGCTTTTTCTGTTTTATGTGGTGCTGAAGAATCGAACCCAGGGCCTCATGCATGTGAAGCACATATTCTACCACTGAGCCCTCTTCCTAGCCCCCACATTGAAACTCTTTAAAAAAATCATTTTGTTATATTTAAATAGTTACATGAAGACTTTCAATTTAACATGTCTATTCATGTGTACAGTATATCTTGACCAGTGTTACATTGAAACTTTTGACACTGATTCATATAAAAATAATAGAGTTGCTAGATGCTGGTGGCTCACACCTATAATCCTAGCTACTCAGAAGGCTGAGATTTGAGGATCAAGGTTCAAAGCCAGCCCAGACAGGAAAGGCTGTGAGACTCTAATTAACCACAAGAAAACTGGAAGTGGTGCTGTGGCTCAAGTGGTAGAGCTGAAGAGCTGAGGGATAGCGCCCAGGCCCAGAGTTCAAGCCCCAAAAACTGACAAAAAAAAAGCCAAAGTGGAGCTGTGGCTTAAGGGATAGAGCAGTAGCTTTGAAGGGGGTGGGGAGCATGGAAAGGCAGCTTAGGGGCAGTGTCTAGGCCCTATGTTCAGAGAGAGAGAGAAAAAAAAGGAATCTTTTTAAACTGACCTCATGCTCACTTTGCCAAAAATCGAATATATCTGTAATAATAAACTTTTTATAGCATGTCATAATGTGCTGAATATACATCCATTTTTTAAATTTTACACCCTCCTCCCAAGGTCTCTGAGAATTAGTTAAAGATGAGGAAAGTCTCCATTGTAAAAGCTCTAGGAAGGCATGAAGAGGATGGAGACAGCAGAAAGTCCTTTAGAAAGGACTAGCTTAGAAATGAGGTAAAGGATAAGGAGGATCACAGAAAGTATTAATGATTCTAGATTGTATAGTGATGTTGATAAATGTTCTTTATTTAAAAGTACAGATGAGGATGTAAAATGCACCAGTTTTCTTCAGTTTGGTGAAATTTACTGGTTCATTTCCTTACTGGGACCAAATTGAATAAAGTTACACTTTTAGAAACTGAACCAGATAAAACATGTTTAGCCAATAAATGTGTTCTTCCAGTGAACGTATTTGGGATGACTGGTGGGCGGGGAGGAGATATGCTTGGTAGAAGACTCATTTTTCTTTAAGGGTCAGGCATCAGGACCCCTTTCATAGACTGAAGAAAGGGAGCCATTTAAGAGGAAGAACATTGAAGTCTTAAGGGAAAGATAATTGATCAAATGTAATCTCAGAGGAAATGGGGGTTGGGACCAGGAGCAAAGGTGAGCTAGGATTACTCCAAAGAAGAGACGTCTCATTTCAGAAAGAAAAAGAAATACAGAGAGCATGAGGCTCTGATCTCCAGCTCTAGTACCACCACAAGCTACCTATATCCATGTGGAAAGTGAAGAGATTAAACCTGAATGGAGTAGAAAGGAAAGTGTGATGGAGAACTGGGGTGGAAGAGTGATGTGAAGTCAAAAGGGTTGAGAGTGGTAATGAGGCCACTAGTTAAACGGCTGGATCTTGGGGCTCCTGCATGAGTAAGGAAGAAAAGTCAAACCAAGCTGGGGCCTGATGTGAATGAATGTGAAAACTGAAGAGGATGAAGAACTTGAGTGAAGAAAGAATTAGTGAGGAGGACTGATGTCAGTAATGGGGTACTAGAGATGGGAAAATTAGGCATGTGAGATGTGAGAATCGGAGCAATCACAAGTTATGAGTCCAAATATAACAAGGTAGTGATTAGTTAATAGAGCTAATTAAATCAAAAGCATATAACTGGGAGAAAGCTAGGGAAGGGGTGACATTATTCAAAAAGAAATGTGCTCATTACTTGACTTATGTAACCCCTCTGTACATCACCTTTATACTAACAAAAATACGAAAAACCCCAAACGTAATACAGTAAAAGCTGTTTATCGGGCCCTTCATACTAGCCATCATATAATCCTGTAAGGTACATAATAGTATTAACATTAACAATGAGGAAATTGTCCAGGTGTCAGTGGCTCACACCTAAAATCCTAGCTATTTAGGAGGCTGAGATCTGAGGATCATGGTTCAAAGCCAATCAGGTAGGAAAGTCTGTGAGACTTATCACCAATTAACCACCCAAAAGCTGAAAGTGGAGTTCTGGCTCAAGTGGTAGAGCACTAGACTTAAGCAAAAAAAGCCAAGGGACAGTGCTCAGGCTGTGAGTTCAAGCCCTTGTGTGTGTGTGTGAGAGAGAGAGGGGGGGGGGAGAGAGAGAGAGAGAGAGAGGGAGAGGGAGGGAGGGAGGGAGAGAGTTAAATAACTGATTGAAGTCTGAAACTTGGGAATAACAGGAGTCTTTCTAGCTCATCTTTATGGCTGACTATTGCCCATGCTGGCCTGAAGGAGGAGTTATTAAACAATGTTTGACAAGAAATGTATCCATTACCTTACTCATGTAACTGTAACCCTCCTGTACAGCATCTTTGCAATGAAATAAAATAAAATAACAAAGAGGAAGTCAAAGATCTTTATATCTGGTGTGTTGAGATTACCAGTGTCTTTGTGTGTACATGCCTCTGTGTGTGTGTGTGTGTGTGTGTGTGTGTGTGTGTGTGTGGCACCTCACAAAGTCAAGAAAGAAGAGAGTTAACAGAGTGGTTGATAGTTTTAGAGACAACTCAGGAAAGTCAAATTAGATAGGGATTTGAACAATGCTTGTTGGAATGAATTTGGCAACTAGAATGTTATTGTTGATCTTGGCCTGATTGGTAGTAGACTGGTACGAGCAAAAGCCAGGCTGCAGTGCACCGAGAAGTGAAGTAAAATAAGAAGAGCACTCCATTATAGACTTCCCTTAAACAATCTTAAATTTTTTAAAAATGTCTTAGCAAGCTTTAGTAAAACAGGATAACGTAGGGAGAAATGGGAAAGAGAGAAACATTTCCTACTCTATTCAGGAAATGGGAGTGAGACTCCTTGAATAATCTTTTTTTGTTGGTGGTGGTGAGGCTTGAACTCTGGGCCGGGGCACTGTCTCTCAGCTCTTCAGCTCAAGGCTATTGTTCTACCACTTGAGCTACAGCACCACTTGGAGATTAGAGTCTCCCGGCCTTTCCTGCCTGGGCTGGCTTTGAACTGTGATCTTTAAATCTCAGCCTCCTGAGTAGCTAGGGTTACAGGTGTGAGCTACCATGCCCAGCTTCCTTGAATAATCTTAAAAGAGGTTTCAGAAGGATGAAGGATTTTTCTTTCTTTGGTCTTGATTTTCTCCTCCTCCTCCCTCCTCCCTCCTCCCTCCTCCCTCCTCCCTCCTCCCTCCTCCTCCTCCTTCTCCTCCGAACTTTAACTCAACTCCATATCTGATCAGTAGCTAATGCTCTACCAACTGAGCCACATCTCCAAACCCTTTCTTTTCAAATGTAGGCAAAGTAGGAGAGAGCCTAGGGGAGCATAGGGCTCTGCCCAATGATGTCTAGTCCCTTTCCACAATGTTGGATATGAAGCTGGGCTTTGTGTCTGCGCCTGCATATTCCTACAGCTTCCCAGAGTCCTGTGGACAATGACTGGGGAGATAAGCCATGCAGGAAACAGTATAAACAAACAAACAAATAAATAAAAGTAGGAGACAGTTGAGTATGGAAGCAGTAGTATCTAGTCAGTAACTTGGTTGCGGTTTGTAAGATGAAAGGAAGGAAGGTGTTATAAATCAAATAAGGCAAACTTAATTAAAATTTATCAACTACCACCATGGCTAGGAAGCATTTATTGAAGAGATGAAATTCTTAATTTGAATGACACTGGAAAATTTGTATTTGGAGTGTAGGATAGCTCCAGAATTCATTTCAACTCTAGTATTATTTTTTTGGAATGCGTTAGCCATGTCCCAGTGCAAGATTGTTGCTGGGATAAATTTGTTGTTTCTAGGGGGTTATTCTTCTTTTTTTTGGGGGGGGGGGTCCGGTTGTGGGGCCTGAACTCTGGGCCTGGGCGCTGTCCCTCAGCTCTTCAGCTCAAGGTTAGCACTCTACCACTTGAGCCACAGCGCCACTTCCGGCTTTTTTCTTTTTGCTTATGTGGCGCTGAGGATTGAACCCAGGGCCTCAGGCATGCAAGGCAAGCGCTCTACCACTGAGCCACCTTTCCAGCCCCTAGGGGGTTATTCTTATACTTATCTCCCTCTCCCTCTTTCTCTGTTTTTTAAAGTGAACTATCTTTTTCCTGTGGACATGACTCTGGTGGTAATGTCTACTTAGAAATATTTTCTGGTTAATTATATTTAAGTTTTTTTGTAATACCAGTAGATTCTTGGCTGAGTTCAGTGTTTAGTAATTTGTTAATTTAGCATAAGCAAAAATCTGTGTGCTTTTAAAGTGTTATGAACTTTTGAGAACAATCATAGTATATTAATTTTTTTCATCTCTTCTGTCCTTAACATTGATCTGATGAAAATGTGATTATTAGTTCCATGGGTCATTTGTATTAGCTCTGTAGATAAAAGAAGAATAATAGTCATGATTGTACAAATAATATTTGGACAGTATAGTTATTATTATATTGTATTTGGAGAGTGTGAAATTAAAACAGTGGAAAGAATGATTTCCTCTTTTTATCATAGTCATTTGGACTATTTGAAAGGGCAACCAAGCATATTTATCATATTCATAAAATGCATTCATTGTTATAACTTCTGGTTATTCATTCATTGAAGTGCAAAATGCAGTGTATATCTTGGCCACTGACAAAAGGAGGTTTTACTGGTGTAACTTGTAGAATGTATGGGTTCTATACCCTCTTTATGTGCACGCTTCCCCTGCTTTTTATGTTAGACTTTGTTTGACTTCACTGCATTATGACTTGAGGTTTATTGAAGTTAAAATCCATTGCCATTTTTTAATTTCCTCTTGGTGCTTCCAGTGACATTGATGTTGATAATTCTTTTTGAAATTTATTTTATTATTATTCTTTTTTTCTAGTATTGGGGTTTGAACTCAGGACCATAACTTTGCTTGGCTTGCTCCCTTAGTCAAGCTGCCAGACTAGCTGTTTGCTGGTTGTTTTGGATATAGAATCTCCTGGACTTTTCTGCCCAGGCTGATTTTGAACATCAGCCCCTGTGATGTAAAGGCTAATTGAGGGTACTGCTTACCCAGATAATGAAATGTTAGGATCTGTTTCCTTATGAATTGGACTGTCGTTTATGATTCCAATGAATCTGAGTGACATTTTTAGCTGTTAAAGGATTTGGATGGGAAGGAATAGAGACCATAGACAGGGTGACTAATACTAGTTAGAAGAGAGATTCTTGGGAATAAAGTTAAAAGAAGGACCAGATTCATGGTAATTACTAATCCTTCTCTAAACAGCCAGGTGCTTTGCTGTGCATTCTACAAGAGTTCTCTCATTTAATATTCAAAACTGTTTCAGCACTCTTATAAACTAAGTTATAAAACTAAGAAACTGAGGCTTAGAAATAGGAAATCAAATACTCAGTATTGCAGAGCTAGTGATAGCAGATGTCATATGAACCAGCAACCTGTCAAGAAAGAGAATTGTCTACACTAGATGAAGCTCTGTTCTAGTTTCTCATTTGATTAACTGGGACTGGGTAGAGGCCATAAACTGGAATAGTAATGAGGAAGAGGTCAGTTTTGTTGGATGGAGGAGTTGTTGGACACAGAATACTGGGAGATTGATGAACCTTAATCCTGGCTTCTGACATCCAATAACTTTCCAGCATTGGCCAACTGCTGACCTTAACTGTGTTTAATGTCCAATGAAACAAGTAAGGATAGCAATGTTACTTATGAGATTGTTCTGAGGATTGAACCAACTACTGTATAGTTGCTGAGAGCTTACAGTTGAATCAGATATATAGTAATGGATAACTATGGATATTAGCTACATTCCCATCAGCATTGTCATTATTCTGTAAAAATCCAAACTTTTGTTTTGAGGACAGATGATCTAGCCAGCATAAAACTTGTCACACATATCTTCCAGCAAGGAATAAAGCCAGGATAGACGATTTGCTTCGGTAGCCTTCATATATATGTGTATATGTATGTGTATATATATACACACACACACACACACACACACATATGTGTGTGTGTGTGTGTGTGTGTGTGTATGTGTTAATTAGTTTTCTCATTGCTGTGACAAAATGCCTGACATAAATAACTTACAGGGAGGAAAGAAGGAAAGATTTATTTTGGCTCACAGGTTCTGAGGATTCAGTCCATGAGGACTTGGCTCTTTGTACTTGGGTAGAGCATCATGGAAGTGAGAGCCCTAGAAGAAGAATTTCTTCTAGTAGACAGGAAGGACAAATAGGAGGGGGGAGGGAAGAGGGAGAAAGGGAAAAGGAGAAGGAGAGGGGAAGAGGAGAAGAAGAATTCAGAACAGACAAGATATAGTCCCCGAAGATGTGAACCCAGGCACTTATTTCCTCAGCTAGTTCTGCCTCTTAAAGATTCAGAACCTCCCCAAATAACGCCACCAATTGGGCATCAGGCATTCAACACATGACCTATGAGGAACATTTAAATTCAAACCATAATACTGTCCACTATAAAATAGATTTTAAGGGACATATATTAATAAAAATGTGATATATAAATAATATTTTTAATGAGCTTTCTGTTTTAAGTCATTATTTCAGAATCATTCAAATGAATATTGTTGAACACCTCAAGTATTTACCAAAAAGTTACTAGGTAAAACATAAGTTAACAGAGATCATCTTGCCTAATAAATAAGTAATCATTAAGAAACTCAGGCAAACACATAGGGCTATTTTTAAAGGGAATTTACCAGGATTTTTGTTTTTGTCAATTGATGAAATATTATGAATTGCATGTTTTGAGCACTAGTATTTGGTGAGGAAATTTTATGTTTTCTAACCAAGCTATAAGAAACAAAGTTTATCATTACACCAATTTTGCTTCTCTTTTCCTTTTTCTGTAGCATGCAGAGTCAGAAGCAGAAAATGTAAGACCTTCCTTGCATTTATGGCCATTGCTTTCTTGGAAACTGCATCATTTTTCTCTTGTACAGGGTCAACTTGAAATTATCTTTTTCTTCCTCAAGATAGCCCTCTTGGTTGTCATATGTTTAGCTGTGTTGAGCTTTTAGATAAAAATGTGCAGTTTACTAGCAATGTCTATTGCTGTGATGTGATCTCCTAGGGTCTACTTTGCTATCTGTGGAGTAGATGTTTTGGGAGGGAAAGCGAGGCTGCCCATAGCTCTGTATGACTGGCTAGAAACTGCTATATTCCTCACTTGCTGCTCTGGCCCTTTATTTTCACCGCAGTGTGATGCTGACTATGTACATATTTGATGGTTAGAACAGTCTGAAACTACCAAATAGAGATGAGTAAGCAGATTTATATATATTTGTTGAAATGTATAATAGGCAATAGATATTGGTTGAATTAATGGACTTTTGAAAAGGGAAACTGAAGTACATTGTGCCCCTATCCCTTATCACTGACTGGATATTTGATATTTCTTGAGAGGGAAACAGAGGGGCCAACTTCTTCCCCTATCAATGAGCTTGATTTTATGTATAATGGTTTATGTAATGTCCTTGGAGCACTGACTTATAACACAAAAATGAAAGATACTTTAAAATGCTCTTGTATGATGAGGACAGCCCCAAAGGTGAAGAATGTGGCAGTCATGAACTAATTTTGGGGTATACATAATGTAATTTTATAATCAAGAAGATAAATGCATGAAAATCCTAAGACTGAATGTACAACTTAATTCTGTGATCTTATAGGTGGGTAGTGGGTTGTGAAAATCAGCTAAAGCCAGCGAATAACTGTGGAACAAAGCGTCACTTAGGGAAAGCAGAGCCACGGTTTGCTTTCTTGTCTTTTCCAAAAGATAATGGGAATAATCAGTGGATCTGACATCGAGGCTGGGTTTGATCTACTATGAGTGCAAGTGATATTGGGAAAAGCCTTGTTTATTCGTGTCAGACATGAGTTGATATGAATTGAGTACCTTCTGATATAAGACAAAATCCCTGCTGTTAAGGAACTTGGCTTTTTCAGGCTTACAATGGATCTGTTGTCCAAAATAATGATCATCATGGTTACTCAACTGCAATGACCTTAACTTTCACTTCTTGAGAACCTATTTGCAAGGCCATACTTGGGATACTGTCATCACCTGCATTGTTTGTTGTAGAAATCTAAACAGGTCAACATTCTTCAGCCGTACATTGGAAAGTAATACATACTTGCTGATTACTTGTTGATTTTCTGCTATCTACCAACACTTGCACGGCTTCATTCTCTTTCCCTCCCAGTCAGTTTCCTTTTGGATGGCTCTAACCAGTATCTTTGATTCCCTTTCACTTCTCCCTCTGCCACTTCCACCCGTCCAGACTCCCACTTCTAGATCAGTGATGCAGTCTGCATTCTTCACTGTTAGACCCAGGCTGCTGAATCTTGTTGCAGAATCTGAACTGATACCATCAGAAATTCGTGGCTTTAACCCTCTGCTGATCTCTCAAGACCACTAGTAAGTACTCATCACTATTCTGTCCTACTGGATTGTCTCCCAAAATTTTTTCTAAATTACTTGACTCCAGTCACAGCCCAACTTTCTCAGCAGATATCCTTGTCTGTTACTTGAGTGAGAAAGTTGAGGTCCCTCAGATCTTGAGGTCCCTCCATTCCTGACCTTTTTTGGGGGGTCAGTTGTGGAGCTTGAATTCTGGGCCTGGGCACTATCTCTGAGCTCTTCAGCTCAAGGCAAGTGCTCTACCACTTGAGCCACAGTTTTTGCCACTTCTGGTTTTCTGGTGGTTAATTGGAGATAAGAGACTCATGGACTTTCCTGCCTGGGCTGGCTTTGAATCATTATCCTCAGATCCCAGTCTCCTGAGTAGCTAGGATTACAGGTGTAAGCCACTGGCTCCCAGATTCACCTCTATTCTTGATACTGTCTTCATTAATTGCTTTTTCCTTTTGTCCTCATTTATTCCTTCTTTTGTCCCCGTCTTTGTGTCTTATCACTGCTGGCCATGGTGGTATCCTAGTAAATTGATTTGCATGGGAAAGGGAGTGGGGGGGGGGAACCCTGACCCTGATATATAGTATTTGCTTATTTTCATGGTATAAATACTCCACTGTGGCTGACTTCAAGGTACAACAAGGCATGTTGTGTGATGCCGAGGAGAAACTCACACAATCAGGTCCCTGATTATTCTTTCCTTATAGCCTAAAAATACACCCAGGTTCTCCCATTTCTGAAACAAACAAGCCAATTAAACCCAACTAATTTTTTTCTAAAATACCTTCTTTGATCTATGGCATCGTTTCTCCTCTGTTTCCTCCTTTTCATTTCTAGTCCTACTTTCTCAGAAGAATAATAATCATGTTTTACACTATTTCCTTGTTTTGTCTAGTATTGGAATCTGTTGTTAGACTTGGCTTGGTTGTTGAGAAAGGTATGCATTTTGAGCATTGCTGCAATTGGAATGAGTAGCATAGTAGATGAGTCTCAGTGTCACTGGCTAGTAGCTGGTCATTGGCCTCACGGAGAGAGGACTAAGCTCACCAGGCCAGGTTGGGGGTGGGGCATTGCTCTGGCAGTGACTACACACATGCCCTGGCACAGACTGAAGTTACTTGGGTGATACAGCACAAAGTGGATGTTCTGTAGTGGTACCTAATGACTAAACAGTGAAGCTGGCATGTTAGTTTCTCATCATTATGATAAATACATGAGAGAAACCTTTAGAAGGAGAAAAAAACCATTTTAACTTATGGTTTCAGAGTTTTTTGTCTCTGGTTAGTGGGCCTAAAGCAATGAGGGGAGGAAAAGGGGCAATGGGGCCATGGCGGGAGGCTATAAACCTCATAATAGCCAGGAAGCACACAGAGAGGTAACAGAAAAGGTCTAGGGGCAAGATACTCTTCAGAGAAATACCTACCCCCAGCAAGGACTTTTCCAGTTAGACACCTTTTATGGTTTCACCACTTCTGGATAGTCTATTAAATTTGAATCCAATAATGGATAAAACCACTGAATAGTTCCAGGCCTCCCTGCCACCCAATCTAATTGTCTCTCGTAGGCACACCCAGAAGTTTGCTTTCCTATGAAACTCAGTCCTGTCAGGTTGACCATCAGATGATCCACCACAGTGGGGATGCAGCAAATTAAAATGCTAAGTTTCTAAAGCTCAAAGAAAAGGCATATAAAATGCCTTCAGTATAGCCTCTGGGGCAAAAGTAGCTGTAAAGCATTTACTGAATCTTTATGGAACAATTAGAAATCATACATGAAGGGAAACAGAGAATGAAAATAAATAGATTCTTATTAACAAACTGACTCTATACCTGGATACACAGAATAATGGAAAGTTCTCAGCTTCTATTCTCTGTATTTCCCTACATGGATAGTGATCTACATGCAGACCGATAAAGGTAGAAGTAAGGAAAGGGAAATAATAGGAGAATATTGAAGTTGAAGGTGGAAGAGATTATACAGGAACCTCTGGCAACTCTAAATAAGTTCACATCTCAGAGCCAGATTCTGAGAAGATTTGTTAATGTCTTTGCCCAACTGATAATCTTAAATAATTATGGTAGAAATGTGAAAACTTACAGAAGACTGAGGAGGGGAAACACTGCAGAATTAAAAAACACTGTAGACTCTATAGACTTTTATTGAACTTGATGCCATCTCCCCAAAGGACTTTAAAAGACTCACAAATGTTGACGGAAGGAAAAGGTGATCAGAGTTGTGTAGTTCTTTAGGAAGAATTCATTTCTGATAACCTAAGTTTCTATTTTTTGGTATAGAGGAGAATATTGCAGCAGTAACAAATCTAGATTTCCCTGAAGTATTTAATAGTCTTTCTATCTTCCCATACCCGGGGAACCAAAGGAGAGCTCATACTGTACTACAGTTTGTGAACAATGGAACTCAGTCTTGGTTTAAGGTCATTAGTAGCCTAGGGTGAAGCCTCTTAGGAGTAACATGTTTTGACCCAGTGCAAGAAACACCAGAAAAGCAAAACAAAAACCTCATGCTCTTCACACTGCTAAATCTGTTAATCATCTTCTTACATATGTACACATGTACTCTGACATTCATATTCATCTGTTAGATGAACTGGGTTGTATGCTATTAGATCCTCTTAATTTTGCCTCCATTGCTCCTAGCATTATTCTTTTCATTCTAGTTGACCTTTCTTTCTTGGTTGTGCTAACATGCTGTATCTCAGCTTAGAGAAGCTCTGATATCAGTTTTTTAAAAATTGTTTTAGCCTGTGCCTCTCTTAAGTTGTCTGCATGCTTTGTAGCAGAACTTCTCAATAGTGGTGTTTAGATTGCTTGCTTTTATTCTGTCAGTACTCTTCTCTACTTCCCTGATATCATTCTATGACAAGTTTGTCAGGAACTTCCATGTTGCTAAATCCAAGTTAATTCCCAGTCTTCCTCTTCCTTCTTCTCTTAGCAAGATTTTATATCGTTGCTCACTCTTTCCTTTTCTGAGCTTTCTGTGCTTGATTTCTGGGAGGCAGTATGCTGCTGACTTGTCTCCCACTTCACTTGCTGTTCCTTTTCTTTCCTGGGCAAAATGCTTCTCCTCCCTTGATTCCGCCCAAACTTGGGCATCATCCTAAGTTCCCACTGTTAATTGCAGCAGTGACAAGCAACATGTGACTTTTGTCTGCTATGTTAGTGAGCAAAGATCACAAGACAGCCCCACAGCCCCATTGTCTCTGCAAGTTCTTATAGACAACACTGCTCTGGAATTTCATTCTAGTAAATTGATTCAGCAGTTCCCTCTTTCCCACCAGAACCATAGTCTTGTATTTCCATCTGCCTACTTAACATCCCTTACTTGGTTTCTGAGAGAACTATCAGACTTGACATAGGTAAAGCGGAGCTCTGTCTTCCATCTGCCTTGCCCTTCTGTTGTCAGGAAACAATAGTATTTTTCATGAGGGGATATGAGATTAGGAATTTATTCTTAGGAAGAGACATTTTCAGGGACACTTCTGTTCTCTCTTTGCACATGTTAGTTCAGTGCCTGGGAGGTAGGACTGGTGACTTTTTCACTCCTTCTTTAAATAGTCACTTTCAACTTCTCTGCTTTTTCTTTGCAGTATTGAGGTTTGAACTTGGACCTCACACTTGCTAGGCAGGTGCTCTACTGCTAAGCCATGCCTCTAGTCCTTGATTTTTCTTTTGCATTTAATATTCACTGTATCAAACATGCATTTATATCAGTACCTTAAAATACATATTTCCAGGTACCCTCATGACCCATTTTTTACTCTAGACAGATTTCTGCTCAAATTTCACTTCTTCAGACCTTCTAGAGTAACATCCTATCACTGTATTCTGTTTTAATTTTTTTGTAGCTTTTACTAATGTCTGACATGCTAATATATGATTTTTTTAATCTGTCTCTATTGCAGTCCATGAGGGTAGGTTTTATTTTTGCTCTTCTTAGAGCATAATATAGTAGCTGGCACATAGTAAATATTTACTATATTGAATAAAATGACATATTGATGAAGTTTCTGATGATCTGAAACTAGAAGATTTAGTTAAAACATTAAAGCAGGATCCTTTTTTACTGTTTTTTTTTTTATTGTTCTGTTCATATTTCATTAATCACTATATGAAATCAGACTAAACTTATTTTCTGAGGTTATTTATATGATTAAAAGTAATTATTACTATATGTTTCATATATAGTAAATATAATTATAAACATTCTAGAACTGTTGGGACTCATTTTTTTCTGTTATGATACATTGTATGATACATTGTATTACAATACATTATATTGCAAATGCAAAATTATAGTAATATATTGACTTTAAAATTGGCCTTATAAGAATAAGACACTCTTTTCCCATAAAAAGCTTATGATCTAGGGTATAAGAAAGGCAAATAACTGAGTAGTTACAAGGTATCTGTATAGTTCAGAAACAGATAAATATGTATGCTGTGCAAAGATATCTCTAAGCCTACTAAAATATGTATTTCCAGACTTGATGGAACTTGATATGAGTAGTATATACAATAATATAATATAATATGAAAATTAGAATACAAAGTGGGTACTATTGGCTTATGCCTGCAATCCTTGCTACATGTGAGGCTTATTTCATAAGGATTATGGTTCTAGGCCAGCCAGGACAGAAAAATCTGAAAAACGCAATCTCAGTTGAAGAAGCTGGGTATGATAGTACATACCTGTCATCCCAGCTATAATAAGAAACAAAAAAAATAAGAAAGAAGTGCTCAGGCAAGAATGAGACCCTGTGTCAAAATCATTAGTGCAAAAGAGGGCAGGAGGCATGGCTCAGCAATAGAGTGCCTGCCTTGTTAATGTGAGACCCTGAGTTCAAATCCCAGGATAACCAAAACAACCAAATTTGAACACAGTTGTATGTAAAGAGTGGTGGTAGAGTCAGGGATCTGCCTGCTGAAAGTAGTAATTATGGTCTTGGACAGTCTGAAACTCTATGGATGTGGATCTGGGCTTTTCAGAATCTGGAGATAAAGAAGCCATGTCTGTTTATGAGCCTTAGAGAAATCCCTTATTATGGCTTAGAAAATGTCTTTTAGTAAGAGCAAAACAGTTGTAGGATACATGAATCTATCAGTAGTCCAGATATCACTAGTTAACCAGCAGTTAGAACAGTGAGTGGAAAACCATTTTTAGACCATAATTTGAATGATCATTTCCTCTTTCATAATTTTTAGGTTTAAAATATACACAGATTTTGATTAGCTCAGAAGCAGTCATGGAAGGCATTTTGACTCCTTCCCAAGACTTTTGTTGGGTTGAGCGGCTATACTGGCCACTAGTGGTCATCTAGAGGAGCGAGTATGAGGGCCAGCCCTTGTTTGCAGTTGCACCCATCTGAAAGGGTGGTTTCTCCCCACACACCAAGCTCTTCTAGTCTAACATGCCTCTGTCTCCTTCCTTACCATGTTCTCAAGAGCCCAGAATAATGTATGCTACAAGAAGTGTTTGCCAAGAAAACTCAGGGTAGGTTTCCAGATTTGAGTGCTCTGAAGCAATTAAAGATTGCTTTTATTTTTTTAAAGTCTTGTAACTAAAACTAAACCTTTAAAACTGTAATAAGAAATATTTTGATGTTTATTCCCGTTAAAAACTAAAGTGAAAGTGGTTGGGGAATTGGCTCAGTGGAAGAGTACTTGCCTGGCAAAGTGCAAGATCTTTTTTTTTTTTTTTTAATTTAATTTAATTTTATTTGTGAACATACTGTACAGAGGGGTTACAATTACATGGGCAGGATAATGCATACATTTCTTACCAAGCATTGCAGCCTCCTCCTTTGGTTTACCCTTCACATCCCTTCCCAGCCTCCCTCTTCCCCCCCAATCCCAATCCTTCTCCTTCCCCCGCACCGACGTTGTAAAGCTCGTTTTGGACATGACAACTTGTACTTCTCATTGTTGCAACAGGTCCACCTGTATCCTTAAACAACTGGTTTTTCCCCATCTCCTCCACAAGTTATACTGACATCAAATGTAGTGAAAGCAGGGGTTATACTGTGGAGGAAGGACATACAAAGCAACAAAGAGATAATCTTATAAATGCGTTAGAAACACATGCATAAAAAAACATTAAAATACATATCTAAGGGTTCATTTTCCTGACATCACATTATCTGACCTTTTCCGCTTGACTCATACATATACTAGATATTGCAAATAAGGGAAACCATGGGACCTATGTTTCTTTGGGCCTGGCTTACTTCACTTAATATAATTTTTTCCAAGTTTTTCCATTTCCTAACAAATGGGGCAATGTCATTCTTTCTGATGGAGGCATAGAATTCCATTGTGTATATATACCACATTTTCTTGATCCATTCACCTACTGAGGGGCATCTGGGTTGTTTCCATATCTTAGCTATCGTAAATAATGCTGCAATAAACATTGTTGTGCTGGTAGCTTTAGTGTGGTCTTGTTTGTAAACATTTGGGTAAATCAAAGTGCAAGATCTTAACTTAGGTTCTCAGCTCTGGAGGGAAAAAAAGTATAAAAACTGAAGTGAAGGGGAGGAGAGACTAGATAGCTAAAGAAAAGCATCCTGATGCTATCCTAGAAGTAGGAATTTTTCCATGGTAGTCTAGAAATAGTCATCATTGTATTGTACACAAGTAATTAATTTGTTTGAAGAATATGAAATTTGGTAATTAGTCATCGGTGACTCATTTTGTGTTCATCATATATCTTTCACCCTGACGGGACAACAATAATTTTGCTGTTCAGGAATTCTGAGTTATACATAAGTGATATGCTACCAACTTGATTAGTACCAACTTGATTCTTCTTGGTAGATAACTTGTGATTTACTGGAAAAAGAGAAGAGATCTATGGTTAAGTTCATAGCACCATGTTCCGGAACTCCCTCCCTCAAAACTCACTTCTTAAAGCTAAACATTCTTTTTAGTGTACTCCTGAGATTATAAAAACTTCATTGGTTGACCCAGTTATTATATGTCAAGACTGGCCAGTGATTTTATGTTAGAATCTTATTTGTTAAAATTCTTTATTGTTTACTATTGGAATTCATATATTTGGGGTTTTTTTGTAGGTGAAGCTTTATCCTAAGAGTGTGTTTTGTCTAGTTTTTGAACCCAAATTATACATTTGTAAATGTTACAGAAGCGTTAAAAGACTGGTAAGTATCAAATGTAAGAAATATTAGCAATCAAAAGGCTTAATTCAGGGCTGGGAATTTGGTTCAGTGGTAGAGTGAATGTCTTGCATACATGAGGCCCAGGGTTCTATTCTTCAGCACCACATAAACAGAAAAAAGCCGGAAGTGGCTTTTTTCAAGTGGTAGTGCGCTAGCCTTGTGCTGAAGAGCTCAGGGACAGCGCTCAGGCCCAGAGTTCAGTCCCACGACCAAAAAAAAAAAAAAAAGACAATTCATTTGAAGACTTTGAAATAACATAGTTAGATATCATTAATTTAGCCCCAGAGCAAAACCCTAAACTTTCTGTTGGATGGTGGTTGATTCATGCAGTAGCATATTACAAAATAGCTTAAAGGAACAGACATATTGTTGCTGGAAGAAAACAGTATAAATACATATACTATAATATCTGTATGAATTTTAAAAACAGATAACACATTACCAAACAATTTTATGTCTATAAACATGTGTAATCAAGAAAAACATATATTTCTTTGTACACTAGGATGTATAAAGAATAGTTTTTACTGATATGGCAGCTTGTATAGTCATTTCTTATTATGCGTAGCCCCTGCTCTCTCAGCAGGACTGTAAAATGGCGAAGGGAAACTGGGCAGTTCGTGTCTCCTTTCCTTTTACATCTCTGGGATAAGCATTTTTTAAAGGTTACTGTAGGCTCAGAATTGCTGGGTTTTTTTGTTTGTTTGTTAGCTCACATTAGTAATACAAGAGGGGATTTCATTGTTACATCTCCACACATGTTTATGATACATTCTAGTCTATTTCACCTCCTCTCAAAATTACTTTTAACCTTAAGATAAATTGTTTTGAAAATCTGGATTTTTTTGTTTGTTGTTGTTGTTTTGTCAGTCATGGGACTTGGACTTAGGACCTGGGTGCTGTCCCTGAGCAATTTCACTCAAGGCTAGAGCTCTACCATTTTGAGCCACAGTTCCATTTTCTGAAACTCTTTTAATATTTTGTTGTTCATGACTTCCTTTCTGAATACTTGTTTTCTCTGTATCACCACTTTTGTCTGTTTTGTCTTATTGTTTTTCTGCATATTAAAGTGTGACATTTTTTTATTTGATTCATATGCATCCTAAAGCCAAGTGGCCTAACTTCACCTGCTAGAATTCTTCAATTTTTTTTTTCTTACCTGATAGGAGTCCTTCTTAAACTCTGTTAACTGAGCTTATTTTTGAATAGGGTGGTTTGTGTTTATTCAGGATCTGACCTGGACCACAATTTTCTTCCCATTCATGATTTTTTCCCCAATTTTCTGAGATGACAATCATACTACCATGCTAAACTGTTGATTGATATGGGATCTCACAAATTCCTCCTCTCTCCCATCCTCATGCTGAACTCCAACCTCAATTCTCATCTCTGAGTTCTGAGTAGCTAGGATTATAGACATTATAAGCCTATAATGCCTATAATGCCACCATGCCTAACTTGTTTATCTGTTTTATAGCAGAATCTATCTTAACTTCTACCACCCACTGGTGGTATCTTACCTTTCTAAACTGTGCTAAGACATTTCACACCTGGCACTTATTTCTTCCTTGCAGGGATTATTCAAGAAATGCCTGTGTAGTTTAGAACTATACCCGAGAATTTTATAAGGTTAAGACCAATAACTGGATAATTTTATATTAAATTTTATGTTAAAAACAAACCACGGGCTGGGAAGGTGGCTCAGTGGTAGAGTGCTTGCCTTGCATGCATGCAGCCCTGGGTTTGATTCCTCAGCACCACATAAGCAGAAAAAACAAAAACAAAAAACCACAAAGCCAGGTGTGGTGGCTCACACCTGTAATCCTAGCTACTCAAGAGGCTAAGATCTGAGGATTGCGGTTCAAAAGCCAGCCTGGGCAGGAAAGTCCATGAGATCTTATCTCCAATAAACCACCAGAAAACTGGAAGTGGCGAGGTGGCTCAAGTGGTAGAGTGCTCGTTGAGCTGAAGAGCTGAGGGACAGTGCCCAGGCCCAGAGTTCAAGCTCCACAACCAACTAAAAAAAAAAAAACCACAAAACAAAACAACCACACAGTTTGAAAGTAAATTTGTATTCATTTTTCTAATCTTTTTTTGTTATACTTGCTTCGTAGCTCTGTCATGAGCACTGACAGTAACTCATTGGCACGTGAATTTCTGACTGATGTCAACCGGCTTTGCAATGCAGTGGTTCAGAGGGCAGAGGCCAGGGAAGAAGAAGAGGAGACACATATGGCTGCCCTGGGACAATACCTTGTTTATGGGCGAGGATTTCTGTTACTTACCAAGCTAAATTCTATCATTGATCAGGTAACATTTTCCTATCATTGTTTTTCCTCAGTATATTGTATTTGGTCATAAATGTATAATTTTGGGTGATATTGTTTCTTAGAGGCTCTGAGATAAAGGCCTAGCTCCTACATCGCTCTAGAAAACAGAAAGACAACAACTCCATTTACAACTATATAATTTACTTGGATATGTTTTACTATGTGAAATATGTTAGAAATTTAATTGGCTTTTTTCTGATGTGTTTCATACATATTTTTTATCCAAATATTGTGAAGCAACTGATTATTGTATAAGGTTATAATTTAGAAACATGAATTTCCTTTTTCAGTAATGGTCCAATTCATTTAAAAAATTTTTAGTATGACAGATTTAAGGAGCTTGCTAATACTTACTACTTTCTTTAGCCTGTATGCATTGTTGTTTTTGTTTGAAGTATGGTATGGCCATATGGGCTTGCTGTCTAATGCTCTTCCTTCCTCTTGGTACAGAGAATTGAATTCAGGACCTCAAGCTTGCTAGGCAGACAGTCTACTACTTGAGCCACACCTTTAGTTTCTTTTTCTTTCTTTCTTTTTTTTTTTGTTGGTCATGGGGCTTGAACTCTGGGCCTGGCACTGTCCCTCAGCTCTTTAGCTCAAGGCTATTGAGCTAACAGTGCCACTTCCAGTTTTCTGAGTTTATTGGAGATAAGAGTTTCATGGACTTTCCTGCCTGAGCTGGCTTTGAACTGTGATCCTCAGATCTCAGCCTACTGAGTAGCTAGGATTACAGGTATGAAGCCACCTGTGCCCAGCTTTAGTTCCTTTTTACCTTGGTTATTTTAGAGGTAGAGTCTCAATCCAGGCTGAGTTGGGCCGTGATCTTCCTACTTAGGCATATTGCTTTGATAACAGGTATGTACCATTGTGTCCAACCATTGTACTTCTCCTAATGACAGTGCCCACCACCACACCCAACCTTGAAAGAGATGAAATCTCAGGAAATTTTATGCCCAGGATGGCCCTGAACCCTGATTCCCCAGTCACCACCTCCCAGGTCACTAGGATTTCAGGCTTCAGATACCATGCCCAGGTCTGTCTTTCTTAAAAGATACCATGTAAGTCCCCAGGAATAAATATAATAAAATATGTGCAGTACTTAAGCATGGAATTCCATAATGCATTATGAGACACTAAAGTAGTCCCTAATAAATGGAGAACTATGTAATATTATTGAAAGAATCAATACTGTAATGATAGGTTTTCTCTAAATTGATCATGTATTCCCTATAGGAATTGCACTAGTTTTTTTTTTTTTTCTTCTGCTGGTCCTGGGCTTGAATTCAGGGTCTGGGCGTTGTCACTGAGCTTGTTTGCTTGTTTTCCCTTATTTTTCCTCTTACTTGAGTAACGGCTCCACTTCTAGCTTTTTGTGAGTTAACTGGTGATTAGAGTCTCATGGACTTTCCTGCCCAGGCTTGCTTCTCAGATCTCAGCCTCCTGCGTAGTTAGCTTTATAGGTGTGAGCCACCTGTGCTAGGTTCACTAGCTTTTTAAAATCTACACATATTATACAATTTACCCATGTCACATAGACAAGTTTATAGTGTAGTCAGAGATGTATTAACCCATTGTTTTAGGCAGTTTCAGAACATTTCTATCACCTCAGAAAGAAACTCCATACCCTCTCTATCTGTTCCCAGCTCTTTTTTTTTTTTTTGGGTCCAGTCGTGGGGCCTGAACTCTGGGCCTGGGTGCTGTCCCTCAGCTCTTCATCTCAAGGCCAGCGCTCTACCTCTTGAGCCACAGTGCCACTTCCGGCTTTTTTTCTTTTTGCTTATGTGGTGCTGAGGAATCGAACCCAGGGCCTCAGGCATGTAAGGCAAGCGCTCTACCACTGAGCTACCTTCCCAGCCCCTTTGTTCCCAGCTCTAAGC
Organism: Dipodomys spectabilis; assembly: GCF_019054845.1. NCBI lineage: Eukaryota > Metazoa > Chordata > Mammalia > Rodentia > Heteromyidae > Dipodomys > Dipodomys spectabilis. The sequence continues at coordinate 190,606 of NW_024870773.1, forward strand.
AGCCACCCTATCTGCTTTCTGTCTCTGAAGATTTTATCTTTTCTCTTTTAAGCCATGAAATATTTTAATGCATTAGTAAATGACTAAAATCATTTAAGATTATATAACTTCCTTCAGTAAAACTTCATACTTGACCATCTAGGCATAGGAATGATAATTATTATTAAAAATTTAAATATCACTTGTACCTCATGGTTATGTATGCTAATCAAATTATGAGAACTGACATTTTCTTTTTATTGTGGTGCTGGAGATTGAACATAGAGGCTTGTACATGCGAGGCAAGCACTTTTCCATTGAACCATATCCCCAACACTTGCTAGTCCAATTTTGATAAATTATGTTGGCACCAGATCACTTGCCACCTATTATATAAGAAGTCAAACTCCATGTTTAAAATAAGAGTACTGAGGCTCTACTACCCAATTCATGCCTTCAACCCCTAAAAGGTCTTTTAGTTATCCAAATAGATCTCCTTCTGTTACTAATGAAGAAACTGAGATCTGGAGCAATTAAATGACAAAAGTCACTTGATACAGGTTCTAAGAGTAAAATCAAGGAAAATTGTTACTTTAACCTTTAGCTATTTTTCTGTGAAATACCATCTTACTTTTTCTACAACTTTGTAGTAATATCACTTTCACATGTAGTGCTGCTTAACTAGCTCCTCTATAGTGGCATACTGTAGTATGGCTATGTAGTTTACTGATTTATTCAACAGACCATTCAGTACCTACTGTGTCTAGCACCTTCTGGATGCAGGGATGAAAAAACAGAGACTATCTTTACCAGGAGCTCTTGCTTTTGAAAAGAAGGGCTGATAGTGATGACAAAAACGGCCTGGCATCCTCACATAGGGATTCACAGTACAAAGAGGAATAAGCATGTACACCTATTTCGGTGTACAAGAATTCAGTCATTTAGGAGGCTGAGGGTTGTTTGATGGCTGCCTCAGTTCTGCCCACATGGATAAGTAGGCCACGTTTCTCATTAAGCCACATCTAGCCTCTTTACCTGATAGTTGGAAACACTCTGAAGAGGGAAGGGGGAAGTGGCAAGAAGCTACATAGCCATTTTGATTGCATTGTTGGTCAAAACAACCCCCAAAGCCAACTCAGATTTAAGGGATGGAGAAGTAAAGCCCATCACTTGATAGGAGGAACTACAGTTAGTCTGTAGCTATGTTTCATCCACCATACTCCTCTTTGGCCAAAATAACATTCCTCCTGCACTCCTTCCCTGCCTCACAGAGTATGGTCCTATCCTGCATCTTCCTGGAAAGCTCGGGATCTCCCTGTATGCACTGGGTCCCAGGTGAGCTTCCACACATGGTACTTTTGTTGTAGCTCTTCTCAGTGGAAAATTTGTGAACCAAGAGGCAAACTACCTGCCCCCATCTCCAGAGTCCTACATGCACAGTGACAAGATGGGGAAAAGCTAGCCACACAGTTAACGGGACAGGGAAAGAGGCATGTAGCATTTCCTTAACCATAGTGGTTATGGAAGATTGCAGGTCTATGAGAGCAGCACCTCCTTCTATTCTGGGGGCTTGGAATGTGTTTGTTTGTTTATCAGTCATGGGGTTTGAATCCAGGGCCTGGCCACTGTCCCTGAACTCTTCAGCTCAAGGCTAGTGCTCCACCACATGAGCCACAGTACCTCTCCTGGTTTTCTGGTGGCTAATTGGAAATTCAAGTCCCTTGGACTTTCCTGCCCAGACTGGCTTTGAACAGCTATACTCAGATCTCAGCCTCCTGAGTGGCTAGGATGACAGGTGTGACTCACTGGTACCCAGCCCATGTGTTCATTTTTTGATGTAATTCTTTTTTTATTTTTTTTTGGTCGGTCGTGGGGCTTGAACTCTGGGCTTGAGCGGTGTCCCTCAGCTCTTCAGCTCAAGGCGAGTGCTCTACTTGTTTGAGCCACAGCACCACTTCCAGTTTTCTAGTGGTTTTATTGGAGATAAGAGTGTCATGGAAAGCAGGGGTTATACCGTGGGGGAGGGACATACAAAGAAACAAAGAAATCACCATAAATATGCTAGAAACAATTGCAAGAAAGAAAAAAACATTTGAATACTTATCTTGGGGTTCATTTCACTTAACATCAACTTATCTGACCTTTTCTGCTTGTCTCAGACATATACTAGTTATTGCAACTAAGGGAAACCATAGGACCTATGTTTCTTTGGGCCTCGCTTACTTCACTTCATGTAATTTTTTCCCAAGTCTTTCCATTTCCTAACAAATGGGGCAATGTCATTCTTTCTGATGGAGGCATAGAATTCCATTGTGTATATATACCACATTTTCTTGATCCATTCATCTACTGAAGGGCATCTGGGTTGGTTCCATATCTTAGCTATGGTAAATAATACTGCAATAAACATAGTTGTGCTGGTAGCTTTAGTATGGTCTTGTTTGTGATCATTTAGGTAAATGCCCAAAAGTGGGATTGCTGGGTCTTGATGTTGGTATAATTTGGGGAGGGGAAAGAAAAAAACAAATCATTTAAATAGCGATACAGGTGGACCCATTGCAACAATGAGATGTACAAGTCGTTATGTCAAAAAACAAACTTTACAACTTTGGCCAGGGGTGGGGAAGAGTTGTGTGGCGGGTGTAGGGGGGAGATGGGAAGGGGAAACAAAGGAGGAGGCAACAATGCTTGATAAGAAATGTACTCATTACCTTGCCCATGTACTTGTAACCCCCGTGTTCGGTATTTTCACAATAAAAAAAAAAGAGTGTCACGGACTTTCCTGCCCAAGCTGGCTTTGAACCGTGATACTCAGATCTCAGTCTCACCGGTGCCCAGCTTATGATATAATTCTTTAATTAATGGTTTTGCAGGACTTTTGGCTCTATGCTTTGAGATGTTTTGTCCAACAGATTGCTTCCTTTTTCCTGCCTATCCAAAATTTTCTTGATGTTCCTTGGCATGACATTTGAGGACCCCTTTTTGCTGCCTATCAGCCGTTGGAGATTCCTAGACATCAGAATGGTTCAGGATATCAGCTTTTCCCTGACTTACTTCATTTGCGCTGTGTCCCACTCTGCTACTACTGCTTCTGAATGTCTAAGCTGGACAATTAGTTAAAAATCTAGGCTAACAATGCAAGTATAAAAAGGGCAGGTACTTGAGATATGTTTTTTGAATTGAATTTAAAAAGTGCTACCTGAATGAAAATTATTTTGCTGTTTATTATTATTTTGAGGAAGTTTAAAAGGTAAGACTAGCCTTTTTAACTTCAAGAAGGTAGTTAAAAGTGTAAATATTAAGCAAGGCTATTTAGAAATAGCCAGGGAATGGTTCTGTGTATGGCCTGTATTGTCTATGACATAAGGTATTAAAAGACTCCCTGCTCCCCCATATACTGTGTGATTATGTACACTTAAGACCCTGGGAGATAAAACTAGAGCTTGATTTGAAATAAAGGGCTGCAAGCTCTGGTTTTTCAGGGTGCCTACAAATAAGAAAAAAAGTATTTTATGAAATACAAAAATATGAATTGTGTTGGAAATATGCTCATTGATTGTGAAATAAAGATTGATTTTCCCCTGTTGTTGTATCAGACTGCAGGATGGCTCTAATTCCAGTGGTAAAGGTAAACCCAAGTACAGCCTTATCCTTTAGAAAGGCCATAGGTTTTGAGAACTAATCCACTTAGAAAATTGGGACCCTTGGCATGAAATCCTGAGAAGGAAAGCAGTCGTCTGAGTTGATGGAAAACTTTGCAGAGGAGATATTTCCAGGGTGAAGCCCTAAAGTGGTGGGAAGGAATGAGGGACATACAAGAGCCATGTGTCACAGGAGGCAGGAATTCCTGTTCACACAACAGTGACAATTTACCAGTGTACTGCTGTGGAGCAGCGAGCTAACTTATTAAGACAATGTATCTGTAGTTCTGTGTCACACATGGAGGTCCTGAAAGCTCCATTAGACCACTGTCTATTAAATATAAAGATGAGGATTAGTACTCTACAGGAAGGATGAGCTAAAAAAAGTAGCTTCCTTTATTGAAGACCATGTATTTTAGACCTTACCTTGTTTGACACTTCAGTCTGTTATAATGGAACTCACACATTGGTCATCCCATTAGCATTCCATTAAGGTTGCATTTGTGAAGGTCCCCCAGGCACGCTCTAGTCCCTGTGAAAAAGTGAAAGACTTCGGCCATCATCTTGCATAGATCAAGAACAATAGTTTTTTTTTTTAATTTAACTATGTACTAGGAATAAGATTTATTTAGTTCCTCAGTTAAGTAACAATTTAAACTTAATTATTGTATCTTTGGTGCACTTTGTTTTCATGCAGGTTGAAAAACAATGTATTCCTTGATTATTTACATACACGCATTATATCTTATTATTCATTTGGATAATTTTATGATCATCATTTTCTTGCTGTAGTTTTTTTATTGTGAAAATACCGAACATGGGGGTTACAAGTACATGGGCAAGGTAATGAGTACATTTCTTATCAAGCATTGTTGCCTCCTCCTTTGTTTCCCCTTCCCATCTCCCCACTACACCCGCCACACACCCCCTTCCCACCCCTGGCCAAAGTTGTAAAGTTTGTTTTTTGACATAACGACTTGTACATCTCATTGTTGCAATGGGTCCACCTGTATCGCTATTTAAATGATTTGTTTTTTTCCTTCCCCTCCCCAAATTATACCAACATCAAGACCCAGCAATCCCACTTTTGGGCATTTACCTAAATGATCACAAACAAGACCATACTAAAGCTACCAGCACAACTATGTTTATTGCAGTATTATTTACCATAGCTAAGATATGGAACCAACCCAGATGCCCCTCAGTAGATGAATGGATCAAGAAAATGTGGTATATATACACAATGGAATTCTATGCCTCCATCAGAAAGAATGACAATGCCCCATTTGTTAGGAAATGGAAAGACTTGGGAAAAAATTACATGAAGTGAAGTAAGCGAGGCCCAAAGAAACATAGGTCCCATGGTTTCCCTTATTTGCAAGAACAATAGCTTTTTACCCGGTTAACTATCCTTTTTTCTTGCACTACTTTCTTTGGTTTCTCTGGTTCCACTTCTCTTCTAAGATTTACTTTTCAGTCTTCTTTGCAGGCTTCCCTTCAGCACTGTCCATCCTTCAGTCCACAAGCACTCCCCTGTTCTCATCATTCTGTCTTCCTCACTCTCTCTGGGATTCCTCACATACGTCCTGGACTCCCCGCCATCCCTACACCCCTGCCCCCCCCCCCCCCCGCCTCAGTCCCCAACCCCTACCTACACCAGTACCTCTCAAGTCTTTTTATCCATATTCTTTGTTTAGGTTCCAGATCCATAGATCATCTCTATTAAAAAGCTTCCCATATGGGTATCAAACTGGCGTCTCAGACACCATGTATCTAAAAGGTGAATTCATCTTTCCCCCAACCCAGGACCACTGCTAAATTTTTTGTTTTGGAGAACATTGCTAGCTACCTAATAGCCTAAAACAGAAACTTTTTAGATCTTTAAAAAATGATTTCTTTTGCCTCAGAGAAAACCAACTGTAAAGTTGTATCAGTTCTGTCTCAGTTTCTCAAATATATCTCCTTTTCCACTTCTGTTGTCAGAGTACTTTAGATGGTCATCTTCTCTCTCTAGTGGACTTTTGTGACCTTGCCTTAACACTGTCTCTTCTTCTGATCCCATCCCCACAGCTTGATGAGAGGAATAACTCCTGATTTAATTGGTTATTCAATGTCCTGCGTGTAGCTCCCTGGTTCTCCTCCTCCTTCTATATTTCTGATAATGACTGCTCTTTGTTCTGACTTCCTAAATTGAATATCTGTACAGCTAGAGGACTGATTTACACTGCATACCTTCTATTGTTCTTGTTTGTGTGTATGTATTTTATGGACCAAATGAGGGGGCCTTCTCCAGCTTGGACCACTTACTCCAGAAAGGGTAAGACAGGAAGTCCTCTGGCTGTCGCGTGCAGTTGATAAACATGTAAAATCATCTTCACTAATAACTTTTATATATATATATATATATATATATATATGTGTGTGTGTGTGTATGTGTGTGTGTGTGTATATATATATATATATATATAAAATTTTATGTTTCCTGAGTTTCATATTTAACTGCATGAAGTCTTACATTTTCCCAGTAACATTGAGTTATTATTTTGTTGTTTAATAGGGCTCAACTTTTCATTTTCACCTAACAAATCTGTTTTCTTCATAGGTGAGGAATTCTTTCAAGTGCATGGTGGTAATGGCAGCTACTTTTGGAAATACCAACAAGAATGTGTTAAGTACTGCCACATAGTGTTACATTCTTGTCATAGGAAAAGCTTATAAATGGAAAAGCGTCTCTGTTTTAATTTATCTTTAAGATGGATTAATTTGATTCTTAGGTTCTCAAGTACAGCCTTTAAAGAAAAAGGGTGTTTTAGTTCAATTTAAGACAAGGTATTAGACATGGATGTGTCTAATATGTGCTCTTAGCACAAATTAGAGGACTCCCTTGTTTCTGACATAGGCGCTGACATGCAGGGAAGAGCTCCTGACTCTGCTTCTCTCGCTCCTTCCCCTGGTATGGAAGATCCCTGTTCAGGACCAACAGACAACAGGTATGTTTCCTCTGCAGCCAGCACTTGTGCTTTCAAAATCCCACTGAGAAGAAATACATCGAGAGCAGCATGGTCACTGATTTTTTTAAAGTACAAATCTGAAGTATTATTTTCTTTTAAGACTAGGTAGGAGTGACAACGCTAATAGATATTTTTAATTTCAGATTTTGAAAAAAATTATATACAAAATATATGCAACTTTAAATATTTCATGGGAAGATGGACAGTTTTCCATCCTGTCCATGTGTTTTAAAATCTCTCAGGTTTTAAAAAAGTCCTCCTATATTTTATTGCATGAGTTTTAATTTGTAGTAAATTTCTGCGGTGAAACTCTTTTCAATAAGGCCTTCTAATACTGATGTGTGCTTGTTTGTTGATCAGTAACTCCCTGCTCTTATTTTTCTTTGGAATTTGAATTCAAATATTGTTTATCCCTTAAGAATCTGACTAGTAGTGCTTTTTCAGGGATGCCATCTTCCTTGTACGCCAGTATCTTTTGCTTGGGTAGAATTGATCAGATCCTTTAAGTTTTTGTTCTCATCTGTTATATTTTCCCTCTCCTAATGAACGCATGGGTATTTTATTTACAGATTTTTATTTATATGCCCCAAATTAAAAATATTTTTCATATAGCTCTTATAACATATTACAAAGGGAAAGGTAAATTAGTTATCTTTAGTGAGGAGAATTCATTCTCCAAGAAATAATTAGTGGTTACTGACCACATGTTAGGCTCTAGGTTTGAGACTGAGGATAAAGCAATGATGTCTCTTACCTATGCATAGCTGAAGGCATTATAACTACAGTCCTAGGCCAGAGGCCCAACTCAAGAGGTTCCAATGTGGCAGGTTTGGTCACTTACCTAAAATGCAGAAGAAGAAAAGAAGAAGGAGGAGGAGGAGGAAGAAGAGGAGGGGGGGGTTAGAGTTAGGAGGAGGAGGGTTAGGGTTAGGAGGAGGAGGAGGAAGAGAAGGAGGAGGAAGAGGAGGAAGAGAAGGAGGAGGAAGAGGAGGAAGAAGAAGAAGAAGAGAAGAAGAAAAAGAAAAGAAGAAGAAAGAAGAAGAAGAAGAAGAAGAGGCAAAGCAAAGCTTACCGTCCATCTTCAGGGTATAGCCCTGAGCTTTAGGTTTAAATAGAGAAAGAACTGGGATAGGGGACAAGAGGTATGCATAATTAAGCAATCCTAGGCAAAATGTCACCTGTTTGATCATGATCTCAGTTCTGTTTCTAGAGAAGTTGTTGTCATTACTTGAGGAGAGCATTCTGGTTCCCATGAGCTGGTAGCTGTGCTTCAAGTTGCAGCTTCATCATATGTCATTGTCCTGTGACGTTTTGATGTGCCTTGGGGATAATTATGGTCCTTGCCATAACTATCACCCTTGGTGCCAGTACCCAGAGTGCTACAGTAAAGAGACTCATAGCAAAGGAGACATGGAGAATGGAGGGAGAGATGTCAGGTATTAGCCTGCTTTTAGATAACTTATAGGGCATGTAGGGAGTTGGTACTTTTTAGCAAAAGCCATTTCTAAGTGCTTGTTCTAGCAGGAGACACCAGAGAAATATTTTGAATGAAGAACTATCTTAATTGCAATCTTGGTGAATATTTGGTATGTGCTATATGGTTTGTATTAAGATTCTTTAAAAACTATGAATCGATACTTTTTTGAGAACATAATATACCCCTGTGTGTTAATTGTGGCATTATCAGTGTAATGAGGAATACCACACACTACAACTTCTACATATTTGGAAGTTAGGGTGCAATACATGGGTTGAGATGTAATTTGCTTTCCTAAATCTGTTTTTGGTTGTTTTCATGATCAATTAGTACTCTTTGAATTAAAGCCCCCTGGTGTTTAGTGTGGGAAGTGACCCAGACACTTCACCAAGCTGAAGGAAAGCAGCCTACAACAAAATCATTCTTTCTTCTTTTTTTTTTAGATTTTAACCTGCCATTGTCGTCTGATATAATCCTGACCAAAGAAAAACATTCAGGTTCACAAAGATCTACTCAGGGAAAATTATATTTAGAAGGAAGTACTCCACATGGTCAAGTTTCTGCAAAAGTAAACCTTTTTCGAAAAAGCAGACGACAGCGTAAAAGTACCCATCGCTACTCTGTCAGAGATGCAAGAAAGACACAGCTCTCCACCTCTGACTCAGAAGGCAATTCTGATGAGAAAAGTCCAGCCGTGAGTAAGCATAGGCGGCCCCACGTGCTGCAGCGCTTTGTAGTGCAGCCTCCTAAGGGCCACCTTACAGCTCAACTCGACTCGCTTGTAACCAAAGAGCAGACTCCTGACACCATGGCTTTGGAAAGTTCCAGAGACATCATTCCAAGACTAGAGTCTAATTCTGATATTTTAAGTGAGCCAGCTGCCTTGTCTATTCTCAGTAACATGAATAATTCTCCATTTGACTTATGTCATGTCTTGTTATCTTTACTGGAAAAAGTCTGTAAGTTTGACATTGCTTTGAATCATAACTCTGCCCTGGCAGCCAGTGTAGTACCCACCCTGACTGAATTCCTAGTGGGTTTTGGAGACTGCTGTAATCTCAATGACTATGTAGAGAGCCACGTGCTGTCTGCAGGTTGGACTGAAGAGCCAGTTGCTTTGGTTCAACGGATGCTCTTTCGAACAGTACTGCATCTCATGTCAGTAGATATTAATACTGCAGAGGCAATGCCAGAAAGTCTTAGGAAACATTTAACCGAATTGCTCAGGGCTGCTTTAAAAATCAGAGCATGCCTAGAGAAGCGGCCTGACCCGTTTGCACCAAGATCAAAAAAAACACTACAGGAGGTCCAGGAGGGCTTTGTGTTTTCCATGTATCGCCATAGAGCCCTGCTTCTTCCTGAGCTTCTGGAAGGAGTTCTACAGATCCTGATCTGTTGTCTTCAGAGTGCAGCTTCAAATCCCTTCTACTTTAGTCAAGCCATGGACTTGGTTCAAGAGTTCATTCAGCACCAAGGATTTAACCTATTTGAGACAGTGGTTCTTCAGATGGAATGGCTGGTGGCAAGAGAAGGAGTCCCTCCTGAGGCCTCAGAACATTTGAAAGCCCTCATCAGCAGTGTGCTGAAGATCATGAGCACTGTCAAAAAAGTGAAATCAGAGCAACTTCACCACTCGGTGTGTCCTAGAAAACGGCACCGGCGCTGTGAGTATTCCCACTTTATGCATCATCACCGGGATCTCTCCGGTCTTCTAGTTTCTGCTTTTAAAAACCAGCTTTCCAAAAACCCATTTGAAGAGACTGCGGATGGAGATGTTCATTACCCTGAGCGCTGCTGTTGCATTGCGGTGTGTGCCCACCAGTGCCTGCGCTTGCTGCAGCAGGCTTCCCTGAGCAGCACCTGCATCCAGATTCTGTCAGGGGTGCACAGTGTTGGCATATGCTGCTGCATGGACCCCAAATCTGTGATTGTCCCTTTGCTCCATGCCTTTACAGTGCCAGCGCTGAAACACATTCAGCAGCAGATACTGAATATCCTTAACAAACTTATTTTGGACCAGTTAGGAGGAGCAGAAATATCACAGAAAATTAAAAAAGCTTCTTGCAACATCTGTACTGTTGACTCTGATCAACTGGAAGAGACTCTGCAGGGTAACTCGTGTGATGACCAGACTCCTTCTAGCTTACTCAGCCCCTCCTACAGATACCAAGGCATCCTGCCCAGCAGCGGGTCTGAAGACTTGCTGTGGAAGTGGGATGCACTAGAGGCTTATCAGAAATTTGTTTTTGAAGAAGACAGATTACATAATATACATATTGCAAATCACATTTGCAGTTTAATCCAGAAAGGCAATGCAGTTGTGCAGTGGAAACTGTATAATTACATATTTAGTCCTGTGCTCCAAAGAGGAGTTGAATTAGCACATCACTGTCAACACCAGAGCATCTCATCAACTCAGACTCCCAGGAGTAGCTATCAGAAACAGTGTGTGCCTCAGGAAGTGCTTCAGATCTACCTAAAAACTCTGCCTGGCCTGCTCAGATCCAGGTTTGTGTATGTGCACATGCACAGATATTTATTTCTCTGGTGGATGCTTGTATTTGAATTTCTAGCCATGCTGTTTCCAGAGTCTCGTTACTGCTGAAATAGTACTGACAATTTTTTTCTTAGGATATGATTTTAGCTTATTAGCAAAAAAAAAACTCCCATCCTATGTCTTGTTTTAAACCTTTTGTTTACTTTCTTTCTCTGGGAGTAGTTTATAGAGGAGAGACTATAGCCATAGGTTGTAATTTCTCAATGGAAAAAAAGGTAAGTTTTAGATAGATTTCTAAGAAAAAACATAGATGCAACACAGATACAGAAGAGCAAGGGCAAGTCTAAATTTTATAACATTAACCCCACTACCTTGTATAACTGATATAAGCAAATAAGAAAAACAATTAATTTTTTAAGAATTGATTTATATTTACTAGATAGGATATTATTTATCATTAAGAATGTTCATAAAGAGCCTGGCACTGGTGGCTCATGTCTGTAATCCTAGGTACTCAAGAGGCTGAGATCTGAGGATTGTGGCTTAAAGCCAGTCCAGGCAGGAAAGTTTATGAGCCTTATCTCCAGTTAACCACAAGAAAACTGGAAGTGTAACTGTGGCTCACAGTGGTAGAGCGCTAGCCTTGAGCAAAGAAGCTCAGGGACAATGCCCAGGCCCTGAGTTCAAGCACCATGACTGTTTCTAAAGACCATGGTAAAACAGGAGAGAGAAAATGCTTATAATATTTTATGAATGAAATATACAAAATTTAAAATAGCATATTTATATACAATTATATAAAATAAGCACTTCATAGAATAATAATTACTGAAACAAGTCTATTAAGAGAATTATTTTCAAATACCATACTTATATTTATTAAGCAGTACATACAAAAATTAGGAAATGTACACAAGCAAAAATAATAAAATTTAAATTACCAGTGAATTTTCTAGGCCTTTTCTTTTTTTGGCAGTAGTATGGTTTAAACTCAGAGCTTGATAGTATTTGCTTGTTAGTCACTCTACTATTTGAGCTACAGCTTTATTTTGGGGAGGGGGGTTGTTTTTGTTTTAAGGTTAGTTTTTCAGAGACAGTCTTGCTCAGGCCAGCCTTAGACTCTGATCCTCCTACCTATGCCTTTCACATAGCTGGGATGACAGACATATATACATACCTTGCTTATTTGTGGAAATAATGTCTCTCAAATTTCTTGCCCAGGTTGGCCTTGAACTATGAATCTTCCCGTCTCTGCCTTCTGAGTAGCTGGTATTGTAGCTGTGAGCCACGATGCCTAGCATGATTTTCCAGATTTTGTGATTGTCAAGTCTGGTACATTTAAAAATTAATTTTATAAATAAATGATGTTTCTGATAGTTTGAGTGGCCTTTCAAATGAATGTATATACCATTTAAATAACTTTGATTAAGTTATAACCTATCAATATTATATATCTGTGTGGTATCTTAAAAACTGTTTATACCACTGAGCCCACTTGCCCCTTGAAAACTTTTGTAACATTTGTCTACTTGAATTGGATATTGGCCGAATCAGAGAACTGTAGGGAAACTTGTATGCTTTTGAAATATAACATGAGAGAAAATTCAAGATTTTCAGTTCTGTAGTATAGTTCTTTCCTTTTATGAAATGTACATGTAAAAAAAAGTCTTGAGTGAACACTAAGCAGATAAACAAATTATGAGTTGCCTGCCTTCTGCTCTGTTATACAGTTCAAGTGTGAGAGTGGTTGTAACACGTAGAATTTATATAGAATTTTCTATTTGGAAAAAAATATTCCTTTCTGAGTTGTTTTATTTAATTTGAGCTGGATGTAATCCTTTCTTTTTAAATACTGTCAGAGCCATATGCACAGTATCTGAAAGAGGATGGAGAATAATTAGACCATAATCTGAGGTCAGTGAGTAAAGACTTTGTCCAGATAAGGACTGGGAAGGTGGCTCAGTGGTAGAGAGCTTGCCTTGCATGCATGAGGCCCTAGGTTCGATTCCTTAGCACCATATAAGCAGAAAAAGCTGGAAGTGGCACTGTGGCTCAAGTGGTAGAGCGCTAGCCTTGAGCTGAAGAGCTGAGGAACAGTGCCCAGGCCCAGAGTTCAGGCCCCACAACCGACAAAAAAAAAAGAAAGAAAAGAAAAGACTTTATCCAGATAATGAATCAAGTGGGACAGTGTTTAGAATATATTGTGTGCAGCAATGATATACTGAAGAATGCATGTGCCTATTTGTAAGTTACGTTTCTATACGTAAAACTTCTTGTGCTTTTTTCCTTTTTCTCACAGGGTAATAAGAGATTTATTTTTAAGTTGTAATGGAGTAAGTCAAATAATTGAATTAAATTATCTAGATGCTATACGAAGCCATTCCCTAAAAGCATTTGAAACTCTGATAATCAGCCTGGGGGAACAACAGAAAGATGCTTCAGTCCCAGGTATTGATGGACTAGACACTGAGCAGAAGGAGTTGTCATCTTTAAGTGCAACTCCTTCCTTTTCTAGCCAACAGGCTTGTTCAGATGCTCCTCAGAGCCTCCGCAAGTTCTATGCCACTCTCAAAGAAGCTTATCCAAAGAAACAGAAGACTTTTCACCAGGATGTTCATATCAATACCATAAACCTCTTCCTCTGTGTGGCATTTTTATGTGTAAGTAAAGAAGCAGAGGCTGATGGGGAGTCAGCCAATGAATCCGAGGACACATCTGGCTATGATAGTACAGCCAGTGAGCCTTTAAGTCACATGATGCCATGTCTGTCTCTTGAGAGCCTTGTCTTGCCGTGTCCCGAACGTTTGCATGAAGCAGCAGATGTTTGGTCAATGTGCCATTGGATTTACATGTTGAGCCCAGTCTTCCAGAAACAGTTTCATAGGCTTGGTGGTTTCCGAGTATGCTATAAGTTGATATTTATGTTAATACAGAAATTATTCCATAGTCAGGAGGAGGAGCAAGGAACAAGGCAGGGAGATTTGACTGTAAATGAAAACCAAGATCTGATGAGAACCTCTCCAGCTAAGATTACATTGAAGGAAGACTTACCACCTTTACCTGCAAAACATGACCCCATTGCATCAGAACTGGGAAGTCTAAGAGACAATGCGGATAGCATAGGTATATTAGAGACACAGCATATTTCCTGTACAAATATGGAACAAGTTTCAGCTATTGAAGCTGCTTCTGAGGAAGCAGAGGTGTTCATGAATGGAGGAAAGGAGGCTTCACTTCAGAGCATAAGACTTTTGGAAGCCCTTCTGGCCATTTGTCTTCATAGTGCCAGGACAAGTCAGAAGATGGAACTGGAGTTACCTACTCAGGTAATATTATGTCCTTAGTCTGTATTATGTCCTTAGTATATGTATGTGTATACACTTACATGTGTACAAATGTGCATTTATGATCTTCCTTTCATTTTTCCAGAGCTTTTATATTCTGAGAAGCTTGGGTACTATGGAGGACATGAAGGAGTACATAAACCAGTTCTTAGAGAATCTTACAGTTGAGTTTACAGTGCAGAATTCCTGTGAAACAGTTTACATAGTATCAAAGGAGTAGTTACACATACCGCATTTTAGACTTTAGTATTCACAATCTCGGGAGGTACTGATGGGTGCCCTACTCAGATTCCTTGGCTGTGTTACAGCTCTAGTATAATCATCACCATATCTTGTCTGTACCTATTTGTTCCATGTGCTAGACTGAGAATTCCTTAAAAGAGAAGCCTGTTTCTTAACCATTGTTAGATATACCTTGCCTTTGTAGAGATAGAGGCAAGCAGCAAGGGCTTCCTTCAGTGTCAGAAGAGAAGAGAAATAGAACACAACTGCTTAGTGAATTCTACGAGAAAGGAATTTGCAAACTCTAGAGAGGGCTAAATAAAACTCTGAAGTTTTAAAGAATCATCTTTTTGTGACTCAATTATTGTACAGTATCTTGAATTTTACAATCACATGAGTAATATATTTGATAAATAACTCATTTTGGTAGGATATTTGAATATGAGTTCAAATTTTACACGTTTACCATTTTATTTAGTTGTAAAGTATGTTATTAATATTCTTACTCTTGTATTTTTATCTAGAACTTGTCTGTGGAAAGTATACTGGGTGAGATGAGGAACCATCTTTTCAAGTCAAAGGTGACTGAAACTGAGTTAGCAAAGCCTTTATTTGATGCCTTACTTCGAGTAGCCCTGGGGAGTCACTCAGCACACTTGGACCATAATGACACTATGACTGAGAAGGTATGAATCCATGTAGTTGTGTTATGTGGACATTCTAACCACTTAGAATGTTTATCAAGTGAGGTTATGGGTCATGCTTCTCCAGCTGAAGCAGAGAGTGTTTCATCAGTGTCCAGTCAGAAAACAAACAGCAGTATGACATGCTTTGTAAATCTAATCTTGAATTTTATTGGGAATCACTCCCAGTAAGACAGAGAGGTATTATTTGATTTAGTAACTCTTACATCAAATGATGATTTGAGGATAGTGACCATTCATTCAGTTATCTTATTGGTACAGTGATAGCTTCACTCGTTCAGCTAACATTTCCAGAATATTCTACTCACTTTAAATCGCGCAATATAAAAATGACTAGCCCTGGGCTGGGAAGGTGGCTCAGTGGTAAAGTGCATTGCCTTTCATGCCTGAGGCCCTGGGTTCGATTCCTCAGCACCACATAAGCAAAAAGAAAAAAGCCGGAAGTGGCTGTGGCTCAAGTGGTAGAGCGCTAGCCTTGAGCTGAAGAGCTGAGGGACAGCGCCCAGGCCCAGAGTTCAGGCCCCGCGACCGGACCCAAAAAAAAAAAAAAAAAAAAAAAAAAAAAATGACTAGCCCTCACGAAGAAAATAGCAGTTATAATTTTTTAGTTGTTTATATTAACATTTTTTCTAAAGTGATTGTTTCAATTTTTTTCCCTAAAACTTTGTAGTATATATTTAGTTCACTTTCCTTTCCTGTCATGTTTCCTTTACCTTTGGTTAATAAGGGCTAATTTTATCTTTATAAACTCCTCTTCAAACAATTTGGCCCAGAAATATATATTATGTTTTATCATCTTTTACCATATTATGTTATTGTTTGCCATAACTTTTTTTTATTTTTGTGCTGGTCCTGGGGCTTGAAGTCAGGGCCTGGGTGCTTTCCCTGAGCTTTCTTTTTCTCAAGGCTAGCAGTCTACCACTTGAGCCACAGTGCCACTTCTAGCCTTTTCTGAGTAGTTTATTGGAGATAAGAGTCTTATTGACTTTCCTGCCTGGACTGGCTTCAAACCAGCTGAGATCCTCAGATCTCAGCCTCCTGAGTAGCTAGGATTATAGGCATAAGCCAACTGTGCCTGGCCATTTATTTTTTAGTGAAACAAATGACTCCATTTTTATGGCAGTAATTGTATTTGAACTCAGGGCTTAGACCTCGTAGGGCAGGTAGATGCTCTACCACTTGACTCATGCCCCAAGGCCTTTCTGCTTTCATTATTTTTCCAGTAGATTCACTTTTTGCCTAGGCTAGCCTGAACTGCATGCTTCCTATTTGTGCTTTCCTTTGTAGTTGAGATGATATGCAAGTACAACTGAGCCCAGCCTTTCATTGGTTGAGATGAAGTGTCACAAACTTTTTATAGGGAATAACCTCAAAATGCTATCCTTGTGATTTTAGCTTCTTGAGTAGCTAGGATTACAGATATGATCTTCTGTATCTGACCTAAAATGCCCTTTGATTATGATATTGTCTGAGGGGGGTCTGAGAAATTTTGCTGTATGAATAACAATTTTATGGTGGTTATTATTTTTTGGTAAAAATTTTAAATTGTTATTATAAAGGTGATGTATAGAAGGGCTGCACCTACCTAAGTCAGGTAAAGATTACATTTCCTTTTAGACGGTGGATTTTTTTAAGTATTGACAGTTTATCAAATGACTTTTGAGTGATATTCTGTTATTTTTTTAAAATGAGTGAAATCTGGGTACCATTGGCTCATGCCTGTAATCCTAGCTTATCAGGAGGCTGAGATCTAAAGCCAGCCCAGGCAGAAAAATCCGTGAAACTCTTATCTCCAATTAACTTCCAGAAAACTGGAAGTAGCGCTGTGGCTCAAGTGGTAGAGTGATAGCCTTGAGCTGAAGAGCTGAGGGACAGCACACAGGCCCAGAGTTCAAGCCCCACAAATGACAAAAAAGAAAAAAGAAAAAAATGAGTGAATGTTACAAGTGTCACCTTTGAATTCTGGTCTGTAGAGTCATCCGTCTGGGGAAGAATTGTCATCCCAGCCTGGAGATTTTTCAGAAGAAGCTGAAGATTCTCAGTGTTGTAGTTTCAAACTTCTGAGTGAAGAAGGAGGTTATGAAGCAGACAGTGAGAGCAATCCTGAGGATGGTGAAGTTGAGGATGGCGGTAATCTCAGATGCTCTTGTGGTCAGATCTGCAAGTTAGATTGTGAATGTGCAAAATGGCTAGTAATGATACCACTTTAGAGTATTGCTTTACAACTTTAAAAAAAAAAAGCACTGCATTGACATTTTATTTGACCTTGCAACCAATCTGAAATTTGTAAATTCAGTTTGAAACAATGAAATCAGTTTTGTTATGAACATTGGGTGAAGGACAGATTCCCTGCTCTTACACACCTTAGGAGGAAAAAAGAAAATAATTGATGAAAGCAAACAATATAAGGAATATAAAACCAGGTGACATAACAGTGACTGGAAGGTGGAGGAAGCCCCCTCTGAAGAGGCAAAGAACTTCTTAAGGAAAAAATGAGCTTGTCCCAAATAGTAGCCATTTTTCATAAAGTATGAGGTGAACGAATGCAGGCATCCTGCCATGACAGGCCACAGCCCCTATTGTCCTCAGGATGGAACTGCATTTCCCAGTACTCCTGGCCTCAGTTTAGTTAAACGTGTGAAGAATTTGTGATCAATGCTCTTAATGGTAATTTTATCACAATGGGTATGATTTTATAATGGTAGATATCTTCCTTTTTATGTTTGTTCACTCAAGCTTGACCTAAAAAATTCTATTTTGTGTAGAAATTCATAAATTTTTCCACTATATGAATCTAAAAGAGTATGATGGTCTTTCTTAAGATCAGTTAAAATTTCCAAAATGTAATATTCATTAGGACAGTGTCTGTTTCTTACTTACAAGAGACAGTGTAGAATTCAACCAGCCAGTTGCCAAGCCTAGTGTTTTCACAGAGGTGATGGACAAGCAAATTAAATTATCCTAGGATTTTGCTATTTTGAGTTCATGAAGTGGGGGATAGTGTTTGTTTTCCTAGTTATGTCAAAAGGATGTACTTGATCTGTAACATGTCTATAACAATTTTCTGCCAGTAATATTTGTATTACTTGTAAGGCAATCTGTCAAACTTCAAACTGTCTACAAGATTTGATTGTTCAAGATAGATAGCTTAATTAATGTTGTAGGAAAAGGTTTTTGTTAGCATCTTCTTATAAATACACTTTTACCACTATATCTACTAAATGGTGAATTCATATTTATTCAGTATTTAGAGAATGAAAATAATTTTTTCTTTGTCTTTTCCAGGGGTAGAAATAAAACCTGAAGCAGAAGGTTTCTGTGCATCAGTAGGTCTCAATGACTTACTTGAAAACCTCACTCAAGGGGAAATAATCTATCCTGAGATTTGTATGCTGGAATTAAATTTACTTTCTGCTAGCAAAGCCAAGCTAGATGTGCTCACTCATGTATTTGAGAGTTTCTTAACAATTATCAGACAGAAGGAAAAGAATATTTTTCTGCTCACGCAGCAGGTAAAAGATACAATCAGTTTCATGGCTGCTTATCTCACTCATGCCCAAACCCATGTCCTCACTTAGAGCCCAGCCTCTCTGAAAGTTAGAGATGATTGTTCACTTCTGTAATACTTTAACTGTGCTTTGGCCTTCAAGTGATATTCTAAAATTTTCCAATTTCATGTTTCTCTAACATAGCATAAAACTTAATATTGTTGTCAACTAACCAGTAATGAATTCTCATTCATTTCTGAAAATGAATTATGTTCTAAAAATTACATTTCATTGTAATGTATAGTCACTGTTTCAAAAAAAATCAGAATACAAAAGTCACTAAATCAGAATATTCAATGAAAAAGAAATACATAATCTTGCACAGTAGATTTTCTAGCAAATAAGCCCTGATGACATTGTAACAGTATTATGCATCCACAAGATAAAATAATTAATTTCTTTTTTAAATTATATATGTTTTTATTGTAAAAATACTGTACAGAGGGGTTACAGTTCTATGAGTAAGGTAATGAGTACATTTCCTATAGAGCATTATTACCTCCTCCTTTGTTTTTCCCTACCATTCTTTCCCTCCTCACCTCCCCAATTCCTCCCTCCCCGACCAAGTTGTAAAGTTCATTTTCAACATAATGTAAAATGATTAATTTCTTATGTTTCAATTTTTAATCTTCAGGGAACTGTGAAAAACCTTCTAGGAGGATTCTTGAGTATTTTTACACAAGCTGATTCTGATTTTCAAGGTGAGCTGAAACTGTTGATTATGAACAAATAGCTTTGATGTGATTGTGTGACTATATGAAAAGCTGATAACACAGCTAAACTGACAATGCTCTGTGATTTCCAGAATATATGCATCATCAGTTTCTTTGTTAAATGCATTTATTGCTCACACTCACTCAATAAAGTAAAGTAGGCAGGGTGTCTTTTGAATAGAAAGGAACATCTGAACTGCAGGGGCTTAGTCAGTTGTTCAGTAGCATTGTACCTGATACTGTCTTTTATCTACTTTCTGAGATATTTGAGGAATTTATGTCTTCTGATTTCTAACCTCAATAAACCTAAAATTTAGTTGGAGAATAAAGATCTACATACATGCAATGTTCATTTTTGTTTGTGTGACATTAAATTCAGATTAAACATTGTGGGCAGGAATACTCCTTCATTGTTTTAGATCCTCCAGGGGCTTGATATCAAGGGATTTGTGATGTCTATATCTTATTACTAATGATAACTATGATAACTACGATACTTATTAAAAGTATGTAAGGGCTGGGAAGGTGGCTCAGTGGTAGAGCGCTTACCTTGCATGCCTGAGGCCCTGGGTTCGATTCCCCAGCACCACATAAGCAAAAAGAAAAAAAGCCGGAAGTGGCGCTGTGGCTCAAGTGGTAGAGTGCTAGCCTTGAGCTGAAGAGCTGAGGGACAGTGCCCAGGCCCAGAGTTCAGGCCCCACTACTGGACCCAAAACAACAACAACAACAACAACAAAAAGTATGTAAATACCCTTATCATTGTTTAATGCATGATTTTTAGCATCCATTAGTGACCTTTGACTGAAACAGTCAAAGGATTGTACTGTAAGAGAAAGCCTTCCCTTCTCTCCATTTTCTTGTTTAATGTCTTCTCCTGTTCATATATCCTGTCCAGGAAGCCATTTTACTATTGTCATGTTCCCTTGCTTTTGTTTCTTTGCTTTCCGTGTCAAAGCTAGGGAAGTCTGATCTAACGTCACAAAAGTTTATTCTTTAAAAATAATTTATCTTCTTCATAATCTTGCTTTTTACAAACTAGTTATGAACCTTTTGGATTGATTTGTACCATGTGGTTTATCTTGTATTGTATACCTCTCTCTTTTTATACCACATTCTGGAAGATTTTCTAAAATTCTATTCAAGGTTTTTATTTAGACTTTAAGAGATTTGTGCTTAATTATTTTCTCATCATTCCCTTTTTATATAAAAGATATAATATCTTCTTGTATTTATCTGGGTATTGTAATAAACATTTAAAAATAGTTTTTCCATTCCCTAAATTACTTTTTTTTCCTCTATGATAGTTTGTCTTTTTTGTTGTTGTTGATGGTGGTAGTGGTAGTTGTGGTCTTTTTTTGTTGTTGTTGATGGTGGTAGTGGTAGTTGTGGGACTTGAACTCAGGATCTGGGCCCTGTTCCTGGCCTTGAGTTCTTTTTGCTTAAGGCTAGTGCTCTACCACTTTGAGCCACAGTTCCACTTCCAATCTTCTGGAGGTTATTTGGAGATAAAAATCTCACCGACTTTCCTGCCTGGGTGGCTTTGAACTGTGATCCTTAGTTTTCAGTCTTCTGTATAGCTAGGATTACAGGCATAGAGCCACCAGCACCCAGCTCAACTGGTTTTTACGTCTTGGGATTACTCTTTTAAATTACTGAAATATTTTTGCCTATTTAAATTTGTAAAAAGTATTGGAAATTTCCAATGTTGTAAAAGTAACTTTGCTTTAAAAAATTTTTTTTTGTCAGTCGTGGGGCCTGAGCGCTGTCCCTTAGCTCTTCAGCTCAAGGCTAGCCCTCTACCACTTGAGCTACAGTGCTACTTCTGGTTTTCTGGTGGTTTATTGGAGATAATTGTCTCATGGACTTTTCTTCCCAGGCTGGCTTTGAACTGCAATCCGCAGATCTTAGCCTCCTGAGTAGCTAGGATTACAGGCGTGAGCTACTGGCTCCTGGCTGTAAATTTGCTTTCTTTTGGCCTCTTTCTTCATGGATATTCTGTTGATGAGCACTACGTAATATACACTGGCTGGTTAGGGGGCTCGCCAAATGACCTAAGGAACAGAGATTTACTCCAGGGAGCTGTTAGGGCCACTGAACGAACCCCTCTAATTCATAGGAATTTTAGCTTTCTCTATTTTCTCTTCTCCATCTTCAAGAAATAGTTTTCAGTCTTTCACCTGAGTGAGAGTATCCCAGTGCCCACAGCCATCCTCCCATTCTTTCCCCCATTTTTGCTATTAAAACTTGCTTCCTTTTTGTAATTTTGCGTTTTTGTTTATTGAGTTTTCAGTAATACACAGAAGCATTTTTTTCTCTTGCTTTTTTTTTTTCTTGGCAGTTCCAGGGTTTGAGCTTGAGGCCTTGCACCGTATTACTTGAGCTACTTCCCCAGCCTCCAGAAGCAATTATATGTGTGTATACATATATATACACAAATATATATATGTGTATGTATTTACATGTATATTTGTATCCATTTCCTCATTCAAACTAAAACTTTTCCATTTTGAACTGAAAAAGAGCTAAACTACTTTAGTTTGATCATGTTACTCAAAATCTTCAGTTTATTCATGTTACTTGCATATACTTACTGTCTTACTGTGAGTTGTCTTTGTAAGTACGCCTTCCATTATGTACACCACAGCTCACTCCCTTTCCAGAATCAACTGCTTGAACCTGGCTTCTTTTCTGACCTCAAAGTCTTCTAGAACCACTGGTCTTTTAAGATACATCTTAAGTTTTACATCTGGCTTATTTTTATCATTTATAAAGAGAGACAATAATTGATTTACAGGTTTTTGTTTATGATGAGAATCAACTTAAATAATGCATGTAAAATATATTTGGAACACTAGAATGTACTCTATAAATATTAGTACTAATTTCCTATAAAGAAATCTTTTTTTTATTTTTGCAGTGGTGGGAGTGGAATCTAGAGTCTCATGCTTGCTAGGCAAGTGCTCTACCAGGCCCCACAGGACCAAGAATTTGTGAACCATTATTTGTGTTTTATGCTAAACACCTTTGTAAAATAAGAAAATATTTAAATTAAATAACATGTAATATTTAAAAATTTATACAATCTTTAGTATTTCCTATGTTATTTCTTTTTTTAATTTTTATTTTTTTATTGTGAAAATACAGAGGGGTTACAATTACATGGGCAAGATAATGAGTACATTTCTTTTTTTTTCTTTTTTCTTTTTTAGTTTATTTTTTATTGTGAAAATACTGTACAGAGGGGTTACAATTACATGGGCAAGATAATGAGTACATTTCTTATCAAGCATTGTAGCCTCCTCCTTTGTTTCCCCTTCCCATCCCTTCACATCCTCCCTCCACCCCCCCACCCAATTCTTCCCGCCCGCCCCACCAAAGTTGTAAAGTTAGTTTTCAACATAACGACTTGTACTTCTCATTGTTGCAATGGATCCACCTGTATCCCTATTTAAACGACTTGTTTTTCCCCTTCTCCTCCACAAATTATACTGACATGAAGTACAGTGAAAGCACTGGTTATACTGGGGGGGAGGGACATACAAAGCAACAAAGAAATTATCTTATAAATGCGTTAGAAACAATCACATGAAAGAAAAAAAAACATTTGAATACATATCTTAGGGTTCATTTCCCTAACATCACCTTATCTGACCTTTTCTGCTTGACTCAGACATATACTAGATATTGCAAATAAGGGAAACCATGGGACCTATGTTTCTTTGGGCTTGGCTTACTTCACTTAATATAATTTTTTCCAAGCCTTTACATTTCCTAATAAATGGGGCAATGCCATTCTTTCTGATGGAGGCATAGAATTCCATGTTATTTCTGACATTTATTTTTCCATGTAGTGATAGTTAAAATTTAAACATTTCAGGATGAGAAAGTAATATACTATTTTTATGGGGGGGGGTCAGTTTATCTAACAAATGCTATGTTGATTCATGCTTCTTTACGGAATGCTTTTACTTAGTTCAGTCAATCTTTTTATTTTTTTGTATCCCTCCTGGGGCTTGAACTCAGGGCCTGGGCATTGTCCCTGAGCTTTTTCATTCAAGGCTAGTACTTTACCATTTGAACCACAGCTTTGATTCTGACTTTTTTGCTGGTTAATTGGACATAAGAGTCTCATGCACTTTCCTGACCAGACTGGCTTCAAATCATGATCTTATATCTCGGCCTCCTTAATAGCTAGAATTACAGGTGTGAGCCACTGGCACTTGGCTTAGCCATTGTTTAAGAAAACTTCTTTCAGTTGATTAGTTGGGTTGTATTTAATTATGTTGCTATCTCTTCAGCAAGTTTTGTACTCCTAAATTATTTATAACGCATTGAAGATGTGACAGTATTTGATTGCCTTCAGTGAAATTGTCAATTTTCTTTCATTAATTTTTATTAATTAAATGTATAATGGCTTTAATTTTTCTCCTCTCCTTAAAATTTAGGATGCCAGAGAGTATTGGTGGATCTGCTAGTATCTTTAATGAGCTCAAGGACATGTTCAGAAGATCTAACCCTTCTTTTGAGGATATTTCTGGAAAAATCTCCTTGTATAGTAAATATGCTTTTAATTTTTGCATTTTCATTAATATCTTAATAAGGTACACTTTTTATTGTTTATAAACCACTAAGTTCTTTCTTTTTGATGGTAGCAATGGTTCTACAGTAATTCCATTTATTTGATTAGGGAACAGACTTGTGAAATAAGTTAAACAGCAATTAAGCTCTCAATCTTGTGAAGTCAGTCATGGTATAGCATCATGCAGAAAGCTGAAGAGTTTGTAAGGCCTCTGCTTATATCCCTCACTCAAAACTAATTGAGAGAAAAACACTTGTTTTTGTTTGGTAGAAATGATTTTGCAAGTAATTATCTCATTAATAAAGTTAATGATAACCCATAAATATTAGGTATGTATCACAAAGACATCTAAATTTAAACTGAGATTTGCAGTTTAAGAATGATGTGTCTGAATAGTGTGTGTTTTCTTTCATATGCAGAAGCTATATTTAAAATACACAGGGACAAGATAAGTTACACAGGACTCTGGGCATTCAGACACAGTGAAACCAAAGGAGGATACTCTTAGGGGAGGAACACAAAGGCACAATGCCTATGTGTCTCTTATCATATAAGATACTATTTGTTTAAATAAAAAAAGGAATGATGTGTTTCATATTTTAGCTAAACAAAAATGAAAAATTTAAAGATGTCAGACAACAGAATATTGATTTGTATGAGTATGTTTGTATTTTTAATGAAAGCTTTAATTTCAAGATTAAGATTTCATTTGTTTTTCTTTTTTTCTAGGAAATTCTTCTTCTGGGTATTTTGAGAATTGTTGAAAGTGATGCTGCCATGAGCCCTTCACAGTATCTGGCCTTCCCCTTGCTGCACACTCCAAGTTTAAGCAATGGTGTCTCATCACAAAAGTGTCCTGGCATTCTGAACAATAAAGCCATGGGCTTCCTGAGAAGGGCACGGATTTCCCAGGGCAGGAAAGAAGCTGGCAGAGAAGGTTTTCCCCATCATCTCCTTTCCTCTTGGCACATAGCCCCAGTCCACTTGCCGTTGCTGGGGCAGAACTGCTGGCCACATCTGTCAGAAGGTTTCAGTGTTTCTCTGTGGTTTAATGTGGAGTGTGCCCATGAATCTGAGAGTACTGCAGAAAGAGGAAAGAAAAGGAAGAAAAAGAACAGATGGTTGGTTTTACAGGACAGTAGTTTGGATGGAACAGGTATGATGGATCGTCTGATTTATACACTAAGGTTTTCAGATTGCAGTTTTTATTGAACCTAAAAGCTACATGGCAATGTTCTAACTGGCTCTTACATGCTCTTTACAGGTTTTACTTAATAGTGACAGGTCCTGAATTATCAAAACCTAGGTTTTCAGATAGCCTTAAAACCTCCATTTCCTCCTGTACTTTTTCATTGTGTGTATATGTAACTGATGCTGGCATAGTCAGCCACATTTCTTGCCTCATTTCTGGTCCTATTACTGGATTAGGGTGGCTCCTGATGTTAGGGAAAGGAGGAAATGTAAGCACCTCTTCTGTCTGCTGTGTTTCCCTGCTCCTGTTAACATTCCCCATTCTATCTTCTTTCTTTGTCTCAAATTCTCCTTCTTCTATGTTTTGCACTAGTGGTCCTGTTCCTCTGCCTGTCACTGAACATATCTCATCCATTCTCTGGAGTTAGAACCAAGTACATTTCTGTCTTCTCTGAGGAATTGTTATTGTGCTGCCTTGACAGTGCCTCTTGTTCTCCTGTGACCAGACTGTTCATTGAAAGCAATGTAGGGACTAGGAATTGCTGGTTAAATTCAGTGGTGGAATGCTTGTCTATCATATGTGAGGTCTCAGATTCCATCAGCAGAAACTTATGTGTACACATGAATGCACATGGCAGTAGGAAGAAAGTGAGTAGAATTATTAGGGAATATGGATTATATGAAATGACTGGATGGACAGATTTGAGGATTTATATGTACATGGAAGCTCAGGCCACAGTAAGTCTTCATTCCACAAATCTCACCCACCACTGGAGCGTGTTTTAGAACCTGGGGCTCTTCCCAGTGTTTGGTCTCTACCATCATGGTTGACATGGCAGTGTCATCTGATATCCATATTTGGGGTCTGAGTTTACTGGGCACGCTCATATTATTAGCATGGCATAATACTTGTGTACTTTCATGAGTTATTCTATGAAGCTGCACTTTTTTAAGATCTTAGCAGATAGTTTGGAATGCTGCAGGTGGTTATGAAGCCTTTTGTGGGTTGAGTATTGTCACCTAATCATAAGAGTTCTGAAACTATACCACATGTGATGGCATTGATGCTGTTGCTTTTTAACAAGCACTGAGTCATTTTGTATATGAGTTACTTTGCCTATCACCTTTTAAACAAATTTTTTAGAAGTACCAGGATTTGAATTCAGAGCTCTGTTTGTTAAGCAGGTGCTCTACTAATAGATCCATGCCCCTAGCCCTTTTTGCTTTCAAACTGTGACCATCGGATTTCAGAGTAGCTAGGATCACAAGAGTGAACCTATAGCACCCAGCTCTGCTCAGTTGTTTGTTTTTCATTTTTTGTTTTTTTCCACTCCTGGTGCTTGAACTTAGGGCCTGCGCACTGTCCCTGAGCTTCTTTTTGCTCAAGGCTAGCACTCTACCACTTGAGCCACAGAGCCACTTCTGGCTTTTTCTATGTATGTAGTACTGAGGAATGGAACCCAGGGCTTCATGCATGCGAGGCAAGCACCCTACCACTGAGCCACCTTCCCAGGCCTCTGCTCAGTTTTTGTGAGATGTTTTATTGATTATTCTAAATTTTTTTTCTCATAGAGAGCGACAGAACAGACGGTGGTGATTCCATAGACCCTGGTGAAAGACTAATAGAAGAAGGTTGTGTTCATCTGATTTCAGTGGGATCCAAAGCATTGATGATCCAAGTGTGGGCCAGTCCCCACAGGGGCACTTTTACCTTTCGGTATTGATGACCTCAACTTCTAACAAATAGATCATGTATTCAAATAATTTATGTAGGAGACATTAAAATGTGAAATCTTCTAATAAAGATCATTACAAAAAAAGAAAACTCATTTGAAAAAAAGAAGATACATTCTAACAGTTATTAATATCACTTTGGTAAAAGTATATAGTTTTACTCCAAAATTTATATTATGTTAATATTCTAATGTTTATGTTGAATATGAACCTTGATCCTATTTGTATAAAGCTCTATAAACCAAATGTGCTATTTAGGGATATGTTTGTAAATGTCATCAGATGCTTTTTTTTCTAGATGCTATCAGGAATCTGCAAAGTAGACTAATACATTCTGGCACTGAGACATTTATTATAACATGTATTTATTTTACTATGAACCAAATTGTATTGCAATTTCTAAAATGGCAATGACTATATAAGTAGAAATAACAAATTTATTTACAACTGGTTTCTAAATTATAAATACCAGGCAATGAGCTTCATATATTTTAGCTTATAAATTGAGATGATGATAAACTAAGTAACCAAGCAGGCTGTGTAGAACAATCTTGTTTGCTTTTTCAGTTAGCTTACTTTAAAAGAGAACTGGTTTTAAATGTCACTTTCATGTTGAGAGTTATAGCTTCTATACTGATGTGGAAATTTTCATTTTGTACCTTTCTTTTTTTCTGTAGCATGTGCATGGACTCAAACGATGATGCAAAAGCTGTTTTACTAGCACAAGCTGAATCACAGGAGAATATTTTCTTTTCAAGCAGATGGCAACATTTAGTTCTCACCTACCTACAGCAGCCACAAGGGAAGAAGAATGTTCATGGGAAAGTCTCCATCTGGGTCTCTGGGCAGAGGTATAGGAAGCAGTTTTAGAAAATACTTATGATCTCAGTTACAACTTTTAAGTTTAGCCCATTATTACTTCTGAAACTGATTACAGAAAACCATGCAAAACTTACTGTTTTAACATAGAAACTTAGATCACAATCTGGGTTTTTTTCTGTTGTACAAAATAAGTCTTCTATAGAAGTGACTGCTGAAAATTACTATAGTTAGCCTACCACGTCCATGGATTCTTCTGTATTTGTGGATTCAACAACCTTGGATTAAGTTACTCCAGAAAAAGTTGTGTCTATTATGAACTTGTTCAGACATTCTCCTTAAAAATATATAGTGTAAAGCCAGACACCGATGGCTCACATCTGTTATCTTAGCTACTTAGGAGGCTGATATCTGAGGATCGCAGATCAAAGCCAGCCCTGGTAGGGAAATCTGTGAGACTCTTATTTCCAGTTAACCACCAGAAAACTCTAAGTGGCTCTGTGGCTCAAGTGGTAGAGTACTAGCTTGAGCTGAAGAGCTGAGAGGCAGCGCCCAAGCCTAGAGTTCAAGCTCCATGTCTGCAAAAAATAAATTTTAAAAATTTTATATATATATATATATATATATATATATGGTGTAACTACTGTTTACAAAATTTTTTCATTATATTAGATTTTGGTAATCTAGATATGGTTTGAAAAACACAGAGATAAATGTAGGCCATATGTAAATAGGCCTTTTCATGTAAGAGATTTGAACATCCTTGGATACTGGTGTCTGTACAGAGTCCTGGAGCCAATCTCCTATGGATACTGATGGATGATTGGGTTTGGGGAGTATGCAGAAACCTGGACATTGAGATATTTATGTATATTACATATTAATCAAGAATTATAGAATCTCTAATTTTGTTGCTCAAACGATGATGCAAGTCTATTTATTATAAAATGAATCCATAGGGAATTATTCAAATAAAGTGAATATCTAAGTTAAATTAGGTTTCCAGAAGAAATTTGAGTGACATGTATGTCAGGTGACAGATTAGTTCAAGTCCTAGATATCTTCCAGGTGATAGATTCAGATAGAGTGTTATGTGAGTTTTACCTCACAGGAGAATTATAGACTGTCTGAATGCTGAATGAATTATATCAGGTGTCTTTCATTTGTAGGAGATGAGAACTCTTTTATTGAATAAAATAGCATAAAGGAGGGTATAGAACTCAAAACTAGTTGATAATAGAGGATCAGGTTGGCTAGAAAGTGTGAGTTGAATAATGAGAAAGAAAACTGAACAGGCAAGGTGAAAAGGAAACATTGAATGCCAAGTTAACATATCTAAATTTGATTAAATGGACCTTTTTTTTTTCTGGTCCTGGGTGCTATCTCTTTGTACTCAAGGCTAGTGCTCTACCACTTGAGCCACAGCACCACTTCTGGCTTTTTCTGAGAAGTTTATTGGAGATAAGATTCTCACTTTTGCCTGGGCTAGCTTTGTACTTCAGTCTCTAGATCTCAGCCTCCTGAGTAGCTAAGATTATAGGTGTGAAACACTGGCACCTGGCTAAATGGACCATTTTTTTTTTTATTGTGTACTTACAGTGTTACAGATCTTGTTAATGAAAAAAAACTTTTTTCACATATTTTTTCCAGGACCACTATGTGCCAGGCATTGAAGCAGTAAATATTTCATATTTGTTAAATTTTTTATTTTTTTTTTTTTGGTCAGTTGTGGGACTTGAACTCTGGACTGGGGCACTGTCCCTCAGCTCAAGTCTAGCACTCTACCACTTGAGCCACAGCGTTACTTCAAGTTTTCTGGTGGTTAATTGGAGATAAGAGTCTCACAGACTTTCCTGCCCGGGCTGGTTTTGATCTGTGATCCTCAGATCTCAGCCTCCTGCATAGCTAGGATTACAGGTATGAGCCACTGGTGCCTGGCTTTTTTATTCTTTTAAAATCATATTATGTAGTAATGCCACGAGATGGCACTTATCAATCAATCAATCAAGGCACTTATTTGTTCCACAAAAAATGATTTCAGATTATCTCTGTTTTTCCCTTTATTTAAAAAGTTCCTGGGGGAGAATGCAGGAAAGAAAGGAAGGAAGAAAAGAAAGAGAGAGAGAAAGCAAGCATATCCTACAAAATTAAGAAAAGTGAGGAGAGTGATGGGTTGGAAGGAATGAGTGAGAATTTTGAAAGGTATGACTTTGATCAAGATGTATTGTGTTCATAAATTGCTTTGTTGAATAACAACTACTTTGTACAATTAGTTAAAAATAAGTAAAAAGTTTCTGGTGAGGTGTCCATGTTTTATGCATGTAATCCTAGCTACTCAGAAGGCTGAGATCTGGAGGATCATAAATCAAGTCCATCCTGTGCAGAAAAGCCAGGAGATTCCATATCCAAAAGTAACCAGTTAAACGTCAGGCTTGAGGCACAGCTTAAGTGGTAGAGTACAAGCTGGGTGGGTGTGAGACCCTGGGTTCAAATCCCAGTATTGGAAAAAAAAATCCTATTAAGATAGCTGAATTTACCTTGTAAATATAAGCTAGCCATAAACTTTTAAGGTAAACACATGCAAAGTTAATTTTCTCAAAAGGAGTTTAACTGAGTTAGCTTATTCTAGGTCTTCATTGTACAAAAGACTTTACCTTGATAGGTAAAGTGAAGGTGAACCCTGTACTCAGCAGTTCCACTAGATGGCACAGTCCTCTTAGGTTTTGTATGTCTATGAAAAAGCCTTACTTTCTGGTACTGTCTTGCATTCCTAATTAGCCTTTATCCATGAAGAAAAAAGAGGAGGCTTATCAAAATCCATCATCTTTAGCACTGAAAAGACAAAATGTAGAAAGCACTTGCCTTTCAGTGGCTTGACTGAGTACAACTTGGAGATAATGCTTCTGTGATTGGACTTTGAAGGTCCCCTAGAGAACATAACACATTAGGAATTATTTGACAAAATGGGAAACTCCCTGGTAAAATTAGGAAAGTACACAAGGCAAAGACAACTTGCAGCAGATGTCTGGTCCTTCCTCCCATGGCCTGTTTTAGGGTCTCTAGCCATCTCTTCTGCTTCATGCCCTGTGGCTTGTGGACCACCAACACCTCCATCCAAGAGACAGTAGGTTCAGCTTTCTGTGCCTCTCCTGCCAGCCATCCAATACCAAACTGAGAAAAGTTTCTCATTACAAATCTTTCCTTGAAAATGCTTAGTTCAAATACTCCTAGAAGTCATTGACCTAACTTTGTTTTTATTTAGGAAGTCTGATGTCATTTTGGATTTTGTGCTTCCAAGAAAAACAAGCTTATCATCTGATAGCAACAAAACATTCTGCATGATTGGCCATTGTTTGTCATCCCAAGAAGAGTTTTTGCAGTTGGCTGGAAAATGGGATCTGGGAAATTTGCTCCTCTTCAATGGTACATATTTCCCTTGGAAGAAATATTTTAATATTTTCTAACCCCCCAGTATCTGAACAGTTGATATATAATGTAGAGATACCTCCCCAATATTATATCAATATTTTACAATCCTAGAAAATGCAGTATCATAACCAGGAAAGTTAGAATAGTTGTCTTGTTATACTAATTTGAAAATTGAGGGCTTAGCAGTTTTATCAGGATAGTAAAGAACTGAAAGAATCTTGTAAAGCCCTTTCATTTTCTCTTTTTATGAGAAATTCAACTTGGAGTGTTTTAAATAACTGGCTTTTTTTTGCCATTCAGGAGCTAAAATTGGTCCACAAGAAGCCTTTTACCTTTATGCTTGTGGACCCAACCACACATCAGTAATGCCATGTAAGTATGGCAAGTCTTCCATAGACTACTCCAGGTATATTAATAAAGACATACTGCGGTGTGAGCAAGTCAGAGAGCTGTTTATGACCAAGAAACAGGTGGACCTTGGCCTCTTAATTGTAAGTCTTGACTCTATAAGTTTTTAACTTTATTGTATGTATTAGCAGCAAGTAGAATGTTATTAGGCTGTCATTGAGACGAAGTTCTAGTAATAGAGAATTGTTTGGCAGTTATTTTACTTTATAGTAAGCTTATATATGTATTGAAACATGTAATAACCAATGAATTAGATTTATAAAGTTTTCCATTTTGTTTCTTAACATCATTTCATAGATTTTTTTTTTCCTGAAAAATTTGGAACACTTTGATCTCTGAACAAAATTTGTCTCATTCTTTCAACTTATATGCCCTTTTCCTTGGAATTATATTTCTCCAGTAGTGATATAAGTTTAATTCATTTTAGCATCATTCAGGAAAAAAAATTTTTTTTTTGGGGGGGGGTCCGGTCGTGGGGCCTGAACTCTGGGACTGGGCACTGTCCCTCAGCTCTTCAGCTCAAGGCTAGCGCTCCACCACTTGAGCCATAGCGCCACTTCCAGCTTTTTTCTTTTTGCTTATGTGGTGCTGGGGAATTGAACCCAGGGCCTCATGCATGCAAGGCAAGCACTCTACCACTGAGCCACCTTCCCAGCCCCAGGAAAAAATGTTTATAAGTGAAAAGAAGAAACTTTTAGCCCAGTGTATTAAATCATTCATTGTATTTTCTGTCGATACTTACATACAAATATTCAGTTTTAATAATATATGGTTAGCAATAAATACCAATACTCTGTTGTAATACTCGTGTTACTCAGATGTGTTTTCAGGTTTTAAAAAACTTAATTAATTATAAGTTAATAATTAACTTAATTATTCCTTAATAGCCATAAAAACTAGGAATTTTGCCTTAAAAGTATTTCTAGTTTTGTCAGGTACTGGTAGCTTGTGCCTGTAATAGCAGCTACCCAAGAGGCTGAGATCTGAGGATCACAGTTTGAAGCCAGCCTGGGTAGGAGAGTCCATGAGACTTTCTTTTAAATTTTATTTTAATTGTAAAGATGCTATACAGAGAGGTTACAGTTAGTTACATGACCATGAGACTCTTTATCTCCATTTAATCACCAAAAAGTAGAAGTAGAGTTGTGGCTTAAGCAGTAGAGCACTAGCCTTGAGCACAAAAGCTCAGAACAGCGCCCAGGCCCTAAATTCTAGCCCTGGGACTGGCCAAAAACAAAACAAACAAAAACAGTATTGCTAATGTTGCTAATATGAAAATCTCTATTGCTTTTTTGCATTATTTTACTATTTTGTCCTACTACACACATGATGAAGAAAGAGAAAAGAAATCCAAGTAGATATCTACTTACTAACTGCAGAACCTAAAGACCTGAGATTAGATATATCATTCTTTTATTAAGTATATGTTCCTTTTCTCCCTAAGGAATGTGAGGAGTAGTAGCTGCCACTTGTCAGGGGCTAGGGATGCCAGGTGGTCTGTAGTACATAGGCCCTGCTATGGCCAGATGACATCTTCTCCAGTGCCCCTTACTGAGACAGCATGCTTAGGGAAATGGTTTCAGCTTGAGTCTCCAGCCACATCACTATGAGGGTTTGTTTTAACATACACCGCCATGCCAAAATTTCTACTTGGGTAGATCTCAAATGTGGCCCAAGAATTACCTTTATAATAAACTCCTGGATGATGCAGGCACAACTGGTTCGGAGCCGTACCTTGAGAACTTCTGCTTCAGGGGTACTGAGGCACCAAGCTTACACACCACAAAAAATTGTTTGTTCCAGAAATAGTCTTATCTTCCTTTCTGATTTGTTTTGTTGTCATGAAAAATATTACATTGTTCCAGAAAATATAAGTTGTGTTCTTCCTACCTCATTGTCCCTCATAGCTGGCACTTACAAGCATGCCCCACCATGCTTCTTTTATTCTTTAATGTGGGATCTTGCCAAATTTCTGCTTAGGCTAGCCTTAAACTGCAAAGCCAATAGACCTTCTAGCTTTGCCTCCCAAGTAGCTGGAATTATAATTATGACTTACCTGACCCCTAATTTATCTTCTAAAATATTTCAGAGATGCTTAAGGGGGAGCCAGATTAGATGCTGATTGAAACTGCTTTCTGCATAGGAGAGCGAGGTCTGCTTAGTTTTATTTTATTGTGCTGGCAGTTTGGAGTTTTATGAAAATAGAAAGATCTAGTTTGCATTCACTTCTAAATGGATAGCCAGCCTCTGAGCAAACCACAGCCAAGAATGTGAGTAAACAAATGCAGAGTTCCTGTGTTCCTGTCTTTTCTTCTTCCAGCCCTCCTCCTCCTCCCCCCTCCTCCCCCCCCCCTCCTCCTCTCTCCCCCCTCCTCCTCTTCTTTCTTCTCCTTTTTTTGTGTGTGTTCCAGTCCTGAACTTAGGACCTAGGTTCTGCTCCTGAGTTGTTGGTTTTTCTCTCTCAATGCTAGTGCTCTACCACTTGAGTCACAGCCCCACTTCCAGCTTTTTTGGTGGTTAATTGGAGATAAGTCTCATGGACTTTCCTGCCTGGGCTGGCTTTGAACTATTGTCCTCAGATCTCAGCCTCCTGAGTAGGTAGAATAACAGGCATGAGCCACCAACATCTGGCAAGTTCCTGTGTTTTCGTTTAGAATGGTACCTAGTATACAATGAGTATGGCAGAAGACCTAGCTGTAACTAGTAGTAATGTTAAGTATGATTTTATGTATATTCTGAACTGATCAAAGCTGGGCCCTACTCACCTTTCCTTTATTAGTCACAGCTCAATGAAGCTGATCATTTCCTTTAATGGGAAATAGCCCCTTGCTTCTTGTGTGTCCTTTTTAGTGTAGATGTCATCTTTTAAAAACAAAGACAAGCCGGGCGCCGGTGGCTCATGCCTGTAATCCTAGCTACTCAGGAGGCTGAGATATGAGGATCGAGGTTCAAAGCCAGCCCGGGCAGGAAAGTTCGTGAGCCTCTTTATCTCCAATAAACTGCTAGAAAACCGGAAGTAGTGCTGTGGCTCAAGCGGTAGAGCACTCGCCTTGAGCTGAAGAGCACAAGTACAGCGCCCAAGCCCAGAGTTCAAACCCCATGACCGACAAAAAATACATACATATATACATACATACATACATACAGACAGACAGACATACATAAAAATAAAAACAAAGACAAAAGTAGTTTGATATCTTCATTTTCAAGTATTTATTTGCTAGCCGGTAGCTCACCTTTTAAGCCTTGTGTTGTTACTGAAGGAAAATATTTGTCTTTTAGGAAAGTCTTTCAGTTGTGTATACAACTTACTGCCCTGCTCAGTACACAATCTATGAGCCAGTGATTAGACTCAAAGGTCAAGTGAAAGCCCAGCTTTCTCAAAGACCCTTCAGCTCAAAAGAAGTCCAGAGTATCTTACTAGAACCTTCTCAGCTGAAGACCCTCCAGCCTACCAAGTGCCAGACTATCCAGGGCATCCTGCATGAGATCGGTGGAGTGGGTACATTTGTATTTCTCTTTGCTAGGGTAAGTATCCTCATTTCAGATTACTTGGGGATTATGAAAAAAGCTATAGTATTAGACTTTGAAGACAAAAGTCATAAAATAAAGATGATATTGAGCCTTCTGCCACAGATGGTTTAAGATTTTAGAAATTTCTATTATTCACAAAGGTGATTAAAACATATAACTATTAAATGATGTGATTTTAAATTGCCTTTGGAAAGAAAAAAATTGTTGTTACTGTAGTAATATGAAAGAAATGCATTTGTTCCTTAAGCTTCCCAATGCATGGGGGAAATAAAACGGCAGTCAGCGGTGGAAAAATAATTTGTTTGAATTTGTGTTTTTTTTCTTTTTTAAAGAGAAGAAATACTCAAAAATGGTAAAGGCTTTAAGTACCATTTAAAAAAGGCTTTTTAGTTATTTGAAGATAGGAATGCCATCTTCCCCAACACAGTGAACAATCAGTTATTGCATATTGACTATTTCAAGGATTGCTGAAATCTGTAACAGGGGCACACATATGGCACATAATTTCAACTTCCTCGAGTCCCTGTTTCTTCCACCCAAAAGCAATCTTGACACTTCATCCTCAGAATGCCATCTTTGTTTATCCCAAGTCTAACGTGCCTAGTCTCTCTATAACTGACTAGTTTTCTGTAATGGAATCCCCTTTGAAATGGGTTTTGTAGTTAGGAGGTGTATGAATCTGTCATTAGGTGTTCTTGCTAGCTTTGCCCCGTACTTGGAATTCTGTCTTTCTTGCCTCTTCTTCTTTTTATACTTTACTTCTGATCTATTATCTAGTTCATGGATGTTCCACTCCTGTTTTAAAAGTGAATGCCCCACATTTAATACCTCATAGATATTTTTTGGTCTCCTTTTATACTAGTGTATAAATTCAAAATGTATATCCTTGATTTCTCTTCTTTCGCCTATGTATTGAATATGATTTTGTTACGATTACTGTTACACACTGGGTGATGGAGGAAATGGTTAGATTAATATTGTTGACACATTTATGAACTACCAATAAGACTTTTAAAGTTTGTTTAAAGTATGTTTTCACACTTTAAACTTAGATACGGAATAGCCATCCACTTCTGTACCAAAATAGAATTTAAGCTAGGAGCTGGTGGCTCATACCTCTAGCTATTCAGAGCAGCTGAGAAGCCAGCCTAGGCAGGAAAGTCCATGAGACATTTACCTCCAATTAACTACTTAGAAAAGGCTGGAAGTGGTGCTGTGGCTCAAGTGGTAGAACGCTAGCCTTGAGGGCAGAGGCTCATGGACAGCACCTAGGCCCTGAGTTCAAGCCCCAGGACTGGCAAGAAAAATAAAATAAATAAATAAAAAATAAAAATAGAACTCAGTTTCCTTAAAATTCTAACCTGCAAAACCTACCTCTTTGAGTGTGATCTACAGTCAGAGGAAGCCCTCCTTAGCTATGCCCTGAGCTCCAGGAGACCTTTACCTTCCCCTGGCTATGCCCCACCCACCACCCTTCATTCCTGCTCTCTCCGCAGAGTTGGGGTCTCCTTCCAGCCCAGCTTCTATCTGTGTAGCCATCTCAAAACAGCAGAGCAGAGGGGTCAGAAGTAGGTTATATGTTCTTGTCGTCATGTTTACCTTTTTATCACAGTTATAAGTCTGTTTCTTACACACAGCTGATGTCTGAAGTGGTGGATTTGAAGTGCAAGGCACAGTATGTGGCTTTTATTCGATTTACCTGTTTGCTAGACTGGAGTTCCCAAGAGGACAAGCATCTTGCCTCTTTCTATCTCCACAACACTTGATGGCAGAGCCTGTTTCCTTCCTGACCATTGAAAACATGGGACATTCTGCTCACATTTCAGATCACTAAGAATAAAATGCTTTTTAGGTTGTTACAGTTGTTTTACTTCATTTATAGAATATTTGAAAGACTAACACACATAGAATTTATGCCTGTCTTTCAGTTTTGTTTATTCACAATTCTTAAATAGTTATAGTGTGAGCATTAAAAATAAGTGTTCAGATGGTGGCCCACACCTGTAATCCTACATATTCAGGAGGCTGAGATCTGAAGATTGCAGTTATAAGCCAGCTGAGACTCTTATCTTCAATTAACTACTAAAAAAGCAAAAAATGGAGTTACGGCTCAAGTGGTAGAGAGCTAGCCTTGAGCAAAAATGCTCAGGGACAGTGCCCAGGCCCTGAGTTCAAGGGGACCAGCACACAAATAAAAAGGTTGCAGAAACTAATAGTTTAATATGATACAATGGTTAAGGTTTTACTCTTGACAGATTAGGAGAAAATTATTTCCACTTTTGCTTTTAGGTTGTTGAACTAAGTGGCTATGAAGAAACTCAAGCATTAGCACTGCAAGTGATGCTGTCTCTAATTAGATACAGTCAACAGAGAGTACATGAACTAGAAAATTGTAATGGCCTTTCTATGATTCATCAGGTGTTAATCAAACAGAAGTGCATTGTTGGCTTTCGAATTTTGAAGGTAAGCCCTCATTAAGTGTATTCTCATGGTTTCTATGCAGTTGTTCTTACCTTATATCAAACTCTTCCAGAAACAGTTTATGTTTTAGTACTTCTACAGAAAATGAAGGAAACTCACTACTAGTGTATATTTAATCAAACCGAGTTATTCCCCTGATTCTTTGCCTCTTTAAATACGTATGTTTTTCTCTGGACTCAAAACATTTGAGGTCTGGATAGAACATGGGTGTCCTCAGGCCTGCCCACCTGTTGTAGACAGCATGTTGTAGTGCTTCTGTAGTTACTTTTTAAGTTACTGACATCCACATCAGTCTTTGCTGGCATCCTGTCATAGTTGTCAAATATTTGAGAAATTAACAGCACTGTGAAAGTATTTAATAGCTGTAAAAGCAAAAGATGAATCTTCTACTCTTGTCTCCACCCACCTCTTAAAGGATTAAGATCCCAACTTTGTGGCATGAATTCTTACTGCTAATAGTTGATTAACTGAATTTTAAAATAATAGTCAGATATAGTGGTGTATTGCCCATAATCCCAGCACTTGAGATGGACATCACAGGATTACCAGTTCAAGGCTAGCCTAAATTACATAGTTCAAGCTAGTTTGAGCTACATAATGAGACCTTGTCTCAAAAAAACAAAAACAAAAAAAAACAAAACAAAACTAAGGACAGCCAGGTGCTGGTGGCTCATGGCTGTAATCCTGCTACTCAGGAAGCTGAGACCTGAAGATTGTGATTCAAAGCCAGACTGAGCAGGAAAGTCTGTGAGACTCGTATCTCCAGTTAATTGCCCAAAAGAAGCTAAAAGTGAAGATGTGGTTCAAGTAGTGGAGCACTATCTTTGAGCAAAAAAAAAAAAAAAGCCCAGGGACAATGCCCAAGCCCTGAATTCCAAGTTCAAGCCCCAGCCCAACACCAAAAAAAAAAAAAATATATATATATATATATATATATATATATATATATATATGTCGAGAGAGAGAGAGAAAGGGGAGAGGAGGAGCAAAGCCTAAATTCAGCTATCTGGTTATCAGCTTCCATATCGCTAAAAGGAAGCCTTTAGTAATAGTTTGTATCTCACAGGGATGTCAGTAGGATTAAACATCTAAAGCTTGGGAAGTATTTCACATTCTTCCCAACCTGGAAATATTGTGGTTTATGTTGTTTTCAGAGAGAGAGAGAAAGTGAGAGAGAGAGAGAGAGAGAGAGAGAGAGAGAGAGAGAGAGAGAGATCAAAGTCTGATACAAGGTCTGGGACTCAGAAAAAGAGGAGGATATAGCTCAGTGGTAGAGTGCTTGCCTAGTATAGTCAAGACATGGGGTTCAATCCCCAGCATTGCAAAAATAAAAAAGTAAGAATAAAGTGTGGATTGTTTCACACTATGTTTGGAACTAAGTAATCATTTTCAAATATTTGAAAGTTTAGGATATTTTATTTATTTGAGTTGTTTTGCAAAATAAAGCTGCTGTATGTAAGTTGAATCATGTATTAGTTTTCCTTTGAATAGAATGTTATAGTGCTAGGACTGAAAGCTTAATATTTTGCTGAAATAGTTGTTTAATCAGTTATTACTGCATTTTACATTAATACTAATTTCCACAGACCCTTCTGGAAGGCTGCTGCGGTGAAGACATCATCCACATCACTGAAAATGGAGAATTTAAGTTGGATGTTGAGTCAAATGCTATTATCCAAGATGTTCAGCTATTAGAGCAATTGTTGCTTGACTGGAAAATGTGGAGTAAAGCAAAGGCATGTCATCTTTGCTTTTCTTTCTGATATTTTTGTAGGAGAGTCTACACAGCACAGAATCTGCAAGCGTATAATTCAGAAGTACTAGGTGCATTCACAATTTGCACAGCCATCACCAACCTTTACCTCCAGAAATCTTTTGGTCTGGTCCACCAGGTGGCTTTTGCAAAAAACTAGAATGTCTAGAATTATTTAAAATATAACAATGTTATCCAAGAATTATTGAAAATTCAATTAAAAATAGATTATTCCCAAATTTGGCAGTAGTCATTAAAAATTTATAAGTACCAACAAGTTGTAAAACAAAAATTTTAATTACTTAAATCTATCATTAATAAAAAAAATTAGTAGTAATATACTAGAGGAAAGAGAATTGTTTTTCTTTTCTTCTTATGGAAAATTATATTATTAAACTGTTTCTATCTAAAAAGGCAACTAAAGAGTTTGACCCAGAACTTTATAAAAATATTAAAAAGGAGTGTCAAGTAACTAAACTGCCTTTTTGTATTTTGTGTTCTTGATGACTTTTGTCCTTTTAAAACATTTATGATCTTGGAATTTCTCATTCTGAATAAATATTTGCTTTCAGATCTAAAATTATTTCAGATCAAAATATTTTTAATATTATAGAGACAGAAAATAACACAGGGATGGCAAATGTAAACAAGTTAGATCAAAGGCAGTATAAATATGTAATAAACTCTATGCGCAGTTGGAGATTAGAAGAGCTAACTAAATGTTGAACTTTTTAGTATTTCCAAAAAGCAAGCAAATTTGAGGTTGTTTGAATTCAGAAGTGATGAAACGTACATACACTAATATGAATTTGAAATTAGGGTTTTCTTCTCTAATTAATTTTGTGGGTGTCGGCTTTAGTGGGGCTTGGACTGAAATGCCTGGGAGCTCTTCCTTGGCTTTTTCATTCAAGGCTAATATTCTACTGCTTGAGCTACAGCTTCACTTCCAGCCTTTAGAGGGTTAACTGGAGATAAGAGACTAGTGGACTTTTCTGTCTGGACTAACTCTGAACTGCTTATACTTAGATCTCAGCCTCTTGAGTAGCTGGGATTATAGACATGAGCCACC
This sequence comes from Dipodomys spectabilis, assembly GCF_019054845.1. Lineage (NCBI taxonomy): Eukaryota > Metazoa > Chordata > Mammalia > Rodentia > Heteromyidae > Dipodomys > Dipodomys spectabilis. The sequence goes on from NW_024870773.1 coordinate 230,739, forward strand.
AGTGCCCAGCTAATTATTTTTAAGCTAAATTTTGTTGTTTGGGTTTTTTGCTCATTGTTTGTTCATGTGTCACAGTTTTATTATTTTGGTACTGTCAGACCTGAATCAAGTGTTCAAACTTGGGCTTCCAATCTTCCAGCTACTGAATGGTCTTTTTTAAATTTTTATTTATTTTTTATTGTGAAAATACTGTACAGAGGGGTTACAATTACATGGGCAAGATAATGAGTACATTTCTTATCAAGCATTGTAGCCTCCTCCTTTGTTTCCCTTTCCCATCCCTTCCCATACTTCTCCCGCCCTCCTACCCACCAAAGTTGTAAAGTTCGTTTTCAACATAACAACTTGTACTGCTCATTGTTGCAATGGGTCCACCTGTAACCTTATTTAAACGACTTGTTTTTCCCCTTCCCCTCCACAAATTATACGACATCAAATACAGTGAAAGCAGCCTCTTGAGTAGCTGGTATTATAGACATGAGCCACCAGTGCCCAGCTAATTATTTTTAAACTAAATTTAGTTTGTTCATTGTTTGTTCATGTGTCACAGTTTATTATTTTGGTACTGTCAGATCTGAATCAAGTGTTCAAACTTGGGCTCCAATCTTCCAGCTACTGAATGGTCTTTTTGTTGTTTTATTTCATTTTATTCCAGTATTAAAGTCAGAACTCTGGAGCTCTTGCTCAGCTTTTTCCACTCATGGTTGGTGCTCTATCACTTGAGCTATGCCTCTAGTCCAGCATTTTGCTGGTTAATTTAAAAGAGAGTCTGGAAGACTGAGCTGACTTTGAACCAATTCCTCACATCTCAGCCTTCTGAGTAGGTAGAAATACAGTCACGAACCATCAATGCCTGTCTTTTGTTTTTTTTTCTTTGCCAGTCCTGGTGCTTGAACTCAGGGCCTGGGCTCTGTCCCTGAGCCTCTATGGGATCAAGGTAGTGCTCTACCACTTAAGCCACAGTGCCACTTCTGGTTTTTTCTGTATATGTGGTACTGAAGAACCATACCTGGGGCTTCATGCATGCTAGGCAAGCACTCTACCACTGAACCACATTCCCAGCCCAATGCCTGTCTTCTTTTAGGTCATCTTGGTTCTATCTTTTGAAGAGAGAGGCTTTGGTTAGAGTAGTGATATATGTATGTATGCATATGCACATATATTTGTGTATATATATTTGTATATAATATATATATTTTGTAATGGTTTTATGTGTCTATGCACATATACATACACATATATATCCTGGTGGCTTTTCATTGTTCATTACTGTCAGATAGTGACGAGAAATAGTAAGAACTGTAATCCATGCCAGGTAGTTTTGTGTTTGGTTAACAGCTTGTTGAAAGGCCATTCAGGGTAATAAGATGAAGTGAAGATGATCTTTTAATATTAGTTATCTATGTCAGAGCTCTTTTTCTCTAGTAATATGGATAATTTAACTGATTGACCTTCAAATGATACTTTCTTTGCAGTTTGCAATTGTTCAAAAAATTCTGTGGTTAATCTAAAAATGCAGAATTGGTTCTGAAATCATTTGGTAAAATTCTGTGTATATGTGACTTAGTGTTGTAATTTATGTATTTTTAGTAACACTACTCTGAACAAATTATTAAAAAACAATTACATTGGTGATACATTTCTTTAATTGGGATATGTACCTCAAGATAATTCACCTTTTGAAAATATTTATATAGGGCATAAGTATAAATGGCATAGATAGAATAATGCACTAAATCACTTAATATAATATTGCAGTACTAGATCTAATGATTTAATACAAAATATTTAGAAAGGACTCATTAATACAAAAAATAGAGCTGATCGCCAGTGACTCATGCAACTCAGGACGCTGAGATCTGAGGATCAGGGTTCAAAGCCATCTTGGGCAGGAAAGTTCATGAAACTCTTATCTCCACTAAACCACTAGAAAACCAGAAGTGGTGCTGTGGCTCAAGTAGTAGAGCACTTGCCTTGAGCTGAAGAGCTGAGGGACAGCACCCAAGCCCAGAGTTCAAGCCCCATGACCAACTATAAAAAGAAATAGTAGTTAGGGAATAAATTTCAAGGTTGACTTTTCTCAAATAAATTTAATGTTTGATACTGAATATTTATCCATTGTAAGAGTGTTACATTGCAAGTCTAAAAAGTCTGTAGCATGGTTTTCAGTAGTTGTGTGTTAATTGGTGTGTTTCTTTTCTCAGCAAGGAGTGTGGGAAACTCTGCTAGCTGCACTAGAAGTCCTCATTCGGGTTGAGCACCCGCAGCAGCACTTTAATATTAAGCAGCTACTGAAAGCTCAAGTGGTTCATCGCTTCCTACTGACCTGTCAGGTTTTGCAGGTACTTGCCACACAACTTTACCTGGGAGAGGTGTACTGCAGTTGTTTCTGTTTACTAATTCAGTTCTATGGACAAGCAGTCTTTGCAGCATTCTTCATGGAATTTTTTTCCTCTTTTTCATCTTATTTACGCTTGGTCTTCTAACTCTTGCTTCTTGATAACACTGTTACCTTTCCTACCTCAAATTACACAAGAACAACTACTAAATTTCTGAGATGTTTCTTTATGTTGGAATATAATAATTTTATATGTGATGTAACTGCTTGAAACCAACTATAGTTGATAAGTCTTAATCAACTTGAAAGTACATATTGGTGTTTCAATAACTGTTATTTGGAAGTCTATTTTAAAATTAGAAACTTGAAAAACTAAAATATAATATAGTGGTTTTGAGCCAGGCATGGTGGGACACACCTAGGATCCCAGTGCTACGGAGGCTGAGGCAGAAAGATTGTGAGTCCTGTATTCTTGAAATGAGAGATCAGACTCCTTAGAGAACCATGTGAGAAAGAGCACATTACATTAGTATGACTAGTGTTCTATCAGAAAAATCCCACTTCTAGCTCCATAGCAGCAGTGGTAGAAGAGGAAGTGATAGTCATGTGGCATAGTGAGAATTCACTAACAGTAACTGACCTTTTACAGTTCATGCACTCAAAATTTTCAAAGTTTGAAACAGTTCTGATTTTTTACTTATGGATGCTTAGTTATAAAGTCTATGAAATGTTCTAAATCTATGAAATCTGAAACTTCTAATCCCACACATTTTGGATAAGGAATGCTCAATCTTTATGAGTTGGTGTCATTTAATCCTCAAAACAATCTTATTAAATAGTTATATGTTATAAAAAGTGAGGCTTGGAAATACTATATGATACCCCTAACATCATACAGAAGGCGAGTGAAGGAGTTATAATGCAAACCTAGGCTCTTTGGTTTTTGTAGTTCATGCATGTAAGTAATATACTATAACTTTGTTTCGGTTTAGCAAAGTTAAATGGGCTAGAATGCAAATGCCATCAGTTTTAGTGAACTTTTAATGGTCAGGTTATTCAAGCTGAGAAAGAGCAACTCAATAGCAAATAGAGTCAACCTAGAGTAGTAAACAAGCAGAATTCTATCTTAAAAAGAATATATGTTTAAATGAATGGTTGACAGTTAAATGGTCAATAGTTCTCTTTAAATCTAAAGACAGTTTGATGTTTGTTTTTTGTTTTTAGGAACACAAAGAGGGGCAGCTTACATCCATGCCCCGAGAGGTTTGTAGATCATTTGTGAAAATTATTGCAGAAGTCCTTGGATCTCCTCCGGATTTGGAATTATTGACAGTTATCTTCAATTTCCTTTTAGCAGTTCACCCTCCCACTAATACTTACGTTTGCCACAACCCCACAAACTTCTACTTTTCTTTGCACATAGGTAGGTATAATTACTTTTGTTGGATCTTGTCTCTACTGTTGTCTTATTCTTTCCACATCTAAATTTGTTGTGATACTAATGTAATGGCCTTCTTGTGTTAGAAATTGCCCTGATTACATACTAGGTGGGGTCAGGCAGAGGGTTTAAAGGTAAATCATGCACATCTGTGCCTCCAGTGAGCTTACCAACCGAAAAGAGAAGGGACTCATACATTCAAATAGCTGACCAAAACAATGTGAGGTAAGTATTTAATGGATACAGAAGGCAAATGAGTTCTCCTTGGGGAGAGTGCTTCATCAGAACATTAGGCTATATGGTATCTGTGTGGTCATTGAAGAATTTAGGCAGATTCCAGTAGGTAGCTTGAAGAACTAGCATTTCAGGCAAAGAGAATGGCCTAAAGGGAAGGAAAAATAGACCAAATAAGAAATAATGTATTTTACCTAAGTATGGGGGTCTATAAAATAATATTGAGAAATAACATCGTAAGTATAGTTTGAAACCATCTTTCTTTTCTTTTTCTTTCTTTTTTTTTTTTTTTTTTTGGGGGGGGGGTCCGGTCATGGGGCCTGAACTCTGGGCCTGGGCACTGTCCCTCAGCTCTTCAGCTCAAGGCTAGCGCTCTACCACTTGAGCCACAGCACCACTTCCAGCTTTTTTCTTTTTGCTTACGTGGTGCTGAGGAATCGAACCCAGAGTCTCAGGCATGCAAGGCAAGCGCTCTACCACTGAGCCAACTTCCCAGCCCTCTTTTCTTTTTCTCTCCTATGAATTTATTATATGAGTCCTTGAATATAAGGCTAGAGAGTATGTACTTATATTCCAGAGTCTTTGAAGGGGTTGTGTTGGTTTGCTTGTTTATTTTTAAACAAAGGACTATGATCTAAGTAAATTATTACTGTAGGATTCAGTAGTGACACCAGAGTAGACCAGTTATATCATTAGTAGGAGACATTAAATAATAAAATTTGGGCGCAGTAGCAGTGGAACTGGAAAGAAGAAATAAATGGAGAAATGAGCTTAAAATGGGATGGCTCTATGATGTTAGGGAAGAGGATACTGACTGGTTTTGTGATACATGCTTCATTTGAATGCCCTGGCATAATCAGGTAGCAGGCAGATGGAAGGAAGGCTTATAACATGGGGCAGGTACCCACACAGAAGCTCTGAAAATAGATGGGACTACTAATAAGTAGTAGATAGAAGTAGAAGCTAAGGATAGAACTGTTAGCATTATTACCTAGAGAGGACAGTAACATCAAAGACAGTACCAGAGAAAGATGGAAAATTCAGTTTTTATCATATTACTAGGAAAGTCTAATGTGGTAATTAAGCAATCAACAGTGAACATATGGGAAAGCTAGTAAGTTTAAAATTCAAAGCAGCTGGTACAATAGCTATTTTAGGATATGTAATGAATGGATAAAATGATAAAACAACAAGAAAAGTCCAAATGAAATCAGACAGCATGACCTCATTTATGTTCAGTGCATTTAGTGGTAAAGTGCTTATGCAAGATAGTTACAAAAATGAGTAAAATATGGTTCCCTCCATTAAGAGGCTTCTAGCCAAGTATGGGGAAAAAGATCTAAGCAGATGATTGCAGCACAGTGAAAGCCATAGTGTTAAAAGCACAGGGATGTGGAAATCAGTATTCTGTTTTCTAGAGGCACAGAGTAGGGTGAGGGTTAAGGTGAGATTCCCTGCAGGAGGCCATACCTGCCCAAAGGAAGGACATATTACAGTGGAGGAGAGGGCTTGATAAGAGTTCAAGCTGAAACGTAATGTGGAAAAACAAGCTGGAGAGAGACGCACAGATCATGGGCAGCCTTGTAGATAAGAAGCTGGGAGTTTGCCCAAGTTGCTGAGGGGGTAAGAGGCAGAGTTTTAAGGCGGAGTTGACATTCAGTGAAGAGAATTCAGTAGCTTTAAGGACTTTAAAGTGGCAGATGTCCACCAAGACGCCGTTTAGAAGTCTCTGACAGTAACCAAGATCAAACAGCTGTATTATATCACTCTGAGGGGAGCAATTTCAGAAACCGAAGTGAAGTCAGTAGAACCTGCTGACTCGTGTCAAGAATGTAGAGGAGACCTGGGGTCCAGGTGGCCCCACCCTATATAGGAATGGAGGGAACCAGGAATAATTGACCACAACAAAATGTATCATAAGAAACTGCTTGGTGTGAGGACTCACATTAAGTGCGCTGTGCAGTCTGAAGCTAGCCGTATTTTGTTTCTCTTTGAACATCCGGTTGTCAAAATGTAATGATTAAACTATATTTTTTGTTTATCTTTCAAATTTTTTTGCTGTTTCAAAAACATTTTTTATTTTAGATGGCAAGATCTTTCAGGAAAAAGTCCAGTCAATTATGTACTTGAGACACTCCAGCAGTGGAGGGAGATCCCTTGCCAGCCCTGGGTTTCTGGTGGTTAGCCCATCTGGTTTTACTGCTTCCCCATCTGAAGGTAACAGTAGCAGCAATGAAAGTATAATCCTGGATTTGCTTCTGAATAGTCAAAGATAATTAACCTGTACATATTTTAGCAATACAATATAATCTGATGTCCAAACTAAATATATGGAATATTAAACTTAAAACTGGAACCACAGTCTTCCTGATCTCTACCTCCCAGGTAGCTGGGATTACAGTCATGAACCACTCTGCCTGGCCTCTTGTCTTTCTGATTTCATTACTGTCCTCAGTTCTCTTTACCTCTGCTCTCCATACCCAACTTAGGTAGCATTTGCTTGTCCTGGCTCACAGATAGCTATCTTTGTCCTCCTGAAAACTGCAACCATATTTTAATGCTGCTCTATCATTTCTATTTGGAATGCATTTGTTTTCTGTGATGTATATATTCAAGGCTTTAAACGTACAACACTTTTCTATTTTATTAATTTCTCTTAACAGACCACTTTATCTCTGCTTTCAGAGAAACAAAAAAGAAATAGATGCAGGTTTTCTAGCTGTGAACTGGCCATATGCCCTTTCCCTTGCTGACAGGCTCTGCTGTGCTGGAGTATGGCTTTTACTGTCAGCCCAACCTAGGCTTCTATAGCTCCACTATGATGAAGTAGTGCAGTGTAGAGATGTGGAAAAATAGGACTAAATGTCTGAGTACTAACCTCTAATTGTGCTTTCCTTCTAAAGTGTTTCAGTTCTTTGGTGTATTTATTTTAACATCTTAAGGCTTTGTTTTAGTATTTTTTATTTGATATTTTATCAGAAATGTCTGTTTGAAACATTTTTTTGGTGCTGGTCCTGGGGCTTGAACTCAGGTGTATCCTTGAGCCTCTTCATACTCAAAGCTACCTTTGAGCTCCACTTGAGTCATAATACTGGCTTTTTCTGAGTAATTTATTGGAGATAAGTCTCGTGGACTGTATTTCCCCATCTGGCTTTGAACTGTGATCCTCAGATCTCAGCCTCCTGAGTAGCTAGGATTATAGGCAGAAGCCACCAGTGCCCAGCTGTCTGAAACATTTTGTAATACGTCATGCCCCTATTTTGCTATATGATTTGAACAGAATCTTTTTTAAATTTTACTTTATTGTTATAGAAGCGATGTACAGAGGGGTTACATTTATATGAGTCAGGTAATGAGTACATTTTCTTTTGTATAGTGTCATCTGTTCCATCATTCTCTCCCATTCCCTCCCTCCCATCTCCATCCACAGTGAGCAGAGTCTTTTTTCAGCTTTATCCCTTCAGCCAGAATCAAGAGATAGCTGGAAAAATGCCCTGGGCTGTGGGGCTGTGTTGTAGCAGAACAGGGACAGCTAGAGAACTTGTGAAAATGTGGGGTTCCTCTCCCTGCCCTTTGCATTCTTGTCTAGGCTGGAGTCTGAGAAGTGTGATTTACTAACTGAAAATATCTTCACCTGCATTCATCTATGTCCTGCACTCTTGCTGTGATCTGTGTGCACCTATGTTCTATGCTCTTGCTGTGGGAGCAGTTTTTCTGGTCTCTTGCATGGAATATTAGAAATAATAAATGAGAGAGTATAAAAAAGAGAGAAGATTAGAAATAAGTGATTACAAATACAGAGGAAATAAATAGCTAGATTCATAGCTTAATAATAAGCAGCACCTTTTATTGAGCATGTGTTCCCTGATAGGTACTATACTAGTTATAACACAAGTATGGTCTCTTCCTTTGTACAGCAAGCATACATAATAGATACTCAGAATCTTCATTTTACATTTTTGGATCCTACCACTTCAGTGGTACAATTGAGTGACTTCCTGAGACTCCTGAGCTAATAGACCTGTCATTTGAATTCAGTCCTCTCTTGTTGCAGAGTACAGACTCATTCCCCTTCGTCCTGGTGAACTCCATGCACATCAAGCTTCACTTCAGTCACCTCCTACCGACTGCAGCAGAACCACTGATCCTAGTGATGCTGCATCATGCCATCACTGTTGTATTAGGTGAAGGAGGGAGACAAAACATGTTTTTGAAAGATTTTAATAAAAACAAGGTTTAAATGATTATTGGATAATAAGAATGTTAGCCAGTAAGATCACTATGTGCCAGGAGGGGGAACTGTTGTCATGGCTGTGAATACACTGCAGAAGAACAGTGTTCCTATGCGATTGATTTAGAAGTAGTGAATAGATTTATAACAAGTATTTTGCTGTCTGCTCTTTCTAGGAAACAACGCCTCCAGTATTATTCCACAGCAGACAGCGGCCCACATGCTGCGTTCTAGAAGCCTGCCAGCGTTTTCTACCTCTTCCCCTCCAGTGCAGCCACACAAACTGAGTAGAAGTTTGGGCTGTAGTATTGACAAGTTACAAAACACTGTAGATACCTTCATTGCCACCCAGCCTGAGAAACTGACTCCTTCGGGGAGTTCAGACATGCTGAAAACTGGTAAAGAGGATTCGTTTATCAGTAGCTGTGAGTCTGCAAAAGCAGTTTGTGGAGTGGAAGCTGTTCTTGGACCCCAAGCCTCTGCCAATGGTGTCCCCACAGGAGCACTGGGGGTCCTGGTAGCTAGAGTAGACAGTAACAACCTGGAGGCAGAGCCCAGATGGGATGGTGACAGTCCTGGGGAAGAGTCCTGCCCACGCCGACCTGATCACCTGAAGGGACTGGCCTCCTTCCAGCAAAGCCACAGCATGATTGCAAGCCTCGGGCTAGCTTTTCCTTCACAGAATGGATCTGCCACGGTTGGCCGGTGGCCGAGTCTTGTTGATAGGAATACTGATGATTGGGAGAACTTTGCCTTTTCTCTTGGTTACGAGCCAAAATACAGCCGAGCTGCAAGTACTCACAGGTACTCATGTTCTCATGAACCCTTGTTTGTGAAATAACTTTGAAGAATCTCTGTACTTACAGAAAAGCTGTTACTATGCCACTGTTCATGAGAGCTGCTTTTCCTCTGTTAGATAGCACTAAATTTATTTGAGGTCAAATAGCTCTCAATAATAAAATCTCTTATGGTCTATAATTATTAGATAACTTTTTTTTGCCTGTACTGGGTTTGAATTCAGACTCTTACACATTCAGCGTGCTTGTCCAGCTCATACTTTACCACTTGAGCCATGCTTCCAGCCAAGCTTTTTGCTGGTAATTTTGGAGATGGAGTCTTGTGGACTTTCTTCCCTGGCTGACTTTAATCCCTGATTCTCTAGATATCAGCTCCTGAGTAGTTAAGATTACAGGCATAAGACACCAGTGCCCAGCCTAAATTTTTAGTTTAATTTTTTTAGTTCCCAGAGGCATTGCATGGGGTGCCATGCGGTGAACCTTCCCATGGTGGTAGAAATGTCCTGTCTGTGCTATCCAGTTCAGTGGACATAGCCACATACTTGTTGAGCACTTGAATTATGGCTAATTCAGCTGAGGAACTGAATTTTTAGAAATTTGACTTTAAACTGAGTGCTGGTAGCTCACACCTGTAATCCCAGCTACTCAGCCTAAGATCTGAGGATCACAGTTCAAAGCCAGTCTGTGCTGAAAGGTCTGGCTTTTTTAAAAAGCCAGAAGTAGGGGGGGAGGGAGAGTGGGGAGGATTGGGCGGGGGGGGGGGGGGGGCATGGGGAGGATAGGAAGGGATGGGAAGGGGAAACAAAGGAGGAGGCTACAATGCTTGATAAGAAATGTACTCATTATTTTGCCCATGTAATTGTAACCCCTCTGTGCAGTATTTTCACAATAAAAAAAAAGCCAGAAGTAGAGCTATGGCTCAAGTGATAGAGTGCTAGCCTTGAGCAAAAAGGAGCTTTGGGACAGTGCCCAGGCCCTGAATTCAAGCCCCTGGACTGATACACATACAAAAAAAATTAACTTTAAATAGTTTAAATAGCACAAGTGACAGTGACTACTGCCTTAAACATCATAGATACAGAATAGTTACTCCTAAAAGCATCCATGCTGAAAAGTGATGGTAAATTTGTTAATCATAGTTAAATTAGGAATTATTTTTTAATTCTTCTGAACATTTGTTTTACATGGTAAATTTACTATTCATAAGTACCTGAGGAAAGCTTCATGCCGTTTTTTTCTGATTCTTTGCTACTAAGAGTTTTCTGGCCTTTGTCTTAGTGTAACTGAAGACTGCTTGGTACCTATATGCTGTGGATTGTATGAACTCTTAAGTGGAGTCCTCCTCATCCTGCCTGATGTTATGCTTGCAGATGTGATGGACAAACTTATTCCAGCAGACACACTCTTAGTCCTTGTTAACCACCCATCACCAGCTATACAGCAAGGAGTAATTAAGGTAAGGGCAAATACTACATATGTGTTGTTTTAGTCAGGAAAATAAAAGTCCATGGTCTTTAAGATTTTGAATATTATCTAATTTTAAGTCCTCCATTTATTGATTCATATCAGTGTTTTAAATTTACCAATAAACCCATATGTCTGAGTTCTTAGTCTAATTTGTAAAAATTTACAAAGAGCATATAGTTCATTAGAAACCTATCCTGCATGTGTCTATTGGCCATCCTTCTTTCCTCTTCAGAGAAGTTTCTCTGTAAGTCTTTATCCCACTTATTTATTGGGCAGTTGTTTCTTTGAGGAATTGTTGTTGGGGGATTTAATTTTTTGAGTTCCAACTATATTTTAGATATGAGAACCTTGTCCGTTGTATGGCTAGTGGAGATCTTCTCCCAATCCGTGGGCTTTCTATTGATCTTGCTAGCTATGTCCTTTGCCATGCAGAAGCTCTGCAATTTTATGCAATCCCATTTGTCTAGCCTTTCTTTGATTCAACCTCCCTAGCCATAAAAGAAATGTAAATCAAAACAACACTGAGATACCACCTCACCCCAGTTAGAATGGCTATAATCAAGAACTCTAATAACAACAGATGCTGGAGGGGATGTGGACAGAAGGGAACCCTATTGCATTGTTGGTGGGAGTGTAAACTTGTTCAACCACTTTGGAAAGTAGTATGGAGGTTCCTCAGAAGACTCCACAGAGAGCTCCCCTATGACCCAGCAATCCCACTTTTGGGCATTTACCAAATGATCACAAACAAGACCATACAAAAGCTACCAGCACACCTATGTTTATTGCAGCATTATTTACCATAGCTAAGATATGGAACCAACCCAGATGTCCCTCAGTAGATGAATGGATCAAGAAAATGTAGTATATATACACAATCGAATTCTATGCCTCCATCAGAAAGAATGGCATTGCCCCATTTGTTAGGAAATGGAAAGACTTGGAAAAAATTATATTAAGTGAAGTAAGCCAGGCCCATGGTTTCCCTTATTTGCAATAACTAGGATATGTCTGAGACAAGCAGAAATGGTCAGATAAGTTGATGTTAGGCGAAATGAACCCCAAGACAAGGACTCAAAGGGTTTTTCTTTCTGTCTCTAACATATTTATAAGACGATTTTTTTGTTGCTTTGTATGTCCCTCCCCCACGGTATAACCCGTTTTCACTGTATTTGATGTTGGTATAATTTGTGGAGGGGAAGGGAAAAAATAAATGGTTTAAATAGGGATACAGGTGGACCCATTGCAACAATGAGATGTACAAGATATCAAAAAACAAACTTTACAACTTTGGACGGGGTTGGGGGAGGGGGACAGGGGTCAGGAGAAGTGGGGGGATGTGGGAGGGCAGGGATGCTTGTAAGGGGAAACAAAGGAGGAGGCAACAATGCTCAGTAGGAAATGTACTCATTACCTTGCTCATATAATTGTAACTCCTCACTATGGTATTTTCACAATTAAAAAAACTTATTAATAATTAAAGAAACCTCTCCTGCTATGTGTCATGTCAAGTTTTAGATATTTCAGGTCTCAGCTCAGTTGTCCCTGTTTCAGAGAGGTCTTCCCTAACCACCATATCAAAATTACATATGGCCTTACTCTTTATTTACTATATCAAAGCATTCTGTTTCTATTTGAACTCAGAGTCTGGATGCTGTCCATGAGCTTTTTTGCTCAAGGCTATTGCTCTACTACTTGAACCACAGTGTCACTTCTGGCTTTTTTTGGTGGTTAATTGGAGATAAGATTCTCCTGGACATTCCTCCCCAGCTTAGCTTCAGACTGTGATCCTCTGATCTCATCCTCCTGAGTAGCTAGGATTACAGGGTGAGAGCCACAGGTGCCTAGGGAGAAATGACTATTCTATTTGAAAGAGTCTAGAGTCCCAGATTTGTAGGGAAAGTATAGACACTGATTATTTTTTCTTCAGAATTAGGCACAAGACTGCTAGTCTTCGAGGTGACCTGGCCTCACTGAAAACAAGTTTCCCCATCTCAGAAGTGTGAAGATCTCAGGATAATCACAAGCATTCTGCATTTGTTAGAGACAAGGTTCATTTTTCTATGAATGTGGCATTTTTTTAGTTTTGCAGTATGTGACATGTATATGTTATTGACAATAAGAATACATGAAATTATAGATAATAAATTACGAGTATGGTACACTGATTTGTGTATGTCATATTAAATTTTGACACGATTTAAATTGTCTGATTCTTTTCTTTAGCTATTACATGCATACTTTAATAGAGCGTCTAAGGAACAAAAGGATAAGTTTCTGAAGAATCGTGGCTTTTCCTTGCTAGCCAACCAGTTATATCTTCATCGAGGAACCCAGGAATTGTTAGAATGCTTCATTGAAATATTCTTTGGTAGACGTATTGGCCTTGATGAAGAGTAAGTGAATTCTCCCTTCTTCCATGATTGAGGATCTTTTGTCTTAAATGTAGAATTTAGTGAACTCACTCTAAAATTATTTTTCATGCTATCAGAAAAAATAAATCTATTTTTATATGATATTCTTTCTAGTATGACCTCTTCCTAGCTAGAAACAAGAAGCAAGTAAATACTGTATTAAGTGGAAGAGAGTGACAACTCAGATACAGTCCAACATTCCAACATGAGAATGCTACTTGGAAAGAAAGATGGCTTATTGTTTTCAATGACAGGCAGTCCATACAGGAGGTCCTATATGGTTCTGTTGGAAATCCTCAGTTCCTTGGAGCCCTCAGGTCATTGGAGGAGTTCCCAGATGAGCTGATTGCTAGATGTGACCCTGATGTAATGGTGATAACATAGCAATAGGTACAAAATATAAAAAGATTTTTTTCACTTAAACTGAGAGTTTGGCAGGAAAAATTTTGTTTTCGTTTATAATTGAGTAGAGAGAAGTATGTGTCTCTTACGGTAAACAGATTGAGATCTTGGGGAATTATTATTTGCTGCAGTAATCTCAGTGGTACCTTCTATTCATATGTAGCTTTTGGCTTTTGCAAAATAGGTCTCATTATCTCATTTGATTCTCACAAAGCCTTGAGAAGAAAGTAGGACACATGAATTGGCTGGATAAGGAAAATGAAGCCAAAATTCTTAAATAATTTAGCTCTAACACTGAGGCAAGTGGTTGGAACAGGAAAACAAGATTCATTCCTTTGTGCCACATCTCTTTCACCCAGCTCACTGTTTTTTAAATACTACGTAAAATAATAACGATTTTTTACCATTTTTCCAATGTGTAAATTAATAATAATTTCCCTTTATGCTTACCACATTACTCCCTAAAAGAAACATCCTTCAAACAAAAGGGACTTCTGGATCAATTAAAATGAGTCATTTGAAGATCTGAAAAATGTATGCGTGTTTGTTCATTTACCTTAGGCTATTCTTCTGGCAGCAGTTTTATCTTCTTATTTTAACCTATAATCTAAAGAAGGCTACGTAGTTTTTATAGCTTCAAAATCGGATTCACAAAATGATCCATAGTTTCAATCATTTATTTTCTTATCTTGTGACACAGTGCTTTTCACATGTTTTTCCTTCTCTGTGTATTATAGATTTGATCTGGAGGACGTGAAAGCCATGGGACTCTTTCAGAAGTGGTCTGTCATTCCCATTCTGGGGCTTATAGAGACCTTGCTATATGACAACATACTTCTGCACAATGCTCTCTTACTTCTCCTCCAAGTTTTAAATTCTTGTTCTAAGGTAGCAGACATGTTGTTGGACAATGGTCTACTCTACGTGTTATGTAACACAATAGCAGCCCTGAGTGGATTAGAAAAGAAGTAAGTTTTAAAGTGGTACTGAAAATTATATCTGATAAGTCTTAGAGGGGACAACCTTCATAGTAGGCTGTTCCTTCAAGGCATCTTATTTTTTTTTGGTAATGCTTCCAAAGAATTTCCCACAAAATATATTAGTTTGGTAGGGCATGTTTTTCATCATTGGCAGTGATCAGTTAAGAAGAAGGTAATGATATGACTGGCTTTCTTAAGTATTTAGAACTTGAAGACAAACAGAATATCCCCAAATACATTTAGTAAGCTTCCACTATTGTCCTATAAAATGCTCATCCCCATCAGGAATATGAAATTGAGAATCAAAGACATTGGATAGATAAGTCATTGACTGTCACACAGCTTGTAAGCAGCAGAGAATTTAGACTGAATCTGTCTTACTTCATGCTATCCTATCATTCGTGTATTTTGTCCCGACAACTGCAAATTAGTTTAAGTTAATAGATACTATAATAATTATGATTTATTTATAAAAATAGAGAATATTACATTATTACTGACTTCCATCCATTAATTCCCAGTACAGAAGTCAGAAGTACACTGACAAACAGCACCAGTGACACACTTGTAATCCTAATTACTCATAGAGATCTAAGGATCTTGGTTCAAGATCAACAAAAAAAGCTGGACTTGAGCATCAGCTTTGAGTGAAAAAGTCAAGCAAGAGCTTGAGGCCTTGAATTCAAGTTCCATTATCATCATTCACACAAAAAAGTACATTGACAGCCGGGTACTGCTGGCCCATGCCTGTAATCTTATCTACTCAGGAGACTGAGATCTGAGGATTGCAGTTCAAAGCCAGCCCAGGCAAAGAAAGTCTGAGAGATTCTTATCACCAATTAAACACCAGAAAACTGGAAGTGGTACTGTAGCTCAAGTGGTAGAGTACTTGCCTTGAGCTGAAGAGCTCAGGGACAGTGGCCAGGCCCAGAGTTCAAGCCCCATGACCAAAACAAAGCAAAACAAAAACCAGTACATTTGCAAACAGCTCTTGTCTGTAATCTTAGCCACTCAGAAAGCTAAGATCTAGAGGGTCAGTGTTTGAAGACTGATCCTTTAATGTAGAAAAGTCTGCAACACTTCATCTTTAATTAACTAGTAAAATACTGAACTAGAGGTGTGACTGAAATGGTTGAGTGTCAGCCATGAGTGAGAAAGCTAAGCAAGAACCCTAGGCCCCTGAGTTCAAGCTCTGGTATTAGCGCGTGCGAGTGCAAACACACACACAAACGCCTGCAACCTACATTGACAAAGGCTACCTACCAGTTGTTTAACAGTTTTAAAAGGCATCTCAGATTATTTTTTATTTATATTTGTATATTTTGTATCTCTACTTACTATTTACAATGTACCATTTAACTAACATAATAAAATATAAATTTCTGGAAGCATCTTAGTATACATTAAAGCATATTAGTGTACAATAAAACATGGAAATGGTGCTGTGGCTTAATGTGGTAGAGCTCTAGCCTTGAAAGAAAAAGCTCAGGGACAGTGCCCAAGCCCTGAGTTCAAGCCCCATGACCAACAAAACAACAACAAACACTGATGACATTTTTGTACTGAGAACAGAACGTATATTTTTTGTGGGGGGGGGGGGGTCAGTTGTGGGGCTTGAACTCTGGGCCTGGATGTTGTCCCTCAGCTCTGCAGCTCAAGGCTAGCCAGAACATATTTTTCATGATGCTCTCTACCAAAGAAAGACTCTTTGTACTCAAGTCAGTTCAGTTTTTGTTGGATACCTATTTTACTTAGGGTCTATGTACAAGGCATATGAGAGATAGAAGAAAGTATGGAATATTATATTTTCATAGCACACTTAATCTAGATTGACATTCACATGACATGGGAAAATGGGAAGGCACTTCGGGTTTGTTCTGAAATGGATTTTGCTTGTTTTTTTTTTTATAAAAACAAATGGTATTTACTGATAGTTGCTATTTACTGTTAATTGGTCTACATCAGCTACTTTCTAATCCTTACATGACTTGAGAAGTATTTGGGCCTAATGTCATATCCTAAGGTAGATTATCAAGCTGTAGCTGTACAACAGAAATAACAGATTCATACTGTTGTGCATTGGAAACTGATTGGTATCTGTTAACTGCTATTATTTCTTTGAAACTTTAAAATCCATATGATTTATACAAATGAGATTCAGAGAAGTTATTGATTTACTCCAGTTCTCCATGTCAAATGTTCCTACTCACTCCTTTCACCCTTGCTAGCATATGGGCTAGGCACTGCTCATGTACTTCCTCCTGTTTCATGTTGATCTCTATTACTGTGCTTGCCACTGGTTTGTCTGGTTCTCTGTAAAACTGCATATTTGATAGGTGACAGGATAGAGGGTGTCTTCTTTCTCTCCCTAGTGGACATACTGTATTATTTACCATAGAGTAAGCATGAGGAAATAGTGAACAACTGCATGCTTGTAAAATACTCAGCCAGTTCTCTTTGTTCTACATTATTGGTGCTTTTTCTTACCAATGCCCTGGTTTTGTTTTGTTTTGTTTTTTGTTATCTTTAGTATTCCTTTGAATGAATACAACTTGCTTGCATGTGATATACAGCAGCTTTTCATAGCGGTCACAATTCACGCTTGCAGTTCCTCAGGCTCACAATATTTCAGAGTTATTGAAGACCTTATTGTACTTCTTGGATATCTTCAAAACAGCAAAAACAAGAAGACACAAAGTAAGATTTTGCTTTTATGGGTTTGAGGGAGGTTGTATATTAGCTAAACATGTAATGTGAGTCTAATCTCTTTCTTCTCCGTAGCTTCTACTGGAGTTCTGACCTTAACTTTGTTCTGACCTTAGCTTTAACAACAACAGCAGGAGGGGTCAGATTTGGAGTAGCAAAAATAGAAAAAGTGATGCCTTGATATAATTGGTAGTTGGCAAGGCAAAAGGCCTTTTCTTTCCAAGTAGTATTTCAAGACTTTGATGTAGTATCACCTTTAGATTTCTTTAATAGGAGATAGTAACATGAAAACAGAACTGCTGGTTAAATTTTGTCTTATGTGCAGAAAATCCTGTTCTTTGAAGTAATTGTGTAAAGTGTAGGAAATTTCTGAGCTAGTATTTTTCCACTGAGATTTTTATAGTGACATTTGGAAGTTTTCTTTGAATTTCCTCTTAAGCACATTTTTGGGTAGAGCCATACAGGGCTATAAACTCAGGACCTTAAGCTTGCCAGGCAAGCACTCTACCATTTAAGCCACACCCTGATCCCTTATTTGTCCAGATAGGGTCTTGAGCTTTTTGTCTGGGCTGGCCTCAGACCACAGTCCTCCCACATAGCTGGGATTACAACTATGAACCATCATGCCCAACTTGTTTGTTGAGATAAGGTCTTGCTGAGATAAGCATAGAGGCTTGAGCCTCTATCCTTCTTATGTATGTCTTCTGAATAGCTAAGATTATGGGCATGAACCACCACACTTCGCTGAACATATTTGTATGTTTTTCAGCATCAAGAACCCATGCTGATCAACCAATTTTAATTCAGATCTGATATATTATTGCTTAGATATTAGGTTTCAGAGTTTATATTATAGTTTAGATATTGGATAATATATAAAATAAGTTCAGTTAAAAAGTTAATAACCTCATAGCTTGAAAACATCCTAGTCTCTTCTACTTGTAGATATAGCTCTTGCCCTGCAGCTTAGAGTTCTTCATGCTGCTATGGAATTTATAAGGAGCACAGCGAATCATGACGCTGAAAGCCCAACAGATATATCCCTCTCACCTTCTACTCCCTACCATGCAGTCTTTCAGAAGCAGAAAAGCATTGCTGGTGAGTAATAAAGTGATACTTGGTTAATTATAGATTGATGATAGCTTGACTTTTCTCTGTTCTGATGCCATTCACATTTTTATAATTGTATCTTGGTTCAGCTGTACAATTTGAGAAAGTGTTCTTCCCAGAGGAAACTACACCATCACTGATTTTTCTTCATTGCTGTTTTTTCTCCCTTGTGGTGCTAGGGAAATCCCAGGTCTCGCACACTCTAGGCGAGTGCTCCATCACTGAGTTTCAGCCCTTTCTCCCCAGGTGCAAGCACCATGCTGTAAGATAAGGAGATGAATGAAAAAAAGCAACAGATTCTGCCCTGGTAGAGAGGGTCAAATAGAGCGGGGAAGTAGAGAGGGTTGGGATAGAAGGGCACCTGATATCCACGAGGAGCAAGGGAGCATCATGCAGAAGTAAAATCTAAGGGGATGAGAGAGGGGTGAGCAAGGTGGAGTCGAGGCAAAGCCATGCAGTGAGACAGGAGCTGGAGCCATTCAGCGGGAGTGTGGCAATGGAGGAGAGTAACCAGAGGAGGCTGCGCGGGATGGTACAGGCCATCTCACCTGTTGTGGACCACATAGAGAGTTTACATTTGGTTCTGGTGGAAAGCCATCAGAGGTATGATAGAATCCCATGTTCCTTTTGTAGACAACTGGCTTCTGTGTGAGCTGTGTGTTGTAGGAAATAGGGAAGTGCTGCAGAGCCCAGATCAGCTGCTGTAGGAGTAAAGGCAGATGATGGTGGTGCACAGATGGTTAGAGTATACTTTCTTCCATCAGACCTTGTTGTCAATCTTCATGTATCAGTCATAAGTGTTGATACTGTTAAGCCACCTTAGGTTTGTCACAAAACCTGCTATTCCCTTTATGTAAACATCATCCAGAAAAGAAATCTAAACACCACAAAACATGTGTATACACGTATATGTGTTTGGTGCATATATACATGTATATATTTCTGAACTGAGTGTTTGGCATGTTGCTTTAAGTAAATTGCCCTTAAAGAGACTTCTATGTCCAAATGTGTCCTCTATGGTAGTCTACTTTTTTTGTGTTTGATACTATGCAATTTTTAAAATCATGGCAAAAAACTTAAAAATTAAGGAAAGACTAAATGTGTTTTATAGTACTATATTTAACTTATGCTAAATAAAACTTACATAACTAAAATTCCTAAAACATCCATATAACATAACTTATTCCCACTATTCATCTTTCCTTGTTTAATATCCAAACAAAGTCTTTCCTCCCTTCTGTCCCCAGCAGATGTGTCTTTCCCTTATCTAGAAGCAGTCTTAGATTCCTGTGACCAAAAATGACTTTTAGCATCTTCCTTTGCAGGATTACATTACTGAGCAACTGATCGAGTGGAATTACCCTCTTCTATCAGGGGTACACCTCTCCCTGCACATCCACTCTCGTGTTTGTCTCTTTTCCATCTCCATACCTTCATGCTGGTACCTGAGCCATCATAGCAGCTCTCTTCCCATTTTTGTTTGGCCCTGGAATCTTCCAATCTTCTATCATGTCTCAGTTCGGATATAAGCATTTCTGTCCCCCTAAGTGTCAGTGCCATACACAGTTGCACTTTATTATTATGTTTTATTCTTTTTATGCTGGCACTGTCAATTGAACTCAGGGCCTCATGCTGTTACTTGTCTTTTTCATTCATGGCTGGTGTTCCACCACTTGAGCCACACTTCCAGTTCCAGCTTCTTTCTGGTTAATTGGAGATAGGATTTGTCTGCCCCAAATGGCAATCTTCAGATCTTAACCTCCTAATTAGCTAGGATTAATGGCCTGATGAGCCCCCAGTGTACAGCTGTGTTTTGTTATTGTTGTTCTTTGATTCAGTTTTTATTTCTTTTTTGTCATTCGTGGGGCTTGAACTCTAGGCCTAGGTGCGGTCCCTGAGCTCTTCAGCTCAAGGCGAGTGCTCTTCCACTTGAACCACAGAGCCACGTCTGGTTTTCTGGTGGTTAATTGGATATAAGAGTCTCATGGACTTTCCTGCCCAGTCTGGCTTTGAACCACGCTCCTCAGATCTCAGCCATCTGAGTAGCTCGGATTATAGGTGTGAGCCACCGGCGCCTTCTTGAATCAGTTTTAAATGGGCAACAGACTTTTAGTCTTTTTACTATAACAGCTTCTTTTTTTTTTTTTTGGGTCCGGTCGTGGGGCCTGAACTCTGGGCCTGGGTGCTGTCCCTCAGCTCTTCAGCTCAAGGCTAGCGCTCTACCACTTGAGCCACAGCTCCACTTCCGGCTTTTTTCTTTTTGCTTATGTGGTGCTGAGGAATCGAACCCAGGGCCTCTGGCATGCAAGGCAAGCACTCTACCACTAAGCCAACTTCCCAGCCCCAACAGCTTCTTTTCTTTTTTCTGTCTCTTGTAGTTTCTTACATGGCGTTTATGCACTTTAAGTAAATGCAGTTTCTGTGAATGATATGAGGGCTATCGAATCCTCCAAGTTACCTGCTTTAGCTTCCTCATTTTTCATACTTACTGCATCTGAGAATTAGTAACTACACACCCCACAACTTCTCCTTGTGTCCTGCACATATCTGTTCATGCCAGGGCAGCATAGCTATTAGAACATGTCTCCCCAAGTCTCTCCCCAGATTCTTCCCATTTGGAATGCTGCCAGAATTTAAATACTTTTTTTTTAACTTTTCAGGGTTTTTTTTTTTTTTGTAATTTTTTTCTGAACTTCAAAAGGTTATACGAGGGTGTTTCAGTTTAACATGTCATTCTGTCTCATACCTCTTAGTTAGTGACACACCATCCATCTTTCTCTCCCAGCCTGTCTGTTCTCTCCCCAAGACTTATTTCACATTTCTTACTTCCTTTACCACATAAATAAATTGAATGTTCTTGCAGTATTTGTCCCTTGTATCCTTTTTTATTCATCTATCCCACTCCCATTACCCTTCTCTTAGAGTCTTGTTGCAGCTTTGTGATACTCATTTTGTTGAACTGTTAATTGTTGGAAAGATTTGCTCCATGGGGTTTCACTCCTTCATATACTATAGTCAACTAAATTGCATATATGACTATGCTTCTATGTATGATTATGTGGAAGATTGTATTTTGGGTGTAAGATTTACATATGAGAGGAAACATGCCAGAATTTAAATTCTGTCTGTGAATTCAGTTTGCATAATATTGTTCTATATGTGTTAAATTGTTTCTTTGTAGTTTAAAAAAAAACAGGCACATATATTTGGGAAAGATTATGTTTGCTTTTGTAGTAATGGGTTTTAATTTAGGACCTCATGCTTGCTAGCAGGCATACTTGAGCCACACCCCAGCTCGAGATTATTGTGTTTTTTTTTTTAATATTGCTTCACTATTAGGTACAAGTTATGGTATAATGTACACTGGCTTTGGGCCTAGTGTGATAGTATATGCTTGCAATCCCAACTACTAAGGAGGCAGAGATTAGGAGGGCTGTAGTGTAGTTCGGGAGGTTAAAAGTTAATAAGACTATCTCAGCCAACAAGCCGAATGCTAAGAAGGAAAGCATGGGTAGGAGGATCACAGTTGAGGGCCTGTCCTGGGAAAAACATTAGACCTGATCCAAAATATAAATAAAGCAAAAAAGAACTGAGAGTGTAGCTCAAGTGGTAGAGGTCCCGAGTTCAAACCCCAAGAACACCAGATAAAAAGTATATACTTACACAGTGTAGTCACAAATTAATAATACTGACTACCTAAAATACTGAACAGTTGAAAATATTTTAGTAGGATAAATACCATTAAAATCTTGTAGAACAGCTGGGTACCAGTGACTCAATCCTGTAAGTCTAGCTTCTCGGGAAGCTGAGATCTGAGGATCATGGTTTGAATCCAGCCTAGGCAGGAAGGTCTCCAATAAACTACCAAAAAGCTGGAAGTGGAATTGTAGCTCAAGTGGCAAGGCACTAACTTTGAGCAAAAAGCTCAGGGACAGCACCTAGGCCCTGAATTCAAGCCCCAGGACTAGCAGCTCCCCCACCCAAAAAAAAGGCATTAAAACTTGTTACAATTCATTATATGTAAGTAATTTTACAGAAGTAATTTATGGAAATTGATATTTGTTTTCACAATTTAAAACAAAGGTTCAATTCCAATGAAGGGTTCTGTTATTCCTCACCTACCAAGATGTCACTTTGGCTCCTATGGCCAGCTACCAATGCCCTTCTCCAGGGGTCTGTTAAGTGAAGACTCCTCCCCCTGGCTCTCTCCTGGATGTGATACCAACACAGTGCCTCCCAGAGAAGGTGCAGTAAAGGAAATGGAGTGGTTCTCAGGGAATGCTTTTGGAGCACTCAATTCCAGCTGATGCTTACACCCGAATCACTGTGATGGCCAATCACTGGGCTTTGTTCCCCTTTTTCATCGCTCATTGGCTGATTTCTACTTTGTCACCTCATACTCTTTTCAAAATTAAAATTCAGCTACAATAATTATTTAGAAACCAGTGTTCTTATGAAAACATAATTTACTCTAAAGTCTTGATGATTTTAAAATGCAAAGAAGTGGAATGGTATCCAAAGAGATTTTATTACCAAAGCATTTTTAACCACTAGCAATACCTAGTATACCACTAGTATACTTTTCAGAGTATTAGACACATGATGACCTTTCTATGATGCCATAGATGTCATTTTAGACTTGGAACCAAAAGTACTGTTGCACTTCTTTGAAGAAGGAAAAATCATCCCTTTCTCTCAATCACCTACCTTAATATAAATTTAACTTTGAAATAACTTTTTCTTTTCATGGCCTAGTAATCACACAGTTGCAATAAAAATAGATTTCCTTGATCATTGTTAACATTGACATTGGATGTTTTAATTTTTATACTTGAAGGTCCTCGAAAATTTCCCCTAGCTCAAACTGAATCTCTTCTGATGAAAATGCGTTCAGTGGCCAGTGATGAGCTCCATTCGATGGTGCAGCGGCGAATGAGCCAGGAGCACCCCTGCCACGCCACGGAGGCGGAGCTCGCACAAAGACTGCAGAGACTCATCATCTTAGCAGCCAACAGGATCATCTACCAAGGTAGGACGAAGGAGGTCATTAAGTAGGCCCAGGGAGTTCATGTGTTCTTTCTTGCATGTTCAATTGAAGGAGAAGTAATTTCAGAAAAAATGGTGGTTTTTCCTTTTAACATCCCACCTTATAAAAGGAATTTTTTTTAAATTTTGGAACTGATAGTCTTGAATTGAAGCCCATTTTTTAATGTAGTAAATGCTTAGATAGACCATTAATTTAAACAGTATAGTACCTCCATGTTGTCTTGTTTTTCTTTTGCTTTGTGATAATTATTGATTTGGATGCAGTTTTAAGAAATAATAAATCCTGTATAGCATTTACTCTTGTTTCCAGTGAATCTTGCCAAGGCATAATACATTATCACTCTATGGGGAGTGACATGAACACAGGCAAGAAACAGACATTTTGTCCCCAAAGGGTCCCTCTTGCCCTTTTATAGCCACACCCACATCCTCCCAAGCCAGTCCTCCTCAGCTCCTGGCCTAAACCTCTAACCTGTCTTTTCAAAATAAGCTAGTCATAGCCGCACAAGCCTGTGGTCCTACCACTCAGGGCTAAGGTGGAAGGATTGCATAAATCCAGAAATTCCAGGCCAGTCTGGCAACCTGACATGACTTCATTTAAAGACAAAATGTTACATGCCTAGAATCATACAGCGCATACATAGCCTTTTAGGTTGGCTTTGTTCACATGGCCCAATTTTCTGGAAAGCCAGAGCTTGTTGCATGTATGCATTATTGTTACTTTTATGTTTGACTTGGCAGTTTTCTATGGTGTGGGTGAACAACAGTTTAGTTTAACCACTTACCTGTTAAAGGGTATCTGGGCCATTTTCCCTTTGGGCTTGTTACAAATAAAGTTTCAACATTCTTGTACAGATTTTTGTTCAAACAGAAATCTTTATCTTTCCGAGATGAGTATCTCAGGACACATGTCTTAGGCTATATGGCAGTTACATGTTTAATTTTTTTTTAGCATTTATTAGATGTATGAGGGGAGGTTTCATTGTGACATTTCCATTCATACATGGAAGGTACCCTGATCAAAGTCACTCTCTGTTTCTCTACTTCACCTCCTCTCTCTTCTTAAATTGATTTCAACATGTTTCATTGTTCTTTGTACATGCATATAAGCCATGTTGACCATATTCATGTTCCTTTACCCTCTCTGTTCGCCCTCTCCCTCCTGTTGGTACCCGTCCTCATGTATTTCATTGTTACCACTTAACTTTTCCTGAGTGATTATGCAATTTTGTATTCCTATCATAAGTGTACAATGATCCAAGATTCTTTGCATTGAGTATTTGAGGTGGTCACTACTTTTTATTTTAGCCAATCCTGTAGATATACAGTGGTATAGCATTGTGGTTTTGACTTGCATGTCTATAGTGGCCAATGTAAAGGTAATACCTAGAGTAACCACTAAAAAAGCTGTGTCAAAAGGAAAATGCACTGAAAAATACTATACATGAGAAGCTGTGGCAGGAGGGTCACAAGTTCAATGCCAGTCTGGGCTACAAAGCCTAAAGAGGCTAACTGGCTAAAAGAGAGACTACGTCAAAAAGAAAAGCTTATTGTATGTAATGTTCTTAGCAGGTGTGCATACACACCTACACACAGTTGAGCATGTCAGGTAATAAATGTTTACCTGCTTTATTGTAATACTCATTCAACAGTGTGTATGTGTTCAAAACACCAAGTTCTGTTCTTCAAATATATACAGTAGATAGTTTCTGTAAAGACAAAACATTAAGATAGTATAGGTAAGTCAAACTGGAATTCTGAAAAAAAATGTTCATATAACCTCAGGAAGGCAAAAGAAGAATATAATCATTGCTAATCACTAGATAAGCATGAAAAAAATCCAAGCAGGGGGAGAAGGGTTGTGAGATAGCATCATTCTGTTTTAGCTTTTCAGATTTTTAATTGGGGCAACAGGCTCCCGGGCTAGTTAACATGTAAGTTGGATAGCACATGAAGTGAAACATTCAGCTCTGCAGATCCATTCTAAGAATCATATAGTCTGAACAATTTTGCATTTGATCTTATCTTTCATTAGTAAATTAAATCTTTAATTTAGAATTTCATGACATAATTTTAAATGTCTACATTATTTTTAGTTAATTCACTTTCTTTATTATGTCTAGTGTATCCAGCATACCTACTACACTGATGTTATAGTAACTACATTTGTAATTTAATGGAGTATTTCTACCAGCGTCAGTACCAGTTATAACAGCTAGGTGTCAGTGATAGGACTAATTTTTTTTGTTTCTTAATTCAGAGTTTAACCCAGAAGTTATTGACATTTTGAGAACTCCAGAAAATACAACTCAAAACAAGACTTTGGTTTCTCAGACTGAAATTTCTGAAGAAAATATGCATGAACAGCCTTCTGTCTTCAATCCATTTCAGAAAGACATGTTGACATATCTGGTAGAGGGATTCAAAGTGTCTATTGTAAGTAAATAAATTACTTGGTGTGTTCATTTGTGCAAAGGAGAAGGCTTTGTGTCTGTGACATGCCTTCAAAATAATTTTCTTTGTGCTTTCAGAGAAACTGAAACCACTTGAATTTTTAATAATAGAAAAATATATATTGCTAGCTTAATTATTGGAAAGTGCCTTCCTCTGCAACATTGTTTTTTTGTTTTTGTTTTTTGTTAGTCATGGGGCTTGAACTCTGGGCCTTGGCACTGTCCCTCGGCTCTTCAGCTCAAGGCTAGCGCACTACCACTTGAGTCATAGCACCATTTCAGCTTTTCTGGTGGTTTATGGAGATAAGAGTCTCATGGACTTCCTGCCCAGGCTGGCTTTGAACAGCAATCCACAGATCTCAGCCTCCTGAGTAGCTAGGATTACAGGCAAGAGCCACTGGCGTCTGGCTTACAACATTGGTTTTTAAGGCTGTGCCCTGAAAGTCATTTTCTTATATAGTCTAGAAGATCAACATCAGAAAAGAGAAAGGGTTTGATGAATAAGTTAATACTTATTCTGACTAAATTAGTAGCTTTTTAAAAAAATGACTTTATCATTCTACTCTTGAATTTCTGGAGTATTTTATTTTCTTTTTTTCTTTTTTTGGAGTATTTTAAGGTTGAGATTTTGGCATAAACAAATACACTACCTTCAAAAGAATACAGTAGTGACTGGTGTCAGGGTTTGTTTATTATTGTTTCACTTGGGTTTCTGTGAATCACTTGCAGTTGACTGTAGGGAGCAAATTGATAGATTTGATGCTCTCTAGAAAGAATAGTACCAAAAGCCAATCTAATTCTAGCAGAATTCATAAATCTAAGCAAGAATTTGGTGATCATTCCTGAACTCAAAACAAACTCCAGATTCATATAGAATTCAGTCACTCCTACAAGGACCTTAGGGTTGGGAGTTATTGGAGAACCATTTGTAAAACTCAAAATAAACTCTGAATGTACTGCTTGAAGCGTTAGGCTCAAACTAACCTTAGTGGAGCCAGAGTGGAAATAGGGTAGTTGATTATTTGTTAGGGAAAATTAATGGCCAGTATACATGTGGTTCTTGGTTTGTGAGTGCCGTTTGCAATACTGTAATACTAATTCAAGTCTCTATGATGAATCTTTGCTCCTTCATGTTAAAATATCAAAATTATCTGCTTATCTACTGTTGTTCTCTGATAGTTTTGATTTTTAATTTACAATGTCAAAGCCCTTGGTAATTAAAAAAAAACATTTAGGATATTAACACTTTCATCCATCTTTCTTTTTAAAATTGTGGTTAAAAATATATCTAATATAGCCATTTTAATCATTTCTTTCTCCTTACTTCCTAAGTTTTTTTTTTGTTTTTTTTTTTGGTATGCGTGGGGCTTGAACTCAGGAATTAACACTTATTAGGCAGATGCTTTTACTTCTGAACCATTCCTCTAATACTATTTAATCATTTTAAGGGTACAATTTAGTAGCTTTAATTTTTTTTTTCTTTTTGGGTCCGGTTGTGGGGCCTGAACTCTGGGCCTGGGCGCTGTTCCTCAGCTCTTCAGCTCCAGGCTAGCACTCTACCACTTAAGCCACAGCGCCACTTTCAGCTTTTTTCTTTTTGCTTATGTGGTACTGAGGAATTGAACCCAGGGCCTCAGGCATGCAAGGCAAGCTCTCTACCACTGAGCCACCTTCCCAGCCCCTTATTTTTGTATTATTGTGCAGTCACTACCAACTATTTCCAAAACTTTTTCATTATCCCATTATTGTATTCTTATTAAATGGTGACACCCATTACACAATCTCCTCAACACAATAACTACTGTTCTGCTTTCTGCTTATATAAATGTCACAGTCTATATACCTCAGATAAGAGAAATCATATGAGTTTGTCCTTTGTATGTGGTTTATCAATGAGCATGATAAACTTAAGGTTTATCTGTGTTGCACTGGAACTTGGTTGCTTTTTGAAATTGAATAATCCATTGTATGTTTAAACCACCTTTTGTTTATATGTTCACCGATTAATGGCCATTTAAATTATAGCTACCTTTCCGCTATTTTGAATAATGCTAGCTGGAATTATTCTAACTCTCAAACTCCCAGTTGTATGAGTTATGTATATATCTTTCTTACTTAGAATCTTAAAAAAAAAACCTAGACTGAAACAAGGGCTCACCATTTTCTTTTGATCTGTGTGTTGTTAGTACATTGTTGCTTAAGTTTGGTGCTAACTCCCTCCAATTTTGATTTAAGGGATCAAGTAAGGCCAGTGGTTCTAAGCAGTTGTGGACTAAAATCCTGTGGTCTTGTAAGGAAACCTTCCGCATGCAGCTTGGTAGACTACTAGTGCACATTGTGTCACCAGTCCACACTGTGCAGGAGAGAAAGCAAATCCTGGAAGTCGTTTATGAACCCATTCACCAGGAAATACTGAGAGACTGTCTTAGCCCTTTCCCCCAAGTAAGTATCTCAGCATCCCATAAAAGAATATAAAGTTGGTTTCATTTCTTCTGAAAGTATATGCAGACCCATACACAAGTCCACACACTCAACCCAGTAAACATTACCTCCTCCACTCTCAGCACAAAGGAGGAGAGCGAGTGCCAGTCACTTCTGCCCTTATTTTCTTCTTTTAAAGTTGGAAGTAGGTAGAGATTTTTGTGTCATTGAACACTGCACAAACGATGTTCTCCATTGCCATCTACTTGGGTCAGGAAGCCCTCAGCTGCTTTTCTACTGCTGTAACTCACTACCTTTGATGGATTTTGCAGTCTGTAGCCTCATCACTGTCTCCTGTGGCTGCTTTACCTTCCATGCATAACTGCACAGCTGTGCTGCTTTGTGCAGGATGCCAACGCAGAGCACAAAGCTTTCCCACTCTCATTACCTACCTATTCTGCTATTTGTCTCCATAGCGCTCCACTCTGTTCCTTCTGAGGACCCTCATTGAAAACTTTACGTACTTCAAAGTTTTATTATTTAAGGGTGCAATCAATCATGAGGTTTTTAACTAAGGGCCCATGCTTTTGGCAAGTACTCTATACCACTTGAGCACACTTCTAATGCTTTTTGCTTTAGTTTGTTTTTCAGATAAGGCCTTACACTTTTGTCTGGAGCCAGTCTTGGACTCAAATATCTGGGATTATTGATGTATATCATCATGCCCAGCTTGTGTTTGGAGAAGAGCTTGAACCACATCCCTCCTATTTCCACCATGGTTTTTTTTTAATAGATTCAATTCCATAAACTAAGTTATGAACTTACAGGCTAATGTGTTTTTTTTTTAATTTCATTTTTTTGTTTTCTCACTGTGTAGCACACATTGGACTTAAACTTGAAATCCTCCTACCTCAGCCTCCTAAGTAGTAGGATTGCAAGTGTGTACCACCATGTCTAAGCTCAAAAATTCAGTTTTTTTTTTAAAGCTAAAAAAAGAGCCAGGCACCGTGGCTTATGCCTGTAATCCTAGCTACTCAGGAGGCTGAGCTCTGAGGATCGTGGTTCAAAGCCAATCTGGGCAGGTAAAGTCTGTGAGACTTTTATCTCCAATAAACCCGAAGTGGTGCTGTGGTTCAGGTGGTAGAGTGCTCACCTTGAGGTGAAGAGCTGAAGGATAACGTCCAAGCCCAGAATTCAAGCCCCAAAACCAACCAAAAAAAAAAAGAACTTTTTATATTCATCTTTAGTAGCAGCTTTTTTTTTTTTTTTTTCTGTCAGTCATGGGTCTTGAACTCTAGGCTTGGGTGCTGCCCCTGAGCTTTTCAGTTCAAGGCGAGTGCTCTACTACTTGAGCCACGTGTCACTTTTGGTTTTCTGGTAGTTTATTGGAGATAAGAGTTTCATGGACTTCCTTGCCTGGACTGGCTTTGTACCGTAATCCTCAGATCCCAGCCTCCTGAGTAGCTAGGCTTACAAGCATGAGCCCAGTTTAGCAGCATTTTTTTTTTTTTTTTTTGGTCAGTCATGGGGTTTAAACTCGGCTTGGGCACTGTCCCTATGCTCTTCAACTCAAGACAAGCACTCTACCACTTGAGCCACAACGCCACTTCCATTTTTCTGGAGGTTTATTGGAGATCAGAGTCTCACGGACTTTCATGATCGGGCTGGCTTTGAACTGTGATCCTCAGATCTCAGCCTCCTGAGTAGCTAGGATTACAGGCGTGAGCTACCAGCGCCAGGCTAGCAGCATTTTTTAAATAATAATTCAGACAGATACCCATGACTCAAGCCTGTAATCCTAGCTACTCAGGAGGCTAAGATGTGAGGATCGTGACTCGAAGCCAGCCTGGGTAGGACAGTCCGTGAGAATCTAATCTCCAATTAAGCACCAGAAAATCGGAAGTGGCGCTGTGGCTCAAGTGGTAGAGTGTTCACCTTGAGCTGCAGAGCTCAGGGACAGTGCCCAGGCCCAGAGTTCAAGCCCCATGACCAGAAAAAAGAAAAAGAAGATTGCTTTTAGGGCACACATATAAAAATATTCAATCATTTACCATTTCTCTTTATTTGCTAACTCTCCTAGCCTTTTACTGTCTCAACATCTGCTCCTTTTCCTCTTTTGCTCAGGTGGCAGCTGTCTTCTGACTAAATGTCACATTGAAAGAAGCTTTGCTATTTTCACTAGTGCATATGCTCACCCTATACTTTGGAAATGACAATGTGGTTCAGCACGTTGATCTAAATATCACCCCAAATGTAATCAATTCCAAATCCATTTGTTAACATTTAATACTTAACTGTTCACAGTTTAAAATGCCTGAAGATAAATGCAGTCTTTAAAGGAAGGTGTTTTTAACTTGTCCTAAAATATATTATCTACTATAAAATATAAATATATATTGTCTACTATATGGTAGATGTGATGGCACATCACCCTCAGGTGTATTACACAATGCATGGAGGAAACTCATTGTGAAAGTAAGAGCCAGCAGTGGTTTAAGCTTGCACTGAGAAGAGCAATTGTCATTACCTTAAGAAAGGTGAATTCTGCTTTGGTAGACATGGAACTGAGCACTGAGATCTCACTGGCATTAGAGTCTTTCCTCTCTTGCTCACCCTAAAATAGAGTGCTGACAAGTTAAAGATGGCTTTCATTCTGGAAATTTCACCAACTTCTCTTTTAGAAGTTGAGCATAAACTACTTAGAAAGGTATGAATAAGCACATTTCATTCACCCTAAATAATAAAGGAAGGTTATCCTCTGGTTCAACATTCTTAGGAGAACACTAGTAAGTCTTTTCCTTTACCCTAAGCTTATTTTGTGAATTCCTTCAGCAAATCCCCTTAGAGCTTTTTCTCCAAAAGCTAGCTGACTAGCTTGCTTCCTGAAGTGGAAAGAATAGTATTATTATTAATCTATGATTTACATTTGTTAATATCTGGATGCAGCTTTGTTGAT
This sequence comes from Dipodomys spectabilis, assembly GCF_019054845.1. Taxonomy (NCBI): domain Eukaryota; kingdom Metazoa; phylum Chordata; class Mammalia; order Rodentia; family Heteromyidae; genus Dipodomys; species Dipodomys spectabilis. The sequence goes on from NW_024870773.1 coordinate 261,732, forward strand.
ATTTTATCCTATTGATATAATTTCTTTTTCTGATTTATTTTAAAATAAATGATAGAAATCATGACATTAGAAAAAATACAAATTCTCTGTTACTAAAAAGTTGTTACTTTTTTTAAAGCATGGAGCCAAGTTAGTTTTGTATTTGTCAGAGTTGATACATAATCACCAAGATGAGTTGGCAGAAGAAGAACTAGACATGGCAGAACGCCTTATGAGCACTCTGAAGTTATATGGCCACAAGTGCATTCCATCCAGCGCCTCCTCCAAACCAGAGCTTCTCAAGACGATCATGGAGGTGAGTCTGAGGAACCATACTTGTTCCTTAGATCTTGCTGAATATGACAAAGAATGCTTGACAGATTTTTCCACTATATGGTATATATTCAGGAGACAACTTTGATTTGACAACTTGATTTCCTTGTGTATGACTAGCAGTATTGTGTGAAGGGATGATTTTCATAGCACAAACACATTAAACATACCTTGACTTATAGGTTATTCAGTGAAAAAGTAAAATGAAGAACCAAGTAAACTCATCAGGTCAGGCATACTATGTAACTATCATACCCTAATTTCTGTGACCCAAATTGTATAGAAACAAAGAGGAATTGTACACTGTTTAGGTGCTTTATTTATTTTAATATTCTGGTCTCCTGAAGATAATCTTTTTTCCTTTGTTAACGTGGTTTTAAAATTAGTTTACTGGGCTTTGTGCCAATGTGGGTTGAAAGATAATGTTTTATGTAATGCATTACTACCCAAATCTTTCAGGAGCAAAAGAAATATGAAATTGAAGACGGCATGAGTAAAGCTTCCTGGCAGAAAACAGTTAACAATAATCAACAAAGGTAAGGTTTTATGTGTTCCTAACATCATCCCTTAGGAATTATTAGAGTTATGTTTGGTTTTGGTTTGATGTGGGGATTTTGTGGAGTCCCTCCCCTCCATTCCCCTCCCCTTTTGTACTGAGGATAGGACCTAGGGTCTCATACATGCTAGGCAAGTGCTCTCTCCCTGAGCTATATCCTCAACCCTCATGCATGCTTTTAGATTTAAAACATTAGTTTCAATAAATATTTAATATTCACTTAATTCACTTAACTTATGGGCAGTGTTGCATGTTTAGTCTCTTCCAGCGTCTTGATTCAAAATCAAAGGATATATCTAAGATAGCAGCAGATATCACCCAAGCAGTGTCTCTCTCCCAGGGAATTGAGAGGAAAAAGGTAATCCAGCACATTAGAGGAATGTACAAAGTAGACCTGAGTGCCAGCAGACATTGGCAGGAACTCATTCAACAACTGACACATGACAGGTGAGTGACAAGAAGACTAGATATTCTATTTTATATGTGGATGTTGAACACTCACTATTTAGACTCCAGAATTCAGATTCATAAAATTAATTCAGTAAACACTTTTTTGTTAAATCATTGGTGGCTTTTTTTTCTTTCTTTCTTTCTTTTTTGTTTGTTTTGTTTCATTTTGTTTTAGTGTTGAGGATCAACCCCAGGACTTTGAGTATGTGAAATAAATGTTCTGCTACAGAACTGTTCCTTATACCTAATTTTGTTTCCATCTTGAAAAACGATCATATAAGATCTGAGGGGGAAAATAACTAAGGAGAAAGGAGAGGTATTAGTTCTTTCAGACAATAAAACTGACTTTAATTATAAAGGATGTTCTTGAAAAAGAAATATTTGAAAAGATAATTCAGGAATGGATATTTTTCTTTTTTTGGGGGGGGGGGGGGGTCCAGTCTTGGGGCCTGAACTCTGGGCCTGGACGCTGTCCCTCAGCTCTTCAGCTCAAAGCTAGCGCTCTACCACTTGAGGCACAGCGCCACTTCCAGCTTTTTTCTTTTTGCTTATATGGTGCTGAGGAATCGAACCCAGGGCCTCATGTATGCAAGGCAAGCGCTCTACTACTGAGCCACCTTCCCAGCCCCAGGAATGGATATTTTTCTAGCTAGGACTTTAATGTGACTTAAAAGATGCATTATGAGCCAGATGCTGGTGGCTAATGCCTGTAATCCTAGCTACTCAGGAGGCTGAGATCTGAGGATTGTGGTTCGAAGCCAGCCAAGGCAGGAAAGTCCATGAGGCTCTCTTTTTTCTTTTTTTGTCAGTTGTGGTGCTTGAACTTGGGGCATGGGTGCTATCCCTAAGCTCTGTTTTAATGCAAGGCTCTCACTCTACCACCTTGAGCAACAGCTCCACTTCTGGTTTTTGAGTAGTTAATTGAAGATAAGAGTTTCATGGGGAATTTTCTGCCCTGGCTGGCTTTGAACTGCCATCCTCAGATCTCAGCCTCCTAAGTAGCTAGGATTATAGGCATGAGTCACCAGCACCAAGTGTGAGACTCTTATCTCCAATAAACTGTTTACTCAGTAAAGGCTGGAAGTGATACTGTGGCTCAAGTGCTAAAGCACTAGTCTTGAGCAAAAGAAGCTAAGGGACAGCACCCAGGCCTAGCAGTCATGAAGCCCTGAGTTTAAACCCTACTACCCCCCAAAATGATACCACAACAACTAAATCTGTTAGAGAGGAGACAATGGGAAATATACAAGATTGATTTGGGAAACAGTTTTTGTCCACTAACCATATCGAATCCAGAGTATTATGTGATGTTACCTGGGTCTTAATGGTGGTAGTGAGGTAGCTGACAACATTAGCAGCTGGGAGAGCAGATGCATCACTTGCTCCAGAAGGGGGCTCAGCAGCACTCTTGCTTTTTTTTTAGAAGATTTTTTTGTTCTGTGTGTGTAGTATAAATATGTTAGCTGTTACTCCTTAATTATTATTTATCTACTCAGTCTCTGTGGTGATTTTTTTCCAAGAGTCTGACCCATTGGCCTCTCCTTAATAAATGTCCTTTCCTTTTCACCCACAGGGCAGTGTGGTATGACCCCATTTACTATCCAACCTCGTGGCAGCTGGATCCAACAGAAGGCCCAAACCGGGAGAGGAGACGCTTGCAGAGATGCTACTTAGCTATTCCAAATAAGTACCTCCTGAGGGGCAGACAAAAGTCAGAAGGTAAGAGTATGTGTCCCCACCTCTTGTGTGCTACTGTGGAGAGAAACTGTGGGCATCAGATAAACAGTGAACCTTTCATTAGCAGATGTGCTCAAGCCACCACTCTCTTACCTGTTTGAGGACAAAACTCACTCTTCTTTCTCCTCTACTGTCAAAGACAAAGCTGCCAGTGAATCCATAAGGTAGGTGTGAGTCCATGGACTCCCTTCACTCTTGGTGAGTATTCAGTACTCACTATAGAGCTTGTGTAATGCTTGTGTTAAGTACTGTGGGTTTTAAACATAAGAGACCTGAGACAGAACAAGGTTGATTGGCAGAAGCTGCATGACATTTCTGAAGCAGGGTTATTGGATGTCAGTCATCATGTTCTGGCACTTCCTGTATGCATGTGTTCTTGTTCTTGACTTTTTAAATAGCTCTGTAAGGTAGCTAGAGTTGCTGGTGACACTACCATCATCCGTGTAGTGCAGTGATCAAAGGTTCAGGCCCCATTCCTGCTCTTTCTTGTTGTTGGTGGTGGTGGTCCTGGAGCTTGAACTCTGGGTGCTGTCCCTGAGTTCTTCAGTTCAAGGCGAGGGCTCTACCACTTGAACCATAGTGCTACTTCCAGTTTTGTGGTGGTTAATTGGAGATAAGAGTCTCATGGACTTTCGCGCCAGGCTGGCTTGAACCCCATGATCCTCAGACTCCAGCCTCCTGAGTAGCTAGGATTACAGGTGTGAGCCACCAGCACCAGCCTTATTCCTGCTCTTTCCAATTGTCATATCTTGGACATATACCCCCTCTGCCTCAGTCTTATCACTAACCAGTGAGAGAAATAATGTGACTAAACCTGAGACAAAAAAAACATAAGTAACAAGAACAGGAAACTTTTCTGACTCCAAAGTTCTATTTTTCCTGGAATACTAGGCGGTTTTCACTTACAGAAATACCAATGGCATAAAACAATTAAAATACAAAGCATTGAAAGTTCTCTTACATAACTAAATACATATATGCTGCATAAAGGTTATATGTAATCTTAGCCTTTTCTAAAGGCTGCAATCATTTTCTCCTCCACTGGAATGTGTTATGTAGGCTCTGACACACCATCTCATGCTGTTGAAACTATATTCTGCCTGCGTAAGTCTTCTATTAAATAAAATAAGGCTTCTATTGCAAAATTGGAGAGATGTGTAATTTGGAATATGTTTTGGCAGAATAAATCGAAGATGTATTAGTGTTGCACCATCCAGAGAGACAGCTGGTGAATTGCTGTTAGGTAAGTTGAAGGATGTTACATACATATGCCTTACTGTATTCTTAGATCATTTGTAGTGTTTTTGGCATGTTGCCATCAAATTAGATCAACTTTCTTTAAGATGTCAGAGACTTTTTGCCTTGATTTCATATAGCTTGATTTCATAGCTTCTCTTATCCTCTAGAACCCTTAGTAAGATGCATGAAACCACAGATAGCAGTCCCTATGTGTGCCAGGCTTTTTTCTATACCATACATACCATAATAAAGTGTAAAGTAGCCTTGATAAGAGATCAACAATAACTAATAGATGTAGTGAGGAGAGCCTTATGTTATCTATGGTCTCTTGGGTAGTTCACTGCACCTTGCTTAAAGGGAAGCACTTGATAGCTTCCCTGTGCATGTGTGTGCTCCAGCACTTGTTAATAAAGTAAGGGGACTTGATACTGCAGCAATGCTGTTGATCTGACAGTGGAGACAGCTGAGGGATGAATGCACTGGTAGCAGATAGAATGTGTAGAACTGGACACTGAGCAAGGAGGGGTGAAGCAGAACAGGGCAGATGTCATCACGCTGCTCAGAATGGTGTGTAACTTGAAGCTTGTAAGTTGTTTGTTTCTGGAATTAACTACATCCACTATTTTCAGACTGTGGTTGACCACAAATAATTGAAACTTCAGAAAACAAAAGCACAGGCAAGGAGGGACTGCTATGATGTTTATGACTTATGAACGTGAAGAGATGATCGCTTGTTTTCTAAAATGTACATGGTGAAAAATTTAATTTCTTCTGGGCATGGTGGCTCATACCTGTAATCTCAGCAGCTCAGGATGTGGAGATCAGGATGATGGTAGTTCAGGGCCAGCCCAGGCAAAAAATTCATGGCACCCCATCCCACCCAATAAAATTGGACATGGTGGTGTGTACCTGTTATTCCAACTTTGTAGGAAATATAAAGAAAAGAATCATAGTGTAGGCATAAACGCAAGACCTTATTCAAAAAAATAACTAAAGCAAAAAGGACTACGGATGTTGATCAAGTGGCAGAACCCCTGCCTAAGAAGAGAGAAGCCCTGAGTTCACCTCCAGTACTGTTAAAACAAGAAGTTGACTTTCTCCTTGCATAATACGTTTTTATCTTTAATCGTTTTTAAATTATATATTAGAAATGTGTGTAGACACGTTTAGACTTTTAGACTCTACTGAATCACCCAGGCCTTCATAGTCAACCCAGCACTACAGGGTGGACAGCGTATAGTAGCAGAGTCCCAGGAGGTCCTAGCATTGTGACACTTGTACAGGGACTTGGAACGGCTAGCCCAGATGCAGGAAAGCACCTCTCACTCTTGTTCTCTGCTATGTGGCTCAGTCAGAAAATGATTATTACCTTTTTTTACTAGAAAATTCAGTGGACCATTTGACTTTAGTGTGTGACTGAATAAAGCAAATTGGTATATGTATATGATAGGAAGGATAATGGTACTAACAAAAAACCAGCATCTATTTAGCATTAAATGCAAGGCAGGACTGGTAAGCATTTTGTACATATTTTTGGTTAGTTTCACAGTAGCTGAAGTATAGCCTTCTACTCTCCCAACCCTGCTTGTTTATTTTTATTTATTTATTTATTTATTTATTTATTTATTTTGCTGCTACTGGGGTTTATACTCAGTGCTTAGCCGTTGTTCCTGAGCTTTTTTTTTTTTCTTTTCTCAAGGCTAGTACTCTTAATATTTGAGCCATAGCTCCACTTCAGGCTTTTTCATGCTGGTTAATTGGAAATAAGAGTCCCACAAACTTTCCTGACTGGACTGGCTTTGAACCATGATCCTCAGATCTCAGCCTCCCTGAGTAGCTAGGATGACAGGCCTGAGCCACCAGAGTCTGGCCCCACTTATTTTTAATAAGGAAAGTAAGACATATTGAGGTTAAGCAACTTGTCTGAGATCTTACAAGTCTTGTTTTAAAGATACCTATTGAGTGCTTGGAACTCTTTTTAAGTTCTGAGATTCAGATGCAAGCAAATGGACCCCAGAGGTCCACAGCTGAAAACACTTCACTTAACATTTTAAACTCTGTCCAATTACTCTCTGCAGGTAAATGTGGAATGTATTTTGTAGAAGATAATGCTTCTGATCCAGTTGAAAATTCGGTGAGTAGAGGCTTTCTTACATTAAACCTAGAAAGATTTTACAACCATAAAGCCTGAGAGAGTAGGTAGAACTCTTAGGGCTCTGTATGTCACTTACCATGTAGACTGGGCTCAATTTCAAACATCTTTTTATAAAGAAGCCTGTGAGGGGGCTGGGAAGGTGGCTCAGTGGTAGAGTGCTTGCCTTGCATGCCTGAGGCCCTGGGTTAGATTCCTCAGCACCACATAAGCAAAAAGAAAAAAGCCGGAAGTGGCGCTGTGGCTCAAGTGGTAGAGCACAAGCCTTGAGCTGAAGAGCTGAGGGACAGCGGCCAGGCCCAGAGTTCTGGCCCCATGACCGGACCCAAAAAAAAAAAGAAGAAGCCTGTGAGCTGAGCACTGGTGGCTCACGCCTATGATCTTGGCTACTGAGGAGGTTGAGATCTATGGATCACACTTCAAAGCCAGCCCAGGCAGTAAAGTCTGTGAGACTCTTATCTCCAGTAAACTACTCAGAAAAAGCCAGATGTGGCACTGTTGCTCAAATGCTAGAGCGCTAGCCATGAACAGAAAGAGGCTCAGGGACAGCATTCAGGCCCAGGCCCAGCATTTAAGCTTCAGGACTGGCACACCCAAAGAAGCCTGCACCATCATCTCTTCTAACTTTGGCACCTGCATCTCAGCTGTTACCATCAGTCAGATTCTAATGCGCTGCTGTTACTTCAGTTTTTGCCCATTCTTTCTCATACTATCCTGAGTAGCATAGTCTAGCTGCTCCCTGAAACTCTCAGTTCATTTCACATGACATTTACTGTCTTGCATTTTAAACTTTTGTTCAAGTCTCAAGTCCCTTTTTAGTCTTAACATTGATTATTTCATGCAGAGCGTTGCTTAGAGTTGCTTGCTGGATATATGTTGAACTGAGTAGATGAAACTGAAGTTAAATAAAGGAGTTTGGTTTAGTTTGAGAGTATTACATTTCCATTAAAAGAGTTTAGCACTGGGATTGTAGCGCAGTGATACTGCACTTGCCTAGCTCGCATGAGGCCATGGGCTCAGTCCTCAGTATTAGAACACACACACACACACACAAAAAGAGCAAAACAAAAAGTTTACATTTTATTTATAGTGTATTCCCTAACTCCACTCAAAAACTATTCCATACCCAGTACAGGAGTAAAGAATAAATAGAGAAATTCCAATGTTTTAAGACTTAGAAGAATAAAGAGCTTAAGATAAAACAGTAATTGCAATTTGAGTTCTGAATTCTGCTCTGAATTTTCTATTAGCCAGTTCAGAGGAAAAAAAGAAAAGCTCAGGCGAGCTAGGACATGGTTGGAGGAAGAAAGTTCTAACTAACCTTAAACTTTAGTGGAGACTTTATCATGATTTCTCTGTTTAAAGTATTGAATAACACAATTCATAGTTAGCATTGGTTTATAAAAGATTAGACTTATTTTTCAATGTTTTCCTTATTTTATTTTATTTTATTTTTTGTCAGTCATGGGGCTTGAACTCTGGGCTTGGGCACTGTCCCTGCACTCTTCAGCTCAAGGGGAGTGCTCTACCACTTACACCAATGTGCCACTTCCAGTTTTCTAGTGGTTTTTATTGGAGATAAGAGTCTCATGGACTTTCCTGCCTGGGCTGGCTTTGAACCACAATCCTCAGAACTCAGCCTCCTGAGTAGCTGGGATTACAGGCGTGAGCCACCGATGCCCGGCTCTCATTTTATTTTTGAAGGGAACAAGAGGGACCTGTGGATCCAACTCTTCATCCCCAAATGTGGGGTGTGACTGAGCAAGCTAGGGTTCTCTGCAGATCAGGCTGCCTTCCCAAAGACACAGCCTTCTAGTGCCTCCTTGGTCAATGTCCTTCCCTTGAGGCCACATGAGAGAATCTGTGGCTCTCTAGCTTGAACTGACTGGCAAGTGTTCTTTCTGTGTTTGTGTAACAGTGTTCCTCCAGAAACTGGAATTGGCCTCTGTGGGTGACTCTGGTGTGAGAGCCACTTCACAGCTGGGAGGCTTTGAGGCCATGCAGAGAGGGAGGACATGGATTCTATGTTCTCTCTCAAGAGATCTCTTTCTATTGTCCACCTGGACCCAAGACAGAGACCCAGTTCTTGGTCCTTTTCCTTTAGTGATGGGCACATTTGTTTTCAAATCATTTACTCAGAACACGGCTCTGCATGGATTCTAGGCTTCTGAAGGAATCTCAATTCAACGCCCTTACTCCAAGGAAGACAAGAGCTCATCTTCTGTCCCCAAGTGGATATTAATTTAAGTCACTTCACTTCTGAAGCAGTGTTTGTGCATACATGCACAAACATGCAAACATGCACACACATATGAACACATGTACAACCAGGCAGCCAAAGGGTCACTTCCTCCCAACTACTATTTTGTGCATTTCTTTTTTATTTTTGACCACAAAGGTTTCATTTCCTTGTTTCTTGGAAGCTCAGCTATGCATTTAGAAGATTTGCTTAGCAAAAGAAACTAACTAGAAATCTAACATACAGCATGCTTCCAACCATATGGCATTCTCAGAAAAACAAAACTGTGGATACATGAAAACAATGAGCAAGGAGAGAGGGAAGGAGGGAAGGGAGGAAGGAAGGAAGGAAGGAAGGAAGGAAGGAAGGAAGGAAGGAAGGAAGGAAGGAAGGAAGGAAGGAAGGAAGGAAGGAAGGAAGGAAGGAAGGAAGTACTGAAAGCTTTTAGGGTGGCAGAACTGGTCTGTACCATAGTGAAATTGGCTGAACATCCAAACTCATAGGATGAATGACATTATAGGCTGGAGGTAAAAATCACATACAGACATTACTTCATCAGCTGTAATCAATACTCATACCAACTGTAAGGCATTACTAATAGGAGAACTGAGTGTAGAGGTAGCACAGGAGGACAAAGGGAGCTCTATACTTCCTGCTAGGTTTCCTGCAGACTTGTAACTGCTCTAAAACATAAAGTGCTAATTCTTTTTGATTAATTAATTACTCTAGCATATGTACTGTTTTTATAGTGGAAAAGCTTTCAGATAATCGTACCTACCATTTTCCCACAAATGTTCCACAGGTTTTCTATTTTGTTTTGATAGTTTTTTTTACTCTAAAATCAATATAACTGTTTCATGCAATATAAATACTTTTGTCTGTTTCCTTTGTCTTAGAGCCTTCATGGAGACTTAGAACCAGCATCATTTTCCTGGACATATGAAGAAATTAAAGAAGTTCACAAGCGATGGTGGCAATTGAGAGATAATGCTGTAGAAATCTTTCTAACAAATGGCAGAACACTCTTGTTGGCATTTGATACCACCAAGGTAAATTCAACCTTAAGTAATAAGATGCCTGCCATCTAGGCAAGCATGTGACCAAGGCTGATACTAATTATGTAAATTTTAATTTAAACTGAAATCATGTAGTGAAATGTTTTATCTCTTGGCCTTTACTAAAGTAAACCCTTGAACCTATTAGCATTTTTTGACCTGTAAAATTGTATTCAGTTCGGGTTCCCCCAGAAGAATAAAAGAAGTACAAGAAGGGCCATCTTTTTTCTTTTTCCTTCCTTCCTTCCTTCCTTCCTTCCTTCCTTCCTTCCTTCCTTCCTTCCTTCCTTCCTTCCTTCCTTCCTTCCTTCCTTCCTTCTTTCCTTCCTTCCTTCCTTCCTTCTTTTATTTCTTTGTTCCTTTCATTCTGGTGATTGGATTCAGGGGCACATGCTTGGTAGACAGTTGCTGTGCCACTGCACCACACCCCTAGCTCTTTTGCTTTTAGTCTGTTTTTCAGACAGAGGTCATACACTAGCCAGGCTGGCCTTGAACCATAATCATCCTGCCTCTGCTTCCTGAGTAGCTGAGACCAAAAGCATGCACTACTATGCTGTGTGTGTGTGTGTGTGTGTGTGTGTGTGTGTGTGTGTGTGTGTGTGTGTGTGTGTGTGTGTGTGTGTGTGTGTGTGTGTGTGTGTGTGTGTGTGTGTGTGTGTGTGTGTGTGTGTGTGTGTGTGTGTTGCTAGTTAATTGGAGATAAGAATCTCACAAACTTTTCTGCCCAGGCTGGCTGAACCACAATCCTCAGATCTCACTCTCCTGTGTAGCTAAGATTTCAGGCATGAATCAGAAGCACCCAGCTGCTAACTTTTGCTAAGACTGGCCACAGACTTTGTTCCTTCTATCTCCAAATCCTCAGTAGCTAAAATTATAAGCATGAGTTACTGCTCATGACAATCCAACCCATAATGCATGTTTCTTCATCTGCCATTTGTCTCAATCCCTTTGTGAAAACCCTTTGGGGGAAAGTTGTATGTACTTTCTGACTCTCCTTCCTCCCTGAAGCTGTCTTCTGAACTGCTCCTGTCGCTGTATTTCCTCTCCTGGTCCTGTTTCCTGTTTCCTTGCTTGGCCTACCAGAAGCTTTCTAGACAGCTGGCTAGTCTTCCTCCTGGAAGAAGACTTCCCTGACCTTCTGGGTTTCTACTTTTTCTCTCTTCACCTTCTCTTTCATGGGCATTTTATTCATCTTATTACATTCACCATCGGTATCTTTCTCAGACCTCTTCTTATCCCTTCTCATGGCTTGAAAATGCCATCTTAACAGCATACAGCTTTGGATCAGTGCCCAAGCCTCTCCCCCAAATGCCACATTTATAAATGAAAACAAATACATTTCTATATAGAGATAAGTATTTTCTGGACATTCTAGGAACTAATGTTAGGTCTTCACTCTTGCAAGCCAAGAGCCCGTTTTTACATTGGTTATTTTTGAGGAAGCATCTTACTGTATTCTTCTGAGATCTTCTTATTTGTGTTTCTTCATATTCCTGGGGAAAATAGGCATACACCACTATGCCTAGCCATTGATTGAGATGGAATTTCAGAATCTTGCATGTGCCTGGATTGCTGTTGAACAATAATCCCCTGATCTCCACCTCCCATACCTGGCTCTGCTTTTACATATTGGGAGTCATAAAATGACTTGTACTTGGCATCTTTTTGGAAGTCACCAACTAGAATCTCAAACTTAGTATACACCAAACTTAGCTGAACTGAATCTTCCTCTAAAATTTCCTTTAATTTTTTCCTATCTCTGTAGGCAGAAATTTCATCTTTCTAATGTTCATGCTGTAAACCCTGAGGGTATCTAGACTCACCCAGTTCTCTCGCACTCTGTCTACTATACTACACTGTACTTGTCTAGAAAAAAATACTTTCTTCTTTGATTTTTTTTAACATTTTAATTGTATTTTTAAAAATTGGTTATTATAAAGGTGATGTACAGCGGGGTTACAGTTTTCATTGATTTTTTTGTATCTGTATAGAAGTGACTTTTGTGCATAATTCAGAAGTTATGAACAACAAAGCCTAGCCATTGTGGCTCTCATCTGTAATCCTAGCTGTGCAGGAGGTCAAGATCAATCGATCATGATTCAAAGCCAGCCTGGGCAGGAAAGTCCATGAGACTCATACCTCCAACTAACCAGCAGAAAACTGGAAGTGGAACTGTGGCTCAAAAGTGGTAGGACAGTAAAAAAAAAAAAAAAAAAGTGGTAGGGCACTAGCCCCAGGCCCTGAGTTCAAGCCCCACAACTGAAAAAAAAGTTATAAATAATAACTTAGAAGTTACTACCAAGTGATCTTAGAATATTTTCCCAGCAGCAAGGTATAATAACTGAGAGCCTATGTCTGGAGGAAGACGTTCTGCACCTGTACCCTGTTTAGCTCACATCATTACTTCTCCTACTTAGGAGGCTAAAGTCTGAGGATCATAGTTCAAAGCCAGCCTGATAGGTTCTTGCCTCCAATTAACCACCAAAACCAACAAACAAAAAAAGCCAGAAGTGGAGCTATGGTTCAAGTAGTAGAGCAATAGCCTTGAGCAAAAATGCTCAGGTACAGTGCTTAAGATCTGAGTTCAAGCCCCAGGACTAACACAAAATTTTTTTTCTTGCAAAATTTGATATCAGTAGTAACCTGATTTACTCTGGAGAAAAGTGTCTGCGAGCTTAAAATATCTGAGTCTTTTTTCTTCCTCTCCCTCTGTTAGGTCCGTGATGATGTGTATCACAATATACTCACAAATAACCTCCCAAATCTTCTGGAATATGGTAACATCACTGCTCTAACAAATCTGTGGTATGCTGGACAAATTACCAATTTTGAATATTTGACTCACCTAAACAAACATGCTGGTCGATCCTTCAATGATCTCATGCAGTATCCGGTGTTCCCATTTATACTCTCTGACTATGTTAATGAGACCCTTGATCTCAATGACCCATCAATCTACAGGTGAGTAAGAGCATTACCATCTTTCAGAGTCACCATATGCTGTATTGATGTCATTGAGGTTTTCCACAAAATATCATAAAATTCTTCATAGCATGCATAAAAATAAAGTGACTGTTTAATCATTTACCTAATCAGCTCAACTCAGTAATTAAGAATAACAAAACTCTTACCTTTGGGCTCTCAAACTTACCAAACTGATGTCATCTCTCTTTTTGATTTTAGACATTCTCTTAGATAGCTGCAGTACTATTATTATACGTAAGCAAATTAATAATAGTTCCATCAACTAGCCGGTCCATTTTCACATGTCTCCTGGTTATCCTAAAGATGCCCTTTTTGTGATTAGTTGGCAACAGGCCCACTGTTGTTTTTTATTTTATATGTGTGTATATGTATATACGTGTGTGTATATGTATATATCCTTTTAATTGTTTACATATATGTTTTTTTCTTTATTTTCTCCTGACATTGACTTGCTCAAAACAAAAAAAGTTATTTATTTTGTGCACTTCACATTCTGTGGTTTCTGATTTCTTTCTGTGGCATCCATGATTTAGTTTGCTTCTCTAGCATCTATTTTCTAGAGATTGAGGATTCATTCTTTTTTTTTTTTTTTTTTGAGGATTCATTCTTGAGGCTTGCTTAGGCTCAAGTTCACCCCTGTATTTTGGCAAGCAGCCACTGAAGATAGTGATGTATAGGTTGATACTAGAAGCCTGTGGTTTTCCTTTCTGGTAGTACTTGTGATGAGCTGTAGGTTCAGGGTCCCAGTGACTCATGTCTTATGTCTTATCAGTTGTTGATTATTGCTTAAAAATACCATTTCAATAGGGCCAACAAATAGTGATTTCTTATTTTCTCATTTATCCTAAATTTACTGGAAGAAAGTATACAATCGGAGCCTAGGATATATCTTTTGTCAGAGAACAAAGGAATTGCTGGGCACTGGTGGCTTATGCCTGTAATCCTAGCTACTCAGGAGGCTGAGATCCTCAGATCTCAGCCAGCCCTGTCAGGAAAGTCAGTGAGACTTTTATCTCCAGGAAACTTGACGTAGCACTGTGGCTCAAAGTGGTAGAGCTCTAGCTTTGAGCAGAAGAACTCAGTGATAGTGCCTGGGTCCTGACTAATACAAGAAAGAGAAAGAGGGAGGGAGGAAGAGGGAAGAACGGAGGGTGTGTGTGTGAAGGGGGGGGGGGGAGAAATGAACATTTTCTCAAAAAGACACAGAAGCCAGGCTTGGTGACACATAATCTCAGTTACTTTTGAGACAGGTAGGAGTATCTCACTCCTAGATCCCAGCCTGAGTTAAAAGGGAAAAAAGGATGAAAAAGGACACAAAAGGACATTTAAATGCTTCTCACTGCCTAATACAGGGCAATCAGAATAGAAGAAAAAAATGACTGCAAGCAGGTGAAGTGCATTGAAGTGCAAAGGCGCATTAGCTCATAATTGCATAGGTTAAGGGATCCTTATCTGAATACTGGGGACCAGAGTGGCTTAGATTTGGGAGTTCAGATTTTGCAGTATTCTGAGGCTTTACCAGTTGAGCATCCTTAATCTAAAACCGAGATCTGAAATATCTACAATTTTAAATTTTGAAGCTTTGAATGTTCTTCGTAAGAAGTTGCAAATTTTGGAGTTTTTTTGGATTTCAGATTTTCTGATTAGGAATGCTGAAACCTATATGGCGTTTTGAAAGACCAAATACACACACACACACACACACACACACACACGCACACACACACACACACACACACACACACACACACACACCAAAACAAACCTCCTATTTCTCGTGGAAAGTAAACAGAGGACCAATTACTTATTTTGAAATTTGAGAATTCAAGGAAAAATCAATATTCTATCTTTTCTAAATGAACTGTATTTTGCCCATTTAGTTGAAAAAATTCTCACTTAGTTAAAAAATTAACTCCAAATATTCCACTTGTTATATATGTTAGTGTTTTAATAATTTTAACAGTCAAAAATGGCCTAGCAAAGAAATCATATCCTATTTAATGCACTTTTTGATTTAAAAAAGAGCAAGTGGCATGTTGTTTCTCCTTTAGACATTTTATACACTGTTAGTAGACATTTAAACACTTTACACATTGCTGATATAAATAGATATGGTCTTTTTGGAAGGCAATCTGACAGTGTATTCAAAGAACTCTCAAAATGTGCACACTCTGCTTTAGCAGTTTAGCTTCTAGGAACTTTTTTTTCCTGTGGGAAATGTGAAGTTCATGTGCTCTACCAGAAAGGCTCCATCTCGCAGTAAGTTTCATGCTGTCAGGAACCTGTCTTGTCTAGTCATTGCTTGTCTTAGTGACTGGTGCGCAAAGATTATTGTAGAAGTATGTTACATGCATAGAAACATGCTCAAGCAGAAGATCTACTTACATTCTACTAAAATGTTTTACCTATGGATTCTACTGCCGTGACTGCTTTGGGGTTTATTCTGCTTGTTCTCCTGTAATTTTTTTTTATTTTTCAGACAGAGCATTAATACAATTGTATCCAAAAGATTTATCTACAGCATTTATGAAAAATTACATGCAAAGATCTTACCATGATTTCTTCCTATCTATTGACAAAATTTTAGAATTCAGAAAGTCCCAACAACAAAAATTGTGCTCAATGTCACTATGTTGATATCTCTAGAAAATAATAAGTTAACAGAAACAATAGGTGTAATTCTGGACATGCAGAACTGTTTGACTAACTAAACCTTGGGCAAATCTTGCTGTTGGTCTAATTATAATGCTATCTGCTGAAACTCCAGGTGTGCCAGGCAGCTGATCCCTCAGCCCAGATGCCCCCCACTCCCCACACATACTCCATTAGAGGCTTTTCTCCTCTCAAACAGTGCACAGGAATGCCACATGACCTGATGTGTGGTGTTTACACTTACACTGGGCACATCTTTGTCACTCAGCACCTACTTAGATAGCAGACTATATACTCACTCCAAAATCACAATTTGCCATGTTTAGCATGTGTTGGTTCTTCAGTTTTTATTGACAGACTGGGAACTTCCCAACCTCTCAGCATGATCATAATTTCTGTCCAAACCAGGCTTCCCATCATTGAGTCTGGGAAATGGGAGATGACAGCTCAGGGACTGGATCAGTGTCAGTTGATTGGAGGAGAATGCCCAGGTAGAGGGAGCAGTCCTTTGTAGGTTATGTCTGAGTCAGGAGTTCCTAATGCTAGCATAGCTCTGTGGAAAATTCCACCTTAGTAGTTTATGACGTATAGGTTTTCTGTTTTTGTTTTTTTCCTGGTCTTGGGGCTTGAACTCTGGGCTGGGCGCTGTCCCTAAGCTCCCTTTTGCTCAAGGCTAGTGCTCTACCACTTGAGCCACAGTGCCACTTCTAGCTTTCTATGTGATTAATTAAAGGTAAGAGTCTCATGGACATTCCTGTCCAGGCTGGCTTCAAACCTCCTGAACAATGAGATATAATTATTTATTTATTTATTTATATTTATTTTGTCGGTCATGAGGCTTTAACTCTGAGCCTGGGCTCTGGCTAGCTCAATGCTAGTGCTCTACCACTTAAGCCATAGCTCCACTTCCAGTTTTCTGGTGGTTTATTGGAGATAAGAGTCTCACAGACTTCCTGCTGGGCTGTCTTTGAACCGTGATCCTCAGATCTCAGCCTCCTGAGTAGCTAAGATTACAGGCATGAGCCACTGATGCCCAGCGAGATTTAATTTTTAATTGTGACTTTGCAACATGTATAAGCAGTACACTGAGGACTGAGCCTCTTGTTGATCATTTTATCTCTCTTTTTTTTTTAAAGATGTAGACATAGGCAGCTTAATTCAGACAGTGTCAAATTGTTTCATGTTCTTTCTACCATCCCTTCCTTTGCAGAAATCTCTCTAAGCCGATAGCTGTGCAGTATAAAGAAAAAGAAGATCGTTATGTGGACACATACAAGGTAGCTTTAGCTTTTACTGGCTCTTGGATAAATGAAAGATGGAGATAAGTTTAACAGACTTAAGCTTCACCTAATTTTAAATTGATAGTATTAATTTTCCTGTTTTTCACTTCTACTTGCACAACTAGAATTTAAAATTAAGAATACTTTGTCTTAATTTTCTGAAAACACCTTCAAAAATTAAGAAAAAGATGTTTTAGCATAAATTAAAAGGTTACAGTCCATTGTTTCTTCAAGCATAATATATTTCTTTGAAAATCACAAATATTTTCAGAGACATGCTATTCATATCTAAAAGAACTTTTTATATAATATTAATAGACCTGCTAATTAATTTAGTAAATATAAAAATAAAATCAATTCATATACCATTATGCTACTATATATTAAATATTGACATATTTATTTGTATCATACCCTTGCTAGTTACATCCAAAAAATTACACTTTTTTAAAGAAATTTATCAGATCTGAAACTTACTAAATAGAAATGAGACTATATGTTTAAGTAGAAGCAAATCTACTTGTTTATTTATAAATGTCATATAATCTTATTGAAGGTTCTGGGAAATTGAAAAAAGTTGCTTGCCACATCTTACACTCTTCACAGAGTGTCAATAAGGAAGCAGAAGAAGCAATTTCCTCATATTCACCACATTATTTATGTCACTTTCACTGATTGGTCTACATTTGGAACTGGGACAGTCTGGAGAGTCATGAAGTACCTCTTACTAATGCATTTTCCCTGGGCCAGCAGTGTGGCTATGGTAGAGCCAGCAAGCCTAGCAAGCCAGGCAAGCAAAGGGTCCTGGGTTCAGTCTCCAGCATTCACTCCACCTGTTACCAGATCCAGCAAGCCACGGGTATGAGTAGTGTGCAGACACTTAACTGAGCTTTATGATGGGAGGAGTAGGAAAAAAGATGGTTATATTCTTTTTTATTGTGCAACAGCCCTGTAAAACAGCCTTCAGGTGTTCTATTAGTACTCCTAGCATGTGATATCTGTGCCTTCCTCCTCTAGAGATACATTTCTCTGAAAAAGTCTACTGTATAATGAAGCTCCAGTAGTAGGAGCAGCTCTTGTTTTTTGTTGTTTTTTTTTGGGGGGGGGGTTGTTTGGGTTTTTTTGGTTGTTGTTAGTGTTTTGGGTTTTTGGGTTTTTTTTTTGGTCGGTTGTGGGGCTTGAACTCAGGGCCTGAGCATTGTCCCTGAGCTTTTTTGCTCAAGGCTAATACTCTGCCACTTCGTTTTTCTAGTGGTTACTTAGAGATAAGAGTTTCATGGACTTTCCTGCTTGGGCTGGCTTTGAACTGTGATCCTCAGATCTCAGCCTCCTGAGTAGCTAGGATTACAGACATGAGCCACCACCACCCGGCTCAGCTCTCATTTTTGAGTGCTTGATCAGCATACGCACTAGGAACCTTACTTGTGAGTGGAGTGCGGGAGTGAGGACACAGAGTGGGGGCTGGTTACCTATGGGAGGTGAGTGAGGAGGTACAGAATGCAGGTGGCTCTCACGTGGCCAGGCCTTAGCAGGCTCCAGGAAGATTGGACACTCAGGATGGCCAGGGTCTGTGTACTGTAGAGAAGGAGAGCAAGCTAAAGAGAATAGTGACAAAGGAGGATGGACAAGAAAACCAGCAAAGCATTCCCAGCTCTGCCTAGTACACCCCCTCATGAACTGCCGGCTTTGTGTCCTCAGTACTTGGAGGAAGAGTACCGCAAAGGAGTGCGGGAAGACGATCCCATGCCACCTGTGCAGCCCTATCACTACGGCTCCCACTATTCCAACAGTGGCACCGTGCTCCACTTCCTGGTCAGGATGCCTCCCTTCACCAAGATGTTTCTAGCCTATCAAGGTATGTGACAAGCTTTTCAGAACTGCCCCAAGTCACTGGAAGCCTGGGTCGGCTTCTGGAAAGCTACCTGAAAGTAACCAAACTCTAGGAAAAAGAATTCTCCCATCAGTAAAATTCTCCTCAAAAAAACTAGAGATGGTAGCTTCAAATTAAACATGTCGTAAGTTTATAAAAATGCAATTTTTATTTAAAAAGTTAAAATATAATTCACAAACCACAAATTTCACCCTTCAAAATATACTCAACTCAGTTTTAAAGTATTTTCAGCCTAACATAATTATTTTAGATCTAATATGTGATTTTGGAGCCTGAGTACTTGGTTTGTATAGCAGTTATCTGCTGGAGGTTGCTGTGGCAGAAGGAACACAGTTGTTTCTTACAGCATAGATAGCCGGAGAGCCATGCCAGCGCCCGCTCTGTCACCTGCCTGCTTGGAGATCTTCCACCTGGGTGTTTGGAGTGGCAGCCCAGGCTGAAGGTGAATTAGGAGGGAACTGTAGACTGTCATGCTAAGAGGACACACTCTGTCACCCTCTAATGAGAACTGAGCTAGTAGCTCTGCACTTGTACCTCATGACCCTTAGAGTTCTTCAGGGAATCTATCCATTCAGTTTGTCTTGGACTTTCTGACATTTTTCACTCATCAACAACCTGTTGGAGAAAAAAATTTGTATTCTCCCTGCTTTTTCTATGTAATAGGCTGTCCCTGTATAAACACAAAGCAGATGTCCCTCATGATGGCTGTATGGATGTTTTCTCCTTCAGTCTTGGTAGTTCAACATCAGCTTGGGAGCCTCCTATATGCACGATCTCCTGTCATAGCTATCTCAAGGTATGGATAGCTATGGATGGGCCACTGCAGTGTGTAACAGAACTGCCACCTCCTCCACCTAGAACTGTTGTTTTGTTGTTGCTATTTTTGTGGTGCTGAGCATCAAACCAGGGTCTTTTGCAGATTAAGTAAGGGCTGTACATTTCCACCCAGAAGACTGTTTTTATTAATGTATAAATTTTCCACTCATCTAAAATCTCAATCTTCACTCATGACTATTATAAATATATTTGTATATAGTATTAGATTTTCTTCATGGTATATTTTTGCTTAAGGTTGTATGTGTTTTGGTTATGTTGTGTGTTGTGGGGTGTGTGTGTGTGTGTGTGTGTGTGTGTGTGTGTGTGTGTGTGTGTGTGTGTGTGTGTGTGTGTGTGTGTGTGTGTGTGTGTGTGTGTGTGTGTGTGTGTGTGTGTGTTGTCACGGGTCTCGAACTCGACCTGGGCACTGTTCTGAGCCCTTTTGTTCCAGATTAGTGCTCTACCACTTTGAGTCACAGCACTACTTCCAGTTTTCTGGTGGTTCATTGGAGATAAGAATCTCATGGACTTTCCTGCCCAGGCTGGCGTTGAATCATAATCCTCAGATCTCAGCCTCCTGAGTAGCTAGGAGTATAAGCATGAGCTAACAGTGCCCAACTTGCACAAGTTTTTAAAACCCTGATACCACCTTAACTCTTACTCATTTTCATACATTAGCTTGAAATGATTTCTATTGGCTTTTGAATTAATTAATTTTTATTGATACTGAGGAATTTAGGGTCTCATGCTGGCTAAGCATGATTTTTTGATTTATTTATTTATTTATTCTTTTGCCAATCCTGAGAGCTGAACTCAGGGCCTGTGTGCTGTTTCTGAGCTTTTGTGCTCAAGGCTAGCACTGCCACTTGGAGCCACAACTCCACTTCTTGAGCTTAATTAGAAGTAAGGGTCTCACAGACTCTCCTATATGTTTCTTATTTTCAAGATAGGATCTTACTTTGTGTCCAGGCTGGCTGGACTCTGATCCTTCTATTGGGGCTGCCCTTTGTCACCATGATGACAGATTTTTTTCTGGCGGGGGATCCAATCGTGGGGCCTGAACTCTGGGCCTGGGCGCTGTCCCTCAGCTCTTCAGCTCAAGGCTAGCACTCTACCACTTAAGCCACAGAGCCACTTCCGGCTTTTTTCTTTTTGCTTATGTGCTGCTGAGGAATCGAACCCAGGGCCTCATGCATGCAAGGCAAGCGCTCTACCACTGAGCCACCTTCCCAGCCCAGATGACAGATTATTGTGTCCAACCATTGTGCTTTCCCCAAAGCTTGGATAGACATAAGTTTGCACCAGCCATCCAGCCATTGATTGAGATTGATTTCACAAACTTTTATGTCTGGCCTGACCTTGAATCACAAATCTTGATCTCTACCTCCCAAGTAGGTAGGGTTGTAGGCATGAGCCACCATGCTGGCTTGAGTTTATATCTTGATTTATGGTATAATTCAGGGGTTTCCACAATTGCCACTGTAGTTGCTTTGAGCTACATACTTTCTTTGTTGAGGGGGCTGCACTGTGCATAACATTTTTAGTTGCATCCCTGGCCTCTGATGCCAGTGGCACATCCTCACTTCACTCCAAGTTGGCGTAGGCCAGAGCATCTTAAAATTTGATCAGAATCCATGTGTGCTTCTCTTGTCCCACAGTTCCCTAGTCCACTGTAGATGCTGTGACCCCACCATTGCCTGACACAATGTCCCTGCTCACCTTCTGGGAGAAAGTAAACCTTTGTAAATCTTAATTTTTCCCAGAGTTTGTTTAGTGGGCAGGCAGTGCTATCTAACACAGCAAACTACATGACAAAGTGATGAAACTAGTATAGAAAGCTACTTGATAGAGCCCTGAGGTGTGGATAAAAAATTAGACAACATCCTTTTGGAACTCTTCCTTTGCTAATGCTGCTAGTTTGTTATGCTCTATATGAAAGGCAGGTTCATGGCTGAGTGATGCCAGAGATGTTGTAGATGATTGGTATAGTCCTAAGAAGCTCATTCACTGCTGGACTTTTCATTTCTTCTTGCTGGCCTGCCTGTAGCAGTATATCACATCATTGCTGGCCAAAACAAGGCAGGGAAAGTGGAAGCCCATATATTTCTAATGTATGCAAATTCAAAAATTAAAACAACTGGGAGAGAGCAAGAAAAGGGGTGACACTGTCCAGAAAGAAATGTACTCATTACCTGATTTGTGCGTGGGGCCAGTGGCTCATACCTATAATTCTAGTTACTCAGGAGGCTGAAATCTGAAGATCACATTTCAAAGCCAGCCCAGGCAAATAAACCCATCAGACTCTTATCTCCAGCTAGCTACCCAAAAGGCCAGAAGTGGAGCTGTGGTTCAGGTGGTAAAGTGCTAACCTTGAGCAAAAAAGGTCAGGGACAGCATTCAGGCCTTGAGTTCAAGCCCCAGGACTGGCCAAAAAAAAAACCCCAAAACTCATTACTTGACTTACATAACTATAACCCCTCTGTACATAGCCTTTAAAATAACAAAAAAAATTTAAACTAAGAAAAGAAAATAACAAGCCAAAACTAGTTATTGATTATTAGTAGTTAATGAACAAGAGTGTGCTTAGTTTTGATTTTGTTTATAGGAAACTTCTTTTTTTTTTGTCAGTCTTGGGTCTTGACTTCAGGGCTTGGGCACTGTCCCTGAGCTTCATTTGCTCATGGCTAGTACCCTACCACTTGAGCCATAGCCATCACTGCCAGCTTTTTCTGTTTATGTGGAACTGAGGAATGGAACCCAGAGCTTCACGTATGCCAGGCACTCTACCACAAAGCCACATTCCCAGCCTCATAGGAAACTTTATTCAGTGCTTTAGCTCAGAGTTAGAGCATCTAAAAAACCAAACTGCCTACCTTAAAACCAAGAAAATGGAGAACAAATTGTCTTAGCAATTGGAAGTGAAGGAATAATTTTGCTTCCTGGAAAGGAAGAGATTATTGTTTAATTTATTAGCATACATTATGAATTGTACAAAGTTTTATTGTGATCTTTACATCCATATGGTATAGTGTACTATGACAGACTTTACCCTGTCTATATTACTTTTCCTCAATCCCATTTGTCCTCTCCCCCCTTTTTTAAAATAGGTTTCAGTAGTTTTCATTATGTTACTGTCATGTGTACACATAGTGTACTTTATCATACTTACATCCCATTATCCATTAAAAAAAGCAAAAGCAGAAACCTGTTTACCTATTCTTTTTTCTTCTGGAGGTACCAGGATTTGAACTTAGGATCCTGTGGTTGCTAGTCATGAGCTCTACCACTTGAGCTATATCTCCAGCCATCTTTTGCTTTATTTTTTAGATAACATCTCCTGTTACTTACTTGGGGCAGGCCTCAGATCAGGATCCTCCCACATAGCTGGGATTACATGCACTTCCACATTCTTTATGTATTGATTGAGATAGTCTTGCTAACTTTTTGCCCAGATTAGCCTAGATCCACCAGTATTAGAGTAGTTAGGATAACAGGTGTGAGCCATTATACCTAGTCAAATTTAAAGTTTTAGGTATTCATTTAATAAAGAAGGTCTTACATACTGGGTATGGATAATACCCCAGAGTTTGGCATAAAACTTTTCTACCTGACCTGGCCTTAAATTGAAGTTCTCCTGCTCAAAGCTTCCCAAGTAGCTAGAGTTAGAGGAGCGAGCCTCCAGCACCTGGCTGACTCGCTCCTTCTGTCCTCCTTTCTGTCCTTGTATCTGCCCGTACTGAGATTTGAACTCAGGACTTGCACCTTGAAACTCAGGCCCACCTCTACTTGAGTCATGTCTCTATTAGTATCTTAAATTATTTTGAGTAGCAAATGTTATGGCAGGCTTGAAATGGAACTAAATCTTTTATCTTAATTGTGTTATTTGTATTTGTAGATCAAAGTTTTGACATTCCAGACAGAACTTTTCATTCTACCAATACGACTTGGCGCCTCTCATCTTTTGAATCCATGACTGATGTGAAAGAACTTATTCCAGAGTTTTTCTATCTTCCTGAGTTCTTAGTTAACCGAGAAGGTAAGCCGTCAGATCATTTCTAAATTATAATTTCTAAGAGCTTGGGATGATAGGGTACTTTTCCATTTCTCAGTCCTAATTCCTGAGTACCCAAATAAGAGAAATTCATTCCTCTAAGTATATTATTTTATTTCAAAGCAAGCTTGAAGATTTTTAGTGTTTCATAGGGCAATTCTATTTTTATAGGACAATTAGTTTATTCAACTGTTAAAATTATTTGTAAGCATATACTTCAGTTTTATTATACAAATTATTCTTCTGATTATAGAAGTTATATTCAGTGGCGCTGTAGCTCAAATGGTAGAGTGCTCGCCTTGAGCTGAAGAGCTGAGGGACAGCGCCCAAGCCCAGAGTTCAAGCCCCACAAGCAACCAAAAAAAAAAAAAAGAAGTTATATTCATAAGAGTCATGAATTTGTTAAAAGCAAAAATGTAGATTACTGAAAAGCTAGGTGAATGTATGAGGAAATCAGAGATGGGAATAAAACATTCTAAGCAGAATGGCATGGTAACCACAGGAGACTGGTGGATACAGTTCACCTTCTATGACACCATTGATCTGTGATGTTGGCCAGCCTTTCTGCACCTTACTAGAAGACCAGCTAACCCTGTAAGGTGCCTTTGTATTGTCTTCTTAACTTCATTCATGTGTGCATTTTGTCTCAGCCTCCTGAATGCTGAGATTGCAGAGGTATACCACTGCATCCACTTTCAAAGTATAAAGATAAGTACTACTAAGGTCTTTTTTACACTAGCAGACTAATAATATAGTTAAATGCAAGCTCACTGACATTGTAGAAGAACCCTTTTATTGGGTGTGTTGGTATTATTTTATTGGCTTAGGAATATGTCAGCAGAAAGGAAGTTAGAACAGACTGATACACTTGCCATAAACTTGATAGACTATAACAGTTCATTCTAGGAGTGTGTATACTTGGTAGTAACTTTGTAAAACTAGTTTTTCTCAATATAAAGGTTGTTAAATTTACTGAAATGTAATGTCCGAAATCCAGAAATGGCTGTATAAAGCCTTGGTTTCATTTTGGTCTCATTTACAGTTGAATAGATAGCTAAGCTCTGTGTATCTGAAGATCTGGCGCCATGGGCTGTGGTTTTCTGCCTTTTGATCTGAGGATCATGGTTGTTACACTTTCATGTGTACTTTTTTATGTTGTTGGGTAGATTAACCTTTTATAAGTGGTAGAAGGATACAACTGAAAGATCTCAGATTTCCATAGGATGCCATCTGTCCATGCAGCCCACCTGTAGGGAAATGAGGAGAGGAGCTGATGAGTCCTGCTGGACAGGCCAGCCCCTTACTGCTGCCTTCCTGGTTGTATTATACAATCCCCTGTTTCTAAGACCCATAAGTCCTGCTCAGTAGACTAGATGAAGTGTGCTGTGGGAGCTAAACATCCACGGTTTCATCTTCCCCCTTAGGATTTGATTTTGGTGTACGTCAGAATGGTGAGCGGGTTAATCACGTCAACCTTCCTCCGTGGGCACGGAATGATCCTCGTCTCTTTATCCTCATCCACCGGCAGGCTCTCGAGTCTGACCATGTGTCCCAGAATATCTGCCACTGGATTGACTTGGTATTTGGGTACAAGCAAAAGGGGAAGGCTTCTGTTCAAGCCATCAATGTTTTCCATCCTGCTGTAAGTAAATCTTAAAGTAATCTGCACAAGTGTCAGAAGCTTTAAAATTGGCTATTAGGATGTTTCTTTTAAGATGCCAAAGTTAAGTCGGGCACTGGTAGCTCACACCTATAATCCTAGCTGCTCAGGAGGCTGAGATCTGAGGATCGCAGTTGTTAGACTTTCACGTGTATTTTTTATTTTGTTGGATAGATTAGCCTTTTGTAGAAACTTAACTTTTCTGTACCTAAATATGTATATTCATAAAGTAGATGATCATGGGCCCAAAAGAAGTTTCATAAACACACTTGAATTTAGCACCAGGAAGTATGCATTGTTTTTGTTTACATACTCAGAAATATTGTTCACTCTTTATGAGGTTACCCATGATAGTTAATCTGATCAGTTTGTATCTAATCAGTTGTGTTTGAAATAGAGACAACTAGAGCATTGCCTAAAGTACAGCAACTTGCTGTTTGGCATTATGGTGGAGTCTTGCTTTATATTTGTAGCTATACCTCATTCATGTTCTTTTACTCTTTTCATCTACAGACCTATTTTGGAATGGATGTTTCTGCAGTGGAAGATCCAGTTCAGAGACGAGCACTAGAAACCATGATAAAAACCTATGGGCAGACCCCTCGCCAACTGTTCCACACAGCCCATGCCAGTAGACCTGGAGCCAAGCTCAACATTGAAGGAGAGCTCCCAGCTGCCGTGGGACTGTTGGTTCAGTTTGCATTCAGGGAGACCCGGGAACAGGTCAAAGAAATTACCTATCCGGTATGTCATTTTGGTTTCTGTAGAATTTAGCAAAGCCTGATTGGCATCTTTAGTGCCAGGCCCTTGCCCAGATTCTGTGGATGCAGAAATGGATGTGACAAGCTCTGGCCTAGAGATTTGTGCCAGCCAATGTAAGATGTACAGGCAGCTAGAGCAATGTCCTGTGTGTGAAAAAATGAAAATACCCTCTTGCTCATTCTCTCTTCTGTACTGTAGCTGTAGTTGGCGACATCAAGAGAGCCTGAGGAGCTCTGAGGAAAGAAGAATTGATGTGCCAGGCAATAGTCTCCCTTCCCCCAAGATGGCCACATAATTAAGAGGATTGTGTAAGCAAGAGGAGAGAAGCTGTCAGGACAGCACAGTGAGGGTGTGGTGTGCCTGTGTACACTACATGGCCTGTTCCTGCCCCTCATCTACAGCCAGAAGCACTGGCCAGTGAGAGCAATGGTTTGGTTTACACTTAAAGAAGAACTTCGCAAGCTTCTTGTAATTATAGAAAATACTGCTTGTAAAAACAAAGAGTTGGTATAATTTTTCCTGTAAATTGGAAACTCAAGCAAGCCTTCCCATACACGTCCACTGCTTCCTGCTTCACTCCTCTGTGCCACCCAAACTGCATATTCTGTATTCTCCTAATTAATGGTATGGTGGCAGAAATAGAGCCCCAAGGGATATGTACTTTTTTTTTTAAGTAAGTTTTGAACTTAGGGTCTCATATTTGTCAGGCAGATGCTTTATCTCTTGAGCCATATACACAGCTCATATTTGCTAAAGAGCAGCTAAAAAGTTGTATTTCAGATAAGGTCTTACATTTCTGTCTAGACTAGCCTCAGCAGTAATCCTCCTACCTACAGCCTCCCACATAGCTGGAATGACAGGCATTTGTCAGACATCCAGGCTTTTGTCTGGGCTAGCCTCAAACTCCAGTCCTCCCAAATTCCATCTTCTGGGTAGGTAGGGTTATAGGTATGAGCCATAGCACCTGGTATTTTATTTTTATTCTTTTTTAATTTTTATTTTTTATTGTGAAAATACTGTACAGAGGGGTTACAATTACATGGGCAAGATAATGAGTACATTTCTTATCAAGCATTGTAGCCTCCTCCTTTGCTTCCCCTTTCCATCCCTTCCCATCCTCCCCCTGTCCCCCCCACCCAATCCCCCCGCCCCCACCAAAGTTGTAAAGTTCGTTTTCAACATAACAA
The DNA here is from genome assembly GCF_019054845.1 of Dipodomys spectabilis. Taxonomy (NCBI): domain Eukaryota; kingdom Metazoa; phylum Chordata; class Mammalia; order Rodentia; family Heteromyidae; genus Dipodomys; species Dipodomys spectabilis. The sequence continues at coordinate 288,756 of NW_024870773.1, forward strand.
CTTGTACTTCTCATTGTTGCAATGGGTCCACCTGTATCCTTATTTAAACGACTTGTTTTTCCCCTTCCCCTCCACAAATTATACCGACATCAAATACAGTGAAAGCACGGGTTATACTGTGGGGGGAGGGACATACAAAGCAACAAAGAAATAATCTTATAAATGCATTAGAAACAATCACATGAAAGAAAAAAAAACATTTGGATACATATCTTAGGGTTCATTTCCCTAGCATCACCTTATCTGACTTTTTCTGCTTGACTCAGACATATGCTGGATATTGCAAATAAGGGAAACCATGGGACCAATGTTTATTTGGGCTTGGCTTACTTCACTTAATATAATTTTTTCCAAGTCTTTCCATTTCCTAACAAATGGGGCAATGTCATTCTTTCTGATGGAGGCATAGAATTCCATTGTGTATATATACCACATTTTCTTTTTTTTTTTTTTTTTTCCGGTTGTGGGGCCTGAACTCTGGGCCTGAGTGCTGTCCCTCAGCTCTTCAGCTCAAGGCTAGTGCTCTACCACTTGAGCCACAGTGCCACTTCCGGCTTTTTTTCTTTTTGCTTATGTGGTGCTGAGGAATTGAACCCAGGGCCTCAGGCATGCAAGGCAAGCGCTCTACCACTGAGCCAACTTCTCAGCCCTACCACATTTTCTTGATCCATTCATCTACTGAGGGGCATCTGGGTTGGTTCCATATCTCAGCTATAGTAAATAATGTGGCAATAAACATAGTTGTGCTGGTAGCTTTAGTGTGGTCTTGTTTGTAAACATTTGGGTAAATGCCCAAAAGTGGGATTGCTGGGTCATAGGGGAGCTCTATGTGGAGTCTTTTGAGGAACCTCCAAAAATGACATAATTACAATGAAAATCATTAGCGTTCCATGGAAATGGCTGAAATTTGCTTAGTATGTTATTTTTTTAGGTTTATGAGGAATTTCCTGTGTGAAAGTAAAACAACTGAATGTCTAAAACTGAATGTCTAAAACAAAACCCACTGGCAAAGAAGAGATTATGATAGAGTATAAAACAGTCAAAAGGAGAATGTAAAGAATAAAGTTGCTGGGAGGCACTCTAAAAGGCTGTTTACTCTAAAAGACTTTTTTCTCCTGATTGTCTTCCCAGTAATTGTTTTTACTTGGAGTGGGGAAATCATTTTCATCAGTGTGCGCAGGTGTTTAAACGCCTCTCTCTCCACTCTTCCCAAACACATCTTGCCATTCTTCAAGCTCCACATTCTTCTTTTATTATTTATTACTATCTTTAAAAACTGTATAGAAGATGCTCGATTCCATATGTCAGTTATGAATACAGTGCATCTTCCTCAGTGTCACACTTTCCATTCTTCTTCCCTATCTCCCATCCCCACCCAACCCCCTCAAGTTACCTGGTTCCATTTTCAAATAGGGACATTGAGTATGATCACTGTATTCACCCCCTCCCCCTCCATTTGCCCACTCCTTTCCTCATACCATCTCCCTCAGATAAGACAGGTTCAGATCCAGCTGTATGTTCTTGGAAACCTCTGGCTGCACTCTTGAGTGTTGTATGCTCTGGGTCTGTGCTCTCTCACTACGTCTTGGCCATTTGTATCCAGCATCCTATGAGAAGCTGCTATGTCCTGGCTCCTTGCGTTTCAGAGTTTATAGTTAATGAGCGTTTCTCTACTGCCTGTACCTTAATATGTGTCATATTCCCAGGTTATAGTCCCGTATCATCACCTTTAGTTATTTCAGCTAGCCTGAAGAGAAAATGTGCTTAGCAAAATTTTTTTCCTTTGCTTCAGTTTCAAAGAGTTCTCAACTATTAACTGGGCACTTCCAGGCAAGCAAGGCCGAACTATAGAATAAAAATGAAGTATGGCATCAGGTGCTAGTGGCTCAAACCTGTAATCCTAGTTACCCAGGAAGCTGACATCTGAGGATCACAGTTTGAAGCCAGCCTGGGCTAAAAGTCCCCATGAGACTCTTATCTCCAATTAAGCACCAAAAAAACAGAAGTGGAGCTGTAGCTCAAAGTGGTAGTGCACAGGCCTTGAACAAAAGAGATAGGCCAAAAAAAAAAAGTAAAGAATGCATTGTTCTACATGCTAAGCAAAGGGAAGTCAAAACTTATAAAATAATTCTTGCCCTCTACGTAGTTTAGAATTTAAAATTTGAATAATTCTATATTTACTGGCTTAAAAAACTTCCAACAACCTCATGTTTTTTACTTCCCTTGGTTGTAGAGCCCTCTGTCCTGGATAAAAGGCTTAAAGTGGGGTGAGTATGTAGGCTCCCCAAGTGCTGCCATGCCTGTGGTCTGCTTCAGCCAGCCCCACGGAGAAAGGTTTGGTTCTCTCCAGGCACTGCCCACCAGAGCGATCTGTGGTTTGTCCCAAAATTTTTGTCTTCTGATGACCTACAGCAAGGAACAAGGTACAATAAAATGATGGGAGTCATTCTGGGTATTGTCGATGAGATCTACATGTGTGCTGATACTTTGTTTGACTTCTAAGATTTTCCCTTCTAGGGAAAAATCTCTGCTCAAATTTGTGGTGACTTAATGTAAAGTAGGAATTAGAACCTAGTCTATGAATGGTGAGAATTAACTCCAGCATCACTTAAGTGAAAGGAGTTAGATGAGATGAGAATCCATGGTAATGCTCACAAGATTAAACATTGTCAGCTTGACAGAAATGACCTGAGAGGCTCCGATGCCCACATAGACAGGGGTGGTGAACTATGGTCACCATGGGGCAAGACAGAAAGAATGAAGCAGTTGAAGAGTATCAGAGCAGTCCTGTTCTTCTCCTACCCTGGACAGGCCCATGCACAGGAGTACTGTGTGTAGGGGAGCACCTTGAACTTCTGAAGGTCACCAGACACTCAGAACTAGGGCTGTTTTCTACTTGCATTACCCCTGCCCCCTTCCAAATGGGCAGTTTCACAGGCACTGGTGCTAGCTGAGAGGGGTGGCCAAGGGCACTGACGGTCAAGTCCGGTGGCTGGCATGTTTGCCTGAAGCCAGCCTGCAGCCAGGGTGCCTTCTTGCCTTTGTTCTGCATACCTTGTTCTCTTCCTAGAATGGGACACTCAACACTGTGGGTTGTAAATGTGTGGGGTATAATGCTCATCCTGTTTGATTTCTACCACTACAGTTGGGCCCCTAGTATGCCCTGGAGAGCTACCTTCTAGCTACAATCTCCCCCACAGAATGGACAAGAGATTTGTCAGGATCCAAGTGTGTTCGGGGAATTAGTGTGATTTGAGGCCTCTGACATCCCAGCCCAGTACCCAAGGTCACCCTTAGCTCTGTTCACTGTGTCCTCAAAGTGTGCAGTCTATAATGTGGGAATGGCAAAAGGACTCCTCCTATGATAATTTACTGGGAGAATTCAAAAAACATTTGTGGAAATGCTTAGCACAGGGCCTGGCTCATCCTAAACTCTGAGTATCCATTTAGCTGTAACCCCTTACTCAGCTGGTATCAATGGTCCTTGTGTGAGCTCGCAGCACAGCCCACACAGAGACAGCGCAGGGGCCAGGCTCAGCAGACAGGTGAGAGGCAGGACACTGGCCGCAGTGGACATACTGAGATCTGTTATACAAGGTTGCTATATTATTTTGTTTGTCTGTCCATGTGGGATACACTGCACCAGCTTCTGAGATGCTTTCGATAACCTTAAGCCCAGTGCAGACCAGTTCTTTAGAAGCAGTGATCTGAATTCCTCCAAACACACTTGCTCAGACCCTGACACACTGAGTAGACTCTGGGACTCCAGTAAACCTCTATACACTGGAAAGACAGGCTTCTTGCATACCATTTACATTATGGAATTTCTCTTCCTGAAAGCAGGGAAATCGATTGAGAAACTTGGTTAATTGAGCACCTGCTGTGTGCTAGCACAATCTTGATCTTAAGGGTCTGAAGTCTTAGAATGTGCAGCCCAAGTCTTCAGCAGTTCACATTGAGGGGAGCTTGTATTCTAAGTGAGTGGATCCCAGTTCCATTGTTATTTAAATAGTATTTAGCGATAAAATTTTCTTCATTGGAATTCTTGTAAATGTGACTGGGATAAATCCAAGTCACAACAGTGATGATAGAAAAGGGTCTGATTCCACCTTTAGCAATCTGTTAGCATCTTGGGGATGAAGATGGCTATGCATTCTAATGTATATACACTTCAGCATTTAGCCTGCTATTGTTTGGCTGTCTTGTGACTTTTGCACAGTAACAACTCTACCTCCTTCCTCTTCCTTGAGGTGTGAGAAGCATGAACAGCACTGACATCCAGTGGTCTGCCATCCTGAGCTGGGGGTATGCCGATAACATCTTGAGGTTGAAGAGTAAGCAAAGTGAGCCCCCAATCAATTTCATTCAAGGTTCACAACAGCACCAGGTAATCATGTTGATTTACTTCTGTACTTCACAAAGGAGTGAGAACAGCAGCTGCATACCAGCACTCTAGATAGTCTGGCTGATGGCTCACACTCCCCACCACCACTCTTCAGTATCCCTGAACCTGCCTGTCCTTGCTGAGTGTTCATGGCAATCACTGTACCCTGGTGCTGACGCCAGCACTGCTTTCCTCCTCGTGTCCACTTGCTCTGTCACAGGTCATCTTCAGTAACTGTAGTGTCGTTCTTGTAACCTCACTTTTCCTAAACAGATCAGATGTTCAGCCTGTGATGTAGCAGGACTCTGGGTCTCCCATCTCATGAGCTGTATTCACTATGCGTGTCCTTCCTGGCAGTAACTCATCAATCTCTCTCCTCCTCTTCCAAATGAGATGATAGTACTCATACTACTTTTGCCCCAAGTGGTTATGAAAATGTTTCCATGAAACCTATGAACTCTAAATGCTGTGCAGGTAGGTACACAGTGATATATGACTGTCACAGGCTCTGCACTGAATAGACAGCCTTCTTGTCTGTCCTCCTCGGACTTTCTTACTATTCTTTGACTTCCTTGACCTGTGTAACACCTGCTGCCAGCTCAGCATGTGCTTGCACATATGTATGCGTCCACGTGTGCACTGTGTAAGCTGAATGAGCAGCTCTGCAGAGCTGTTAGCAGCAAGAGCAGAGAGAGTTGGGAGACCAATGCCTTATTCTCTAGGCTGAACAGTAGGTCATCACCATTATTTCTGTCTTGCCAGTATAATAACATTAGATGTTTTCTTAGGCTGAAACATACCAGCCTATATTAATCACAGCATTTTTGTACAGGCAGAAATATTTGTCCAGACATATGCAAGTGAAAACCATAAATTACACAGAAGCTGGTGGTATAACTCAATTAGAAATGAGTTTATAAAAATAAATGAAAATGCAAAAACATAGAGTAAGTCTCCTTTTTGGAGATGTTATGAATTTATGGGCTGGGGGTGAAGTATATATATTCTACTTGTCATAATATCTGAATAACATGAACATAAACAGATTTGTTACCAGGTAAAACTCACTAATGTTATCAGTACCTGTGGGTTTACAAACATCTTGACTTCCCTAGTGAAAGAGTGAAGAAAAAAAAAATTTGTATCTGTATTCATTGAATGACAGAGCAGTGATACAGATATGCTATCATCATTTTCATCAAAATCTTAAGGGTTTTTTATTGCTCTGACTCCTTCTATTTCTTTATAGTTGGGATACACTAGTTAACCCATTGGATAGATTTGGTAGGAGACAGGACAGAGGAAAAAGGTGAAGAAATGACCTTCAGGAAGCTTTCTAATTCACTGTAGAAAGTTTCTTCACTGTAAAGACAAAGTTTAATTTTATCAAGTTATTTGACCAAGGACATTGATTAATTTAGCAGATCCAAGGCTTGATAAAAGGTTAAATATAGTTCTTACTTTCATATGGCATGATTTTAACTTTTCCAGCTTTATTGAGGTATAATTAGCTGATAAAACACTATGTATGTTTAAATTATAGTGTGATATTTTCATATACATTGTAAAATGATTTCTGCAATTGCTCTAAATAACTTACACATCACCTCCCTAGAGTTGCCGCCATTGTGTGTGTAGTGAGAACAGTGAAGATGTACTCCCAGGAAAATTCAAGTATGCAATATAGTGTTAGTGACGCTAGACACTGTAACACATCTACCCTGGGACTTAGTTCCAGCTCCTGGCACCCACTGGTCTCTTCTCTGCTTCCATGCACTTCCCTTCCACATATGGACAAGATCACACAGTGTTTGTCTTTCTGTTCCTGGCAGTTTCAGTCAGCATAGTGTCCTGTAGGTCTGTCCACATTGTCACAAGTGCATAATTTCCTTTTAGAGGCTGAAATATATATACACATGCAAATATACATGTATATCATACAAGAAACTAAACATTACAAAATTATTTCTGTCATGTAAAATTTGGCACCCAAATGTCATAAAAGCTGAGAGAATGCTCTTATAAGTCTTTGTAGCCAAAAAGGGTAGTTCCAATTCTTGTGGTAAACTATTGTGTAAGAGAGTACTTCTGGAAAATGACTGGGTCAGAATACTACAGTTCATTTGTCCATTGAAATACACTGTTCATTAATTTGCTGTATAGTTGGAGAATATTCATATAGGAATGTAGCATATGAAGACTCTACCTTCTAAGATTTAGATTATGTGGACAAATCATCATCATCAGTCTACAGTTCTGACTCATAATTAATTATGGAACATCTTTTGTTACTAATAGTAGGAAATTAAAAATTCTGAATTATTAGCTATATTCAGCTAAAGGCAGATTCCAAGAATGGAGCCTCTGCTTTCTGGTATGCGTCCTTGAAAGGTGACACTTTGAACAATGCAGCAGGAAAACCATTAGCTTATTGCATTATCCTTCTGGGAGAGTCTATTTTAATTTTGTTTATTTTTAGCATAGTTAGGAATAATAAGCTATAATGAAATAACCCTTAGAATGATAAAATAGCAAGGTATGTAAAAAATATGATCATTAAAATTTTGTGATGTAAACTAGGTTGCAAAAGAGCTTGAGGCATCCATATGGGAATTGCAAGACAGAATTAGTATTAGTCTACAAATTTTTCAAAGTACATTTTCTCTTTGAAAGACTAAGGCTTAGGAAGTATCAATACTTATAAACCTTTAGAACTAGTAAAGAAAGAAACTAAAAAAAAATTACAGTTGAATATAGTGGACCCTGGTGGTATAGTGAGATTTAGAAGTACCTAAGTTAGGAAGGACCAAAGAGTCATTTTCTAACATTACAGAGACTGACACACATTTGCTGGTCCCACCAGACAGTTTTAAACTATAAGGGACAACTACTTCCTCTGAACCAGGAGACTTGAGACATGAGGGCAGAAGGCAGAAGAGGTACTGAGGTCCATGGCTGACAACCACCACCTTTCTTCATCTCCTCTACCTCTATGACTGTTAGAAGCAACACCTCTGACATGTGCCCTGATTTCCTTCAGCAACATAAAAATAGTAAAATGCTAAAAGTAAAAAATAAAAGCCAGACATGGTAACATACACATGTGATCCCAGCATTCAGGAGGTAAATGTAGAAGAATTGCAATTTCCAGGCCAACCTTACCAATACACAATGAAACCTTGTCTTAAAGAAGTACATGTGGGGAAAAAAAAAAAGAAGTAAATGTGGGGCTGGGAATGTGGCTTAGTGGTAGAGTGTTTTCTTAGCATGCATGAAGCCCTGGGTTTGATTCCTCAGTAGCAATAAACAGAAAAGGCCAGAAGTGGCACTATGGCTCAAGTGGTAGACTGCCTTAAGCAAAAAAAGCTCAAGGACAGTGCCCAGGCTCTGAGTTCAAGCCCTAGGACTGGGGAAAAAAAGTAAATGTGTGGAACATTACAAATGCACAGTTAATAAGCTTTAGTCAATTTCAGAGTGTTTTGTTAAAGTTGTATGGAACAAGTGACATATGCATATCAGCATACAAAATCACACATTATGTATTATAACACCTTTTAATCTGGAAACAACTTTAAATGTCCGCCCTAACATTACAGAAAATGCTATGGCTACATTTGGCACCATCCTAATTGTTTTGAGTGAGAGGTTTCCTGAAAAATTTTGGCCCTGTCATAATTTAAATATCTGTCAGAAAAGCAGCAGCATTTCCCATGCTTTCTCCTCATGCTAATCTTCAGTTTGTTTGTTTTTTTTTTAAGGTGACCAGTTGTGCCTGGGTGCCTGACAGCTGCCAGTTGTTCACCGGGAGCAAGTGTGGTGTCATCACAGCCTATACAAACAGGTTCACCAGTGGCACGGTGGGTCCTGAGCAGTATCATCATAGTGCATACAACTAGCCTAAACCTTTGCACTTCAGTCTTTTCTACATCAGCTCTTCAAAAGGGAAAGGTCACAGGTCTGACTCTTCAGATTTAGTTCTAGTCTGGTAACAAACAAAACACACATGACATACTTTTTTTCCAGCTTACCAATTCCTTCCATCAATCAACTGTCAAATGCTACAGTTGAGGATGTGCAGCAAGTTAAAGGGATGATGAGCTTTGGAATCTAGAATCTTCTCTGGGTTATTTTTCAGTTAAGAATTTTCTCAGTTACATTGTTAACTATATTTTACTAGTGAAACCTTATTCCTGGCATGGAGAGACTCTCTGGTTCCTTCTTTGAAACCCTTGTTATGGTTTTTTTGCCAGGGCCTCCCTGGGGTGTAAATGGGACCATCATATTGTTTCTCTCACTCAGCCTGAGGAGCCATTAGCAGATGTAAGGCAGGTATGCTGTGACCATCAGCTTTCTAGAGAGGTCTGGAGAGCCTGCAGGGCTTCAGTGGTCCAGGAGGGATGTGGGAAGGACAGAAAGGGAGGCAGGCTGATGGGGGCATGAGCTCTATGACAGGTTCCCACAGAGGGGTGGAGCATGGGCTCTCTATGACAGGTTCCAATGGGGCAGAGGGGAGCATGAGCTCTATGACAGGTTCCCACAAGGCGGGAGGTGTGGAGCATGAGCTCTATGACAGGTTCCCACAGGTTGGGAGGAAGGGGAAGGGGAACATGAGTTCAATGACAGGTTCTCACAGGGCAGGATTGGGAGCATGAGTTCTGTGACAGGTTCCCACAGGTCAGGGGGAGAGCAGCATGAGCTCTATGACAGGTTCCCACCAGGCAGAGGGGCCAACAAGGTGTCAGGTAATTGGGAAGGGTGTGCTTGAGCTGGGTTTCAGTGATCACTTCCTTATGTGGAGAAGAGAGGAGACAGCATTTCCTCAGAAGACCCAGCTGTGATGACAATCTGGAATATAAGAGCAAGGCTGGCAGTCTGGGGTGGCAAGTCATTTTCTGGGTAGAATGTAACATGAGGGGGGCAGGAGAAGTAGAGGTGAGGTCCTGCAGGCTGCGGTACACAGAATGCTGAGGAACCTAAGGCAAAAAGTTGGATGCCCAGAATGTCTTCTTTGTTCTCCTAAGGCCTAATATGGATCTTCATCCCTGCTCATACATGATACTCATGCCTGTACACATGTCTAGTCTTCTCAGCCTGCCTTGTTCTCTTTCCTTCCTCCTGTAAGCCTTTCCACCAGGAGTCACTTCATACCATAGCTTTTTAAAACTGGCTTCATCTTGTACTTTTTGCTTCCATTTGCATTTCCAACAGCCTTGTTCTTAGTTCTCACCATTTCTTCCATTTTCAGTTGTATGCCAACACAGTATGCGGTACAAGTTTAAAAAGAAAAAGATTAAGCTTTTAGGCAGGAGTAATTCTGCACAGAATACCTTTGAATATAGCAGGTCAAGGGTATAGCTAGTATAATTGACATACAGCACGTGTGCTTCTTTTGGCTTTGAAGTCATGGTAGGCTAATGAAGGCTTGTATTACTTAACTCTCCTCAGAAATACATTTGCCTGAAAGCAGACTTTTTCTTCTCATTGGTAAGGCTTTTCATCACTAGTTGGTAATCAAGTCATGAGATTAACAGTTCCTATTTAAACAGCATCCCTATGTCTCCTCCTGTCCCTGCCCCCCCCCCACAAAAAAAATAACAGCAACGCAATCCAGGTTCCAGTGGCTCACACCTGTAATCCTAGCTACTCAGAGGCTGAGATCTGAGGACTGTGGCTCAAAGCCAACTGAGATAGACAAAATCTGAAGACTTAACTTCAGTTAAACATCAAAAAGCCAGTACTATTGATGTGGCTCAAGTGGAAGAATATCAGCCATAAGTGAAAAAGCCAAGTAAGAGCACAAGGCCCTGAGTTAAAGCCCCAATACCGGTGATGTGTAGTGTTTATAAACATGAGGAACAATGTGATCTGTTGTTTACTGTGGTAATATAGACAGAGGAGTATAAATACAAAATTTAGTGCTTCTGAAAAGGGAGAAGAGATAGAAAGTAGAACAATATATACATTGTATGCTTCATATTTAAGGCATTATTTATTTAGAAATAAATTGTAATATACAATGTTAAGATTTGTTAACCAAATAAACAACAGTTAGTTCTTTATTCTTTTTACTTTTTTTTATTTCTTTGAAAGGGAAATGCTGGAATACTTGTGATGCTAAACAGCCCAACAAAGAAAACAAGGGTCAGGACTGTGTGGCCTCCAGTCTCCATGTGCCAGCGGAGCCCTTACATAGCAGTTAAAGTCAGCCCTGACGGTTGACAGTGACACAGTCCTAGTGGCCAACACTATAGTAGTATCACCAATTGGTGTGATACCTTGGAAAAACACAGCATCAAGAACCATAAGTTTGCCAGGCATTGGTGGTCATTCCTATAATCCTGTCTACTCTAAATACAGAGATTAGGAGGATTGAGGTTCCAGGCTGGCCCTGGCCAAAAAAAAAAAATCTTGAGACCCACCATCTCAATCAACAGCTCATGCTGTTATATTTACCTGTTCTCCCAACTACAGTGGGAAATGTAAATTGGGATTGTGGTCCAGACAGACTTAGGCAGAAAGCAAGACTTATCCTAAAAATAGCCAGAGCAAAAAGGACTGGAGGCATAGCTCAAGTGGTAGAGTGTCTGCCTAACAAGTGTGAAACTGAGTTCAAACTCAATACCGCCTGGGGCTGGGACGTTGGCTTAGTGGTAGAGTGCTTGCCTCGCATACATGAGGCCCTGGGTTCGATTCCTCAGCACCACATAAGCAGAAAAAAGCCAGAAGTGGCACTGTGGCTCAAATGGTAGGGTCCTAGCCTTGAGCTGAAGAGCTGAGGGACAGCACCCAGGTCCAGAGTTCAGCCCCCACGACCAACCCAAAAAAAAAAAAAAAAAAAGTCAATACCACCAAAAGTAAAAACTATAAATCTACTGATCTTCCAGTGAAACACTGTGAAATTACTCTAAAGAAATAATATGAAGAACAAAAGTTTTATACATGAAAAATGTATGGCACTGACTATAATTTGAAAAAATGGAAAAAGGTATTATTTGTATCAATGAAAGTTACTCAAATTATGATATACTAACTATAGAATGTTAATCTATTAAAATAATTTTGAAGACAGTATCAAAGTAGGAAATAATTTTAGAAGGATGTACAAAATATGAATGAAAATCATTTGCATATCAATATTCAGCTATAAATTACGCATTATTGAACAAACACTGGACAGTGGACCAAAATGAAAAGCAGGTAAGCTGATGTAATTGGATCATGTCATTTTTGCCTGTTAAAAACATTTGAACTAGATGAGTACTGGTGGCTCACGCCTGTAATCCTAGCTACTCAGGAGGCTGAGAGCTCATGATCACAGTTCAAAGCCAGACCTGGCAGGAAAGTCCATGAGACTCTTATCTCCAATAAGCTACTCAGAAAAAGCCAGAAGTGCTGCAGTGGGTCAAGTGGTAGAGTGCTACCCTTGAGCACAGAGAGGCTTGGGGATAGCACCAGGCTCTGAGTTCAATCACCAGGATTGGAGAAAAAAAAATTAACTAGGTTAACTAAAGAAATGATCAAATGAGGGGCTGGGAAGGTGGCTCAGTGGTAGAGTGCTTGCTTTGCATGCATGAGGTACCACATAAGCAGAAAAAAAAAAAAATAACAGCCAGAAGTGGTGCTATGGCTGAAGTGGTAGTGTGTTAGCCTTGAGCTGAAGAGCTGAGGGACAACGCCCAGGCCCAGAGTTCAGGCCCCACGACCAGACCCAAAAAAAAAAAAAAAAGATCAAATGAGAATATACGAGTCATTCTGCTTTTTCCTGTGTGAGATGTTACACTAGGGTGTGTTATGGTTGTTTTTATCCCATCCTTCACTTAATTTCTACTTTGCAGCCTTCAGAGATAGAGATGGAGGCACAGGTTCATCTCTATGGGCACACAGATGAGATAACCAGCCTGTGTGTCTGCAAGCCGTACAGTGTCATGATCAGCGTGAGCAGAGATGGTACCTGCATTATATGGGACCTAAACAGGTAGGGGAAGCTCCACCCCAGACACCACACAGCAAATTGTGTGACTACCTTACAGCTTTTAGCAAGAGTACCTAAGAGATTGGACAGGAGGCCTGTTGTCTTATGAAAAACAGGCATACAGGCTGAGGAAAAGAGCTGTAGAAATGTATAGGATGTCATTCTGTATAACAACCATATGAAAGTTCACATCTGTTGTTTTTCAGGCTGTGCTATGTTCAGAGTCTAGCAGGACATAAAAGTCCTGTCACAGCTGTCTCTGCCAGTGAAACATCAGGGGATATCGCTACTGTGTGTGATTCAGGTAAGATGACCATAGCCACAGCACAGCTCTGCCTCTCCACCTCTGGCCAAGCTGGTCTTTGTCCCCTGTCCCTCACAAGGCTAATCACTTTAGTCGCATGTGTGCCTGTGAAAATACAACAAAGCCCAAGGCCACGTTGCCCAACTCAGGCATTAACTTAGGCAGGAGTTCATAGGCCTTCCCCTAATAAATGAGCACATTTAAACAAACTGTTGTTACCTGATGATCTGAGTTTTCTTAGAGCCTTTTTCCTAACCTATTTTATTTTATTTTAGTTACTAGCTTTATTACTTTCCTTGTTAGAGAACACATGTTCAATGAGTTGGGTTTGGAGACACAGTTGTGGAATAGAAAGGTACCTGGTAGGCTGAGCAGGGGAGGGGGTTGTGTGGGGAGAGGCTGAGGAGAGTAGAAGGCTGCTGTGAACCCCCGTATTGGGTAAACTGCCTCCAAGTCCTCTTTGGCCCTGTGGCACCCAGCTCCAGGGATTCTGATCTGCTCTGGTCTGGAGGGGCAGAGCTCATTATAAAGGAAAGAAAAGTGGAGGCAGATGACAGCTTGCACTACAGTAAGGTCTGGAAGGGGCCTCTTTCCCATGGAGCTGAGCTGCACCAGGCTCTGCTCTGGCCCTCCAGCTGGAAGAGCTCCTGGCCATGTCCTGTAGGGGTTTATGGAGGTTTCATGCATAGTTGTGCTTGGTACCCAACGGTCTGCTCTTCCTCCTTCAGGAGCAAGGTCTGAAAATCCCCATCTTCTCATTTGTGGTGGCCTCATTGATTGGCCTGCTCCAATCCTCAGGCTACCCAGACCCCTCCCACCAAGAATTCGGAAGACAGTAGATTCCAAGGTGTTTAGAAGCACAGTACTAGGAACTGGGGGCTAAGGCCAAGTATTTATTTTTTATTATACTACATTCATTCATTGTTCTATTCAAGAAAAGAAATGTCTTCAGTCATGATGACAAATTTGAGGTGTGTTTCTGCCACTCAACCCCCAGCCAGTCAATCATGCCATAAGAAATGAATCAAGCAGGAGTCAGGGAGAAGCCCTCATGCAGTGCGCACACGACTGATGACCTTGGGTTGTTCTTCCTTGGCTTCTCCATCATCAGCTTTCACTGTGCAAATCAAGAGGCTATTGGGGGGATGGAAGGTATGGTGATGGTTTATACAGAGGTTTCCTCCTTTCACTGGGCACATCCAGAGGGTGCTGGGTAATACAGTGATAGTTTATATGAGGTTCTCTACTTTCTTGGTTTGGCAACATTTGCAAGTTGGGACTGATCCTGAGGGAGCTGAGTCTTGTCAAGTTAATTATTTCCCTGCTGCCAGCAGTGATTTACATTGGAGATACTAGATTAGCTAGTCATATGGGAACTCCAAGCAAAATTACTTTTGCTGTAATTACAACTCACTAGTAGGTATTAGTATGTCCCCCAGTAGCAGAGAGTAACAGTAATGGTTAAAACTTCTCCCAATTTGAACAAAAAAAAAAAGCCTTCTCAACTTTTTTAAGGCCTTTTGGTACATATATAAAAAGTCATAAAAGCACTTGGTATGAAGACCATATTTCTTGAAATTACTTTTTTAACAACAGCATAATGGACATCAGAGACCCATGGTTTACTATATCCTCTTGAGAATGGAAGAAAATTATTTTTTTAAGAGAGGCCAAATATATTTAGTGACCCAGACCAGACTCCTATTTCCTTATAGGTCGAGAAGACAGGACCGTTATTAGACTTAGCCTTTCAGTGGCTAAGGTCTTTGCCTTTCAGTGGATGCCATCACATAGTTGTACAATAAAAATAAACCAACTGTGGGGGCTCAAGCCTGTACCTTTTTAGCTACTTGGGAGGCCGAGATTCAGGGCTTAATAGTTGAGGCTTTTTGGAGCAAAAAAGAGTTCATGAGAGTCTATTTCCAGCAGAGGCTGGGCTTGTGGTACATGCCTGTCAACTCAACTGTGCAGGATGCTTAAGTAGGAAGATCACAGACCTGGTCATAAAATGACACCTTGTTTCAAAACAAAAAGGATGGCAGTGTCTGAAGTGGTAGAGTACCTGCCTAGCAATTAGGCTCTAGGCTCATATCCCAGCTCCACATACATGCAAAAAATTGCAGATATATGCATGTATGTCTGTATATATGTATATATAGCATATATATGTGCATAAAGTCTCAACATTTGCATTGGAAATCTCATTCCTCCTAATCATAACTCATTGGCTATTATAGGATGTGTATTTTATAGCAATAAGATGCAATACTGGCTAAATTCTGGAAATGTTGTAATTGAACATTTCTGTTTTTATAACATCATGGCTTCCTCCTCATGTGAGGACTGAGGCCAGGTCAGTGTCTAAGAAAGGATGGAAGGATTTGGGGGGGTGCCCAAGTTGTTGACTTGTAGCAGTAATCTGGTGTTAAATATCAGCATCCAGTTTGGCTATGCATAGTCTTGGGCAGGTGAGAAGTTTCCTGGTTTTGTGGTGGTCCAGAGTACAGGTTAGCTGCTAGGATGAGTGTGTGGCTAGACAGGTCCAGAGCTCACTTCATTAGGTGCAGGCCCACCTGGGTTTTCCATTCTAAAGGGCCAGGCTGGGCCATGGCTGTGTGTCAACCCAGCCTGCGAGTATGCCCTGGATGTGCACTCAGTGATTCTCACAACCTTCCCTGACCAGACCAGCACTCCCCTCACATTCCATCTTTAACAAACCTTTCAGCAGACCATAAGCTCAAAAGAAAAGGCCATGGCAGCTGCTGTGAGAAGCTAAGTACTGTTTAGACAATATCTCCAGGTCAGTGCTCTACAGTGCAGAGTCTTGGAGTGTGTGTGTGTTCAAATAGAGTTACCATACAATTTGCCATTTTAGGCCATATTTGAAATACACAATTCAGCCTCATTAATTATGTTAACAGTGGTGTACAGACATCAACACAATTTAAAACACCTTTTGATCAACCCTCATGACACTGTAAGCTCCATCCTCCTCCCCATCTTGGCCCCTACTCCCCTGTGTTCTCCTTCTGTCTCTATGAATCTTGCCTTTTTGGGCTCACTCATGTGGGGGTTGGTACTCTTCTGTTTGTGTATTACCCATGTGAGATGCACAGTGCAGTGATTCTGAGGCTTCAATTTTGGTTTGTCTGTGAACTTCATCCAGCCCCTGAGGTATGCTCCCGGGCTGTGCACCCCCATATCTGCTGACCTGTGGGGAACTTGGTGTTGCAGCTGGTGGGGGCAGTGATCTGAGACTCTGGACAGTGAACGGGGACCTTGTTGGACATGTCCACTGCAGAGAGATCATTTGTTCTGTGGCCTTCTCCAACCAGCCAGAGGGAGTATCCATCAACGTAATTGCTGGGGGATTAGAAAATGGAATTGTAAGGTAAGAGGAGTTTGGATTCCTCTTTCTCTTCTTCCTTCTCCTTTTCCTCCTTCTCTTCCTTTCCTCCTCTTTTATCCTCTTCCTTTTTCTCCTCTTTTTCTCTTCTCCTCCTTTTCATAAATGTGTTTTTATATCTATACAGTATTAAGGCTGCCCAGTGGTTCATGCCTAAATCCCAGGTATGCAGGAAATTTAGGTAGGAGGATCTTGGTCCAAGTGCAGCTCGGGCAAGGGCAAGGGACCCTATCTGAAAAATAACTAAAACAAAAGGGGCTAAAGGCACAGCTCGAGTGGTAGAGCACCTGCATACTAAGCATGAGGTCAATTCAGACTGAAGTACTCCAGTTATGCACCCCCCCCCCAAAAAAAAAAACACAGCCGAGTACCAGGGACTATATCTTTAATTCTAGCTACTCAGGAGGCTGAGATCTGAGAATCACAGATTGAAGCCAGCCCAGATAAGAAAGTACATGAGACTCTTAGAAAAAGTTGGAAGTGGTGCTATGGATCAAGTAGTAGAACACTAGCCTTGAGTACAGAGACTTAGGGACAATGCCCAGGTCCTCAGTTGAAGCCACAGGACAGCAAAAAAAAAAAAAAAATCACACACACAGAAAGTATACAAAGTGAAAGTTCCTTTTTCTTCACCCCTCCCCTGCAAACCTCTCAGAGATAATGCTGTTGTTTATTTCCTTCCAGGTTAGTTAACAAGTAAACAGTGTGTAGGTGTTCTCAGTGCAGAAAGTTTTAGTTTATGTAATTGGGTAATGACTATTGTTTGTTTTGTTTGGTTTTTCCCCTAGGTTGTGGAGTACATGGGACCTGAAACCTGTGAGAGAAATCATATTTCCCAAGTCAAATAAGCCTATTGTGAGGTAAGATCTTCCAGTTTCATTCTTCATAATAGAATTTGTGATCATGTTGTTGAGAAATGTTAAAGTGTACAGACCTCAGATGTGTGTGACAGAAGACATCCCAGGAAAACACATTTGTCAGTGGGCAGGTTGTCCGTGACCCAGCAGCTAGAGGTGTGGCACCCACCTGGGTACTAGAGCTTTACTCTGAGCCCACCTCTCAGCATGTATTGGAAAGACAGGGTGGTGTGCCAGGAGACCTATGGATGATGGTTGCTGCTCTTCTCCCTCCTCGTCTGTACTGAGCATGCCTACATCAGGCTCTGCTTGACCAGACAGGCAGACTGTTACCCTGGGCTCAGGTCATAAGCTCAGCCTTAAAAACCCAACTACAAGTAAAGCAGTTCAAATTATCCTGTATTAAAAATAAATTTAGCCACGTATGATGGTGAATACTTATAATCCCAGTCCCTCAGGGGGCAGAGATCAGAAAGATCATGGTTTGAAGCTAGTCCATGCAAAATGTTTGCAAGACACCATATCAAAAAATAAAAGACTGGGTTTAGGGGTACCTGCATGTGATCCCAGCTACACAAGCAGCATAAGTAGGAAGATCACGATCCAGACTGGCCCAGACATAAGTACAAGATCATACTCAAAAACTAAAACAAAATGTCTTGAGAAGTCGGACACCAGGGCCTCATGCCTGTAATCCTAGCTACTCAGGAAGCTGAGATCTGAGGATCGTGGTTCAAAGCCAGCCCAGGCATGAAAGACCGTAAGACTCTTTATCTCTAGTAAACCACTAGAAAACCAGAAGTGGCCCTGTAGCTCAAGTGGTAGAGCACTAGCCTTGAGATGAAGAGCTGAGGGACAGCCCTCAGGCCCAGAGTCCAAGCCCCATGACCAACCAAAACAATGTCTTAGGACATGGTTCAAGTGGTAGAGCACCTTACCTAGTAAATTAGGGCCCTAATTTCAAACCCCAGTACTACCAAAAAATAAATTTATTTTTATTAAACTAAATTTAAAGCCTGAGGAACCAAAATTAGATTGTCTTACCTGTTCCTCTTTCAGGGAAATAGAATCTATCTTAAAATCATCTATCATGCAACATTGAGATGTACAAGTCGTTATGTCGAAAACGAACTTTACAACTTTGGTACGGGGGGCGGGGTGGTGGGGGGAGAGAAGGATGGGAAGGGGAAACAAAGGAGGAGGCTACAATGCTTGATAAGAAATGTACTCATTATCTTGCCCATGTAATTGTAACCCCTCTGTACAGTATTTTCACAATAAAAATTTTTTTTAAATTATCATTTAATTTTTAAGGATAAAATAACTGCTTTTGTATTTTTCAAAGTTTCCACACCCAAGTATTTGTTGTTTAGCATAAACAAGAAGGAAAAAGATGTGCAAAGAAGGAACAGACTATCCTTAATTCTTGGGCCTCAGTTTGATTCTAGGTCAGCCAGCTAACAGGAGCTCCAGCCGTGTGAGCAGAGTGGCTGTGTTACAGTTTATAGTCAGAACTAACGACCTGGTCTGGCTCTGGAGCTCAGGGTAGAGCACATGCAAGGCCCTGGGACCCACCCCTGAGAGAAAAAGACAGCCAGTCATTCAGTTCCCATCCCTCCACCCCTAGGGGAGGGCTCCAGACTGCTGAACTCTGACTTGGGTAATGTGACTAACAAGGTGAAACACAACACACAAACAGGTTTGTCTTTGCAGCCTCACGTTTTCGTGTGATGGACACCATCTGTACATGGCCAACAGTGAGGGAACGGTGATTGCCTGGTGCCGGAAGGACCAGCAGCGCCTGAAGCAGCCCATGTTCTATGCCTTCCTCAGCAGCTACGCAGCCGGGTGAGCCGGGACTGAGCCCCCCAGAGCACTTGACCTCCAGCCTGGAGGTCCCAGCATTACCACTTGTAGGGGGCTGAGCCTGAAGAGATGAGGATGGAACAGACCATCCAGGACCCACGATATCTGTTCCTCCGCACCAAATCCAAGTCGCCTTTGTTTGCAGGAGGAGATTTCTGTCCTAGTTCAGTGATGGTGTGGGAGGTGGGGTCAGCGCACTAGTGACCATACGAATCATGTTTTTCCTGAGTGTCCTTTTTTTTTTTTTCTAGAAGGGCCAGTAGACTTTAAATTGGCTAATTATATCAAATGGTCTAAAAATTGTATTTTAAAAGTTTTCTGCCTTGAAATACCCCACACCTACCCTTCAAAAAAAAAGGAAAGAAAACAAAATAAAAATTTTCAGGACTTAACAATTGCTTTCTTTGAGAAGCAAATCATTCATTAGGTGTCTCTGCACCAATCATTTTATGGAAAATCTGAATATGAAAAGTCAGCAAATGCATCTCAGCATTAGGCTTTGTTTGCCAGTTCCCTTCTTAACTCAAAGGAGAACCAGATTTCTTTTGAAGTCACTGCAAGAATACCTATATCTTTGATTTCAGATGTATCCTGTTTCCTTATGAAATTTTTACTTAAAATCCCTATCACTAGAAATTGAATGTCCTGAGTTGAACCATGAAGGTTTAAGTGGAATGTCATTAACAATGTCCCTTCCAGAGCATTCAGCGCTTACTATAGCAAACCTCCACTGGGCAAAAAAATCTGCCAGGTGTGCCAGCTCGCAGCCCAGGGAAGGCAGGTCATCTGATCCGCAGGAAACACAGTTCAGGAAGGAGACAGATTACTGTGTTTTAAACGGAGAGCAGAATGCCTGTCTTAGAAAGCTGTTTTCACTCTGGTCCTTTTAGTCTGAACCACCTGAGGTTTCTGAGGGCAATAGGAAGCTGAGTGTACTACCTAGAAGACCTGGAGCTCTGAAACCTCATTCCTCCAGCATGTGGGACAGTCGCTCCAGCACTGTGGGAACAACCGTATTTTCACTTGGGGTGCTGCTATAGTGACTTTGAAAACACTCTAACATAGGCACGGAAATGTTACCATAAAAAGATGCATTCCTGCCTCAGAATAAGTCATTCACTTATTACAGAAATTTAATTCAGACGATGTTTACACAACTACTTTTGTAACTTCCAGACTTTCTAAAACATTCTGCTTAAAAACTATAAAATGCAATTCCAAAGTTTCTGCTGACTGTCAGGATAAGCACAGTGGCCACATGTGCTTCTAATCTTGGGCTGCACGCATGGGCCCAACCTTGCAGGCTGCGCCCAAGCCGGCACAAGCCACATTGGTGCAGAGGTGAGAATTCTCTCTCACATTGCAGTGATGGCTTCAAAAAGAAAACACAACTATTGTCTAGCTTCCATTTTTTACTAAGAACTTTAAATTGGTCTCCTGTTAGAACAGGGTTGCTACTCCGTCTTTTTTTAGGGCTGAATTTCATCATAAAGAAAAATATGCAAAATAACTGGTCTTGTTAAGAGTGCAATATTCTATTTTTTTGTAAAAATAAAAATTAATTGGGGTTATTTATTCAGCATGAAACCTAGTATGTATATGTTGGAAACACTTCCTAATGTGCATGTAAAACAAAACATTCCTATAAATTATCACAAGCTCTGTTATCTTTGTATACACTGCCACTTTGGTTTGGAAATAAATTTCATAAAAATAGATTTAAATGCTTGTCCTTTATATGATTTAAACATCAGTGATCAAGCAGGGCACCAGTGGCTCGTGCCTGTAATCCTAGCTATTCAGGATGCTGAGATCTGAGGATCTCGGTTCAAAGCCAGCCCTGGCAGGATTGTCCCTGAGACTCTGATCTCCAATTAATCATAAGAAAACCAGAAGTGGTGCTGTGGCTCAAGTGGTAGAGTGCTCGCCTTGAGCTGAAGAGCTGAGGGACAGCACTCAGGCCCATAGTTCAAACCTCACTACTGACAAAATAAAAAATAAAAATAAATCCATGATCAGATCTCACACCAATGACTTTTTAACAACCCGCATAGGTTTTCAGATGCTTAAAAAAAAAACTTCTATCACTACAAAAAGATAAATTTCATTTTTAATTGTGGTTTTTGTCCTAAAATGTTCCATTTCAACCTTTCCTACCCTTAAATGAAGTTGAGACGTCAGTCCCCAAACCAGTTGCTCATGTCAAAGAACCTGTGCAGGTCCACAGTGAACTCCAGCACATGCCAGGCACCATGGTGAGCCTTGGCCATGTGGCGTGGCACAGTGCCTCCATGTCCCTTGCCTTCTGGAGGTTATAGGCTACTGAGAAAGCATGTCAGTGCCGAGGCATGCTGTGGGTGCATGACCAACAAGTCAGTGTTGGGAGGCAAAGCCAAGACACCGTGAGAACACAGCACAGTCTGGGCAGAGGTAATTTACAGAGCATCTCCCCTGAGCTTCGTCTTCGTCTCAGCCCTTGAATTTTTTTGAGACAGGATGTTGTTATATAGCCCAAGTTGGCCTCAAACGGATGACCTGCCTCAGTCTCCTGAGTGCTGGGGTAACAGGTGTCCACTACCATGCCCAGCTAGAATGTCTCTTGTAGGACTGCAGGTTTTGTTGCAACCTAGGGAATGAACAGAAACCTCAGTGAAGAAAATAGTACCTACACAGGGACCGGGTGTCAACCTCAGCAGGATCCAGCCAGAGAGAGAAGGATTGGCAGCCCCACCTGTGTCCTGAGGAGGGCTGCAGGGAAGGCAGGTACAGATGCCCCCCCTGGCTGGCCCTTGCTTCATGGCTTTTCAAGATGGTCCAGGCATCATCCCACTCCCAGAACTCAGCAGCTGCCTTTTGTCAATGCCTGCCTGTGTGACATCAGTGATGGTGGGAAGGGAGGCACCAGGATGCTTCCTGGCCTCTTAGTGCCCCTTCTTGGCTCTGAGGTCTCTTACTACTTTGGCTACCTTGACCTCAGCAGAGCTGAAGGCAGCATTGAAGGCAGCTCCACTGCTGACTGAAACTAAAAACTCATGGATCCAAGTCAGGGTCCCCCTTGTGTTGCTAGTTGTGCTTCAGCAGTCTCTAGCAGGCCCCACAGTGCAGACAGAATGGCCCAGTTCTTGCTGTTCTTCTTCCCGCCCCCTCCCCACCTTGTCCCATTTCTTGGATAGCTATCTTATTGTTTCAATGGGCTCCTGTTGTCAGGGCAACAGCCCTCATCTATTATGGAATGACAACACTGCAAAATCAAACAAGCTCCACACCATCCACCAGAAAGCCCGGAGAAAAGCAGCGGCAGCAGTTGGCCAAGTGAGGGGAGAGCAGTGGAACACAGAGGATGGGAGAAAAAGTCTCGGGTTCAGTGCAAACATATCTGGGATGTCACAACATCCAGTCCTACACAATAAAAAAGCTCTATCGCCAGTGCACACTTCCATGGATGCTGAGCTGGGAAAGAGGTGCCAGCAACTGTAAATGACAAGGACAGAAAGTACATCCTGTCACTCTGGAGATACTGCACTGCAGCTGTTTGAAAAAAAGATAATATGATATAATCTCTTGAGGCCCTGAGTTCAAACCCCAGTACTGTCAAAACTAAACTAGCCAGGGGCTGGTGGCTCAAGTCTGTAATCCTAGCTACTCGGAGGCTGAGATCTGAAGATTATGGTTCAAAGCTAGCCTGGGCAGGAAAGTCTGTGAGACTATCTCCAACTAACTATTCAAAAACTGGAAGTAGAGCTGTGGCTCAAATTTGTACAGCCCTAGCCTTGAGCAAAAGGTTGGGCCTTGAGTTCAAGCCCTACAACTGACTAATAATAATAATAATTAGCCAGGTGCCATGGCTTGTGCCTGTTATCCTAGCTACTCAGGAAGCTGTGATCTAAGGATCTTGATTTGAAGCCAGCCTGGTCAGGAAAGTTTGTGAGACTCTTTAGCTCCAATAACAAGCAAAAAGCTGGAAGTGGAAGTATGGCTCAAGTGGTAGAGTGTTTTTTTCCCTCTTAGGGGGGAAAAAAAACGGGAGAGGAATAGCAATCAGGCCTTAAGTTCAGGCCCCAGTACTGGTACAAGAAAAAAAAAGTTGAATGAACAGTATAATAATTAGATGAAATGAGGCAGTAACTTCAAGTGTAGGTGTTGATAGGTATTCTTTTCCTTTAGAACAGAGTATTTGGGGCTGAAATTGGGATTTGAGATGCAGGATGGAAAAAGCCCTTCAGATTCTCTTTTACCCAGCAATCCTGGGAAAGTAAGCACTGCTGAGGGAGGAACTAACTGCAGGGGAAATAGATTTATGGGATTTGGGATTTTGTTGAATTTTCAGTGCAGGGCATATGTATCTTCCTCCTTAAAAAAGTACTGCAGACTTTGACTGGTGTAATCATTCTAAGATTAATTTGGTACTTAATGGGCTCTTGAGAGCTATGAAAAAAAAAAACTGATGCAAGCTGCAGCCCCAAGTCCACCTTTCCAGGTTCTGTGTTTGCATCCAGCAGACACTCAGTGAAGGTGAAGATGATGGTGTGTGTTTGGCCGGGGTAAATATCAGGGTAAAGGGACCAGAGGTCTAAAAACGCCCATGTCCAGCGTCATTTGGTGCTGAGGGTGGGTGGAGAAGGAGGCAGCTTTTCCAGCCATTTCCCACTGGCATTCTGACCCCGTGATGGGTTTTGTGGAAGGAAACGATCTTCTTTCCCCTCATCCTCTGCGAGTCTTGCTGATTCTGCTTGAGATGCTTGTGGTGCTTCTCTCTCCCGACAGCCTGGTGCTGTTTCACCAACAGCCGGAAATGGAAGGCGCCGAAGCTGTTTCTTTCTCCTGGCATCAAGGCTGTGATAGGAGCAGTTTTCAACGTGTCACAAAACACAGGTCCAGCTGGGTTCCCATGGCCAGCCCGTAATCCATCTGCTCAGGAGGCTGAGTTGTGAGGCCGGAGGTTCAAAGCCGGCCCGTGGCGGGAGCGTCCGACAGGGCAAAACGCCAGTCGGGGGAGAAGCTGGAGAAGCCAAGCAAGGGGTGACACTGTCCAACTCACGAACTGTGACCCTTCGGTACCACACCTTCATGGTCATTAAATTAGGTAAGTATGTGTGCAGACACGCAGGTGCGTGCACACCATGCACGCGCGCGCACACCGTGGTACACCTTGGGTAACCCGAGCTCCAGCCCTGGCCCCGGCCTGCGCGGGCGCACGGGTCCAAAGGCAAGGCCCGCCAAGTGGGTGCTGCGGGGCCGCATGGAGGCCGCGCTGGGATCTGGTGGGTGCGGGGTCTCGGCGGTCGCTTAGCGACGCCCGCGGTGCCCCCCCCCCCACACCCGGGGCCTCGTCCGCCGGCCACGGCCCCTGCGAGGAAACCCCGTCCGCGGGCCCTGGGCCGCGCGGGGAGGGGGCGGGGTCCAGGCACGCGGCACGGGGTGCGCGGAGCCGGGTGCGGGAGCCCCGGTGACGCACTAGTGACGTCGGAGGCGGCGGGCGGGATTTCCCGGCCCCTCCCGGGCGCGGGGCGAGACCCATCGCCGAGTGGGTGCGGCCGGCGCGGGGCGCGCGGGGTCGTGGGGTCGCCGCCGGACACCCCGCGGGGTCGGCGCAGACACGGAGCCGCGCGTCGGGGCGGCGTCGCCGGGGCGGCCACGCGCGTCTTCCCCGCCATAGGTGAGCCACCGGTGGCCGAAGACCCCTCGGGCGCCGCGGGGACCGTCTCCACTCGTGCGCCCCAGACGGTGCGACCCAGCCCGGCTCGGCCTCCCACCCGCCCGCGCCCGAGCGGTGCCTCCGGCTGCGCGCCCTCTGCGGTAAGTGGGGACCCGGGGGTCAGCTCAGCCCGCGCCCAGCCGGGAAACGGACGGGAAAGTCTCCGACCTGGAGGGACGCCGGGCGCCCACCGCGGCAAGCGCGCCTCACGGAGCCTGCTCCCGAGCCGACCTCACCCCGCGCCCCCAGGCCGGACTCCCCCACGCGCCCCCGGGCCGGCCTCCCCCAACCCCCGCGCCCTGCCCCCGGGCCGGCCTCCACCTCGCGGCCCCACGGCCTGAGCATTCTTCACACCCGGAGGTGGGCCGGAGTCGGATGCGAGGTGGTGGGCGGGCAGCGTTCTTGGCAGAGCCTGCGGGTGTCCACTCCGCCAAGGCAGCAGCTTGGCCCCCGCCCACCCCGCACTCGTTGGTCCCCAGCAGTCCGGAGCCACAGCGCACCCCGCGGCCACAAGCGGCTTCTCCTCCTGTACCTGGCTCGAAGGCTTCGAACTCATAATGTGAAAGTTTATCCAGCAATCTAGGGGTCCCCGCCGCAAGCACTCCCCGGGCAGAGCCTGGGTCCCCAGCACCACGAGCATGCCGCCCGCCCTAGTGCTTCCCTGGCTGCGGGGAAGGTGGGGCCATCATGGGAGCCGGCCTGGCTCCCCACCACGGGAGCGGGGGGGGGGGGGGGGGGGAGGGGGAGGGGGGGGGAGGGGAAAAGGGCCAACACCCCTGAGCTGCTGGGCCCAGGCTTCCTGTGGACCACAACACCCTTGGTCCTCATTTCCCCCTCCCTAGAATGGGGAGGGCGGCAAGGTCGGCCACCCCCAGCTGCCCCTCGTTGGCGGGACCACCTGCGGCCTCCCCCTGCTCCTGATGGCCTAGAGGCGTCAGAGGCCGCCCTGGAGGGTGCCTACACAAGAGTCAGGTGGCCAGGCCCAGGCGTCCTTCCAGCCCAGGGCCAAAGGGGTGCTCACCCACCCCTCGGTGGGAGCTAGCACGCGGGGAGGACGCCAGATCCCGCTGAAGGCCAACCTCTTTACGGTTGATGGAACGCCCCTCTTACCTTCCCTTTTGCTTTGTTCATCTCTGATTTGTTTGGCTTGAAGAGAAACGCCTGCCTAGTGACATGTTCTCTGAAATCCAAGTCCTTCAAGCCTGCAGAATAACCCCATCAAAGCTGGTTAACCGGGGTGCCTTCACGGAAACGCAGAGGCGCCGAATATCAGAGGAGGAAAAACAGGACATCACCGAGGTTGAGATCTGAGGATGGCCGTTCAGAGCCAGCACAGGCAGGAAAGGCTGTGAGACTCATATCTCAAATTAATCACCCCAGAGCCAGAAGTGGAGCTGTGGCTCAAGTGGTACAGTGCTGCTCTGAGCAAAAAAGCTTAGGGACAACACCCAGGTCCTGAGTTCAAACCCCAGGACTGGCACACAAACAAACAAAAACATGAAGTGTAAGCCAGACTTTTAAATAAATGATCAAGGTGTAAACAAGTGAAATTTCTGTGCAGGGAAAAAAATACTGGCAAGAAAAATAGGAAAAATTAGATCAGAAAAGCAGAGGCTTCTTAGGTCCTGTGCCAGGCTTCCTGGAACATTGCACAGCTAACTGCCCTGAGCCCCTTTGACAGTGCAGAGTTGTGTGGAGACCTGGCACTGACTGGAGGCTCCAGGGCCTCTGGGCTGGAGGGTGCATATACCGGTCATGAGAAGTCATTCTACTCCTGCCTGAGGGTGGGGAAGGGGGGACTGCACACATGCAGATCAGCCGAAGGCCCAGCCTGAGAGGGCAGACTAATGGGGGAGGGGTAGGGTTGCATTTGATCCTCATGTGGTCCCTGCGAGGTTTGAGTTTAGTGAAGCCATGACTGCTGGGGTCTCTTCAAGGTGTCCTGTCAGGGTATTTTGTGGGCCAGGGAGATTTTGTTGAATGAAGGAAAGTGTACAGATGATGGATGAAAGCAACTGAGTTGTCTGGGAGAGAATAGAATTCACTGTTAGCTAGAAACTTACCCCTGGACCAGCCCGACACGGCTCCTTCCCTAAGGTGAGGTGATTTGTGCTTAGAGCCATCTCTCTATGGGGGCCGAGCTGACCCCGGTGGGACATGCACTGGGGTTAAAAGGCTATGATGGGCCTCAGGGACTGCTTCTCCCCAGCGCATGTGCACAGCCACAGTCGCTATTCGGAACTGATGTTGACTGCACTAGAGGCATGGGTGCCTCTAGTGCTCCCTGATGCCCTCCCGGCCCTCACTCACTGGGAGACCTTTCCTTCCTCCCCTCCCCAGGGTCACCCCTAGGGAGAGAGGGAAGGGCAGCAGTAGTAGGAAGACCCTTATTCCAGCTCCTCTCCAGCTCTATTGAAAGGTGTTAGCTTGAAAAGTCTGCTCAACCTCAACGTAACCTAACCACCACTTTAAGAAGGAAGAGCTAGCCGGGTGCCAGTGGCTCACACCTGTCATCCTAGCTACTCAGGAGGCTGAGATCTGAGGATCTCGGTTCAAAGCCAGCCTGGGCAGGAAAGTCCATGAATCTCTTCAATACATCACCAGAAAACCGGAAGTGGCGCCGTAGCTCAAGTGGTGGAGCGCTAGCCTTGAGCTGAAGAGCTGAGGGACAGCACCCAGGCCCAGTTACCTCATGACAGAAGAGGGAGAGGGTGTGTGTGATCAGGATGCATGGTTTCATATATCGAAGTGCCAGATAAGTAGAAGGGCTGTCCAGGTGAGGCACCCAGCCCGTGCCCAGGCTCAGAGCCTGAGAGTGCAGGGAAGCAAGCAGGGAGAATGATGGGTGGCTGGGGGAAGGAGGGAAGGCTGGAATAGTGCAGGAGTCTGCAGGAAGAGCGTGGAGCCTTGTTCATAAAAGCAGCATTTAGAGGGTCAGAAGCCTGTGAGGTGAAGAGGGAGGGAGCTGGAGGCCTCCCCCTGGTTCTAAGGATGCTCCAGCCCCAGCTCTGTTGGCACTTCTGTCAGATCAGAGGTGGAAGTCCAGGAAGTGGGTGTCTGGGGACCAAGGTCTCTAGTTTGGATGGAGAGGTAATGTGATCTACTCTTGTGACTGGAGTTGGAGAGGTATATATCACTTGTCAAGTCAGGAGGTGACATCCACAGTGTCAGGAGCTGAGCAGAGGTCCAGCTAGACACAATGTGGAGGAGGGGATCCTTGGTACCAGGGAGGTCATGCTTTGTATTAGGTCACCAGGGACAGTGAAGGCCTGGTGAGCCCTTCCAAACAAAAGCTGTGCGAATCCCATAAAAGCACCTGCCCTGTAGGCAGGTGGTCACACACTGGACTCCCTTAAGAAAGGCCTCCTGGCACCCCCCCCCCCAGCTGCTCAGCCCCTCCCCCTAGCTGCTTAGCCCCCCCCCCCCCCAGCCTCTGCAAACAGCTGCAAACCCACGGTGCCACGGCTCCTAGATGACACATCTGTGTTCAGGCAGTGGCATTTCTGCTTCTCCTTATGACTCCTTTGTCCCTGAGGCCCTTGGGTTCCCACACAGCTGGCACCAGCCTCGCTTTGTGTCTGTGTCAGAGAACTAGTTTATGAGCCTTCAGGGCGTGCATCCCTCTAGCCAAGGAAGACTTTTCCATTTATGTTTCACTCAGACCTCCTATTCACCTTTTCCCCAGACACAAGCAGGCTGGGCTTGGTCCTGCTGCTCAGTAACCATGGCAACCCACCTGCAGAATGACCCAGCTTGCCCTCTCTCTGGGCTTGTCCCTGCCCTTCCACTCCTGAAGGGGCCACTCTGGTCCAGCACACGCGTGCACACTCTCTCTCTCTCTCTCTCTCTCTCTCTCTCTCTCTCTCTCTCTCTCTCTCTCTCTCTCTCTCTCTCTCTCACTCACTCACTCAATGTGCAGTTGGTTTTCCTCACTTGCCTCCTGGGCACCAAGGATACAACAATGAATGAAAAACAGGCAGTGGGCTGGGAAGGTGGCTCAGTGGTAGAGCGCTTGCCTTGCATGCATGAGGCCCTGGGTTCGATCCCCCAGCACCACATAAGCAAAAAAGAAAAAATCGGAAGTGGCGCTGTGGCTCGAGTGGTAGAGCACTAGACTTGAGCTGAAGAGCTGAGGAACAGCGTCCAGGCCCAGAGTTCAGGCCCCATGACCGGACCAAACAAAAACTAAAACTTTTAGGGGCTGGGAAGGTGGCTCAGTGGTAGAGCGCTTGCCTTGCATGCATGAGGCCCTGGGTTCGATTCCTCAGCACCATATAAGCAAAAAGAAAAAAGCCAGAAGTGGCACTGTGGCTCAAGTGGTAGAACGCCTTGAGCTGAAGAACTGAGGGACAGCTCCCAAGCCCAGAGTTCAGGCCCCACAACCAGACCCAAAAAGAAAAAGAAAAAGAAAACCCCACCCTCAGGACTTACATTTCGATAAAAGATTCACCAGTAAGAAGCCAGGAAAATCAGAGTAATTTAAATATGTAATTAAGTTCACATCACATATAGTAAGTGCATTCGAGAAAGATGCATTGTGGAAAGGGGATGAGCCTGGGGATTATACACATCTGAACTGACCACTGGTGACACAACTCACTGTAGTGGTCCAAGAGCCAGGGTTCCTCCCAAGTGAGTGTGTCTGAGGCAGGTGGAATCAACAGAAATGGAAGCCAGTGAGAGTGTAGTGGAACCACAGGTAACCGTAACTGCCAGCCTCCTGCCCAGCAGGTGGGCTGTGAGTCTACACTACCACTTCTAGCATGAAAGGATGCACCCTGAGGAGTACAGGGCAGAACTGCTGCGAGGAGAGACAGGAGGTCTGATAGCCACGTAACATAAGGGAGGTGGGTCTTTCTTCCTCCAAAATGGACTTGCACAGAGTGTGACAGTTCTGTGGGAGACTCAGAAAATAGGTTTTCCATCATTGTGACAAAGTACCTGACAGGAACAACTGAAGGTAGGAAAGATTTACTTTGGCTCCGGGGTTTCAGGTCATGCTTGGCTGGCTCTGCTTTGTGGGATGGTGGTGAGGCGGAGAATCATGGCAGAGAGGGCATGGTGGAAGGAACCTGCTCATGTGGCCAGGAATGGGGGGGGGGGGGGGAAGAGAACCTGTTCACCTCATGGCAGCCAGGAAGCAAAAAGGGTGTGGAAGAGCAGAGGTGGCTTGGGGGAATATTGAAGATCCAAACTACAGAATACAAGTGGATTTTAGAAATGAAGGACTATAGCCAGGCACCAGTGGCTCACACCTGGAATCCTAGCTCTTCAAGAAGTTGAGACTTGAGGTTTGTAGTTCAAAGACAGCTCAGGAAAGTCCATGAGACTCTTGTCTCCAGTTAAATACCAAAGAAGCCAGAAGTAGAGCTGTGATTCAAGTGGTAGAGCTCTAGTCGAGCACAGAAAGCTTAAGAACAGTGCCTAGGCTCTAAGACTAAACCCCAGACCTGACACAAAAGAAAAGAAAGTAAGGACTAGGGAACAGGGAAAATGGAGTCACTATAGCACTTAGCCTGTGTAGAATAGGCTGAAAGATGGAGAAGACCAGAAACGAGGCCGGTGGAGGAACACAAAATAGCTCTGCGTGTGGCGAAAGGTTCACAGACCTCTCCCTGTGCTGCAGGAGAATCCAACCTGTGGCCCACGTTGCTCTCCATCCTTTGACCGAGAAAGATGCCACAGCAGAATACCACAAACCTAGGACTAAAAGCCATGTAGATGGTAGCCCCAGAGGCTAGAAGTTCAGAGTGGCTCTCAAGAGGCTAAAACCAAGATGTTGTCCGAGCCATGTTCTTTCATATGGTCTGGGGCATTGCATTTCTGGCCTTTTTCAGCTTCATCTTCCCTGGTCCCTCTCACCTTCTAGCTCAGCAGTGTAAGTGTTCCAGCCTGTCTCTGATGATACCACGTTTCCTGCCTCCTTCCTTTTGCTTGTAAGGACCCCATGATTACACCAGGCCCACCACATAATCCAGGACTGACTACCTATTTTAGGGTTATCTGGTTAACAACCTTCATCCTACCTGCTACCTCAATTCCCCCCTGTAATATGTTCACAGGGCAGGTGTTTTAGCAAAGCCACTATTTATTCTTCCAAATAGCAAGTTACATGTCAGCTCTATTGCCTGGCAACCAGGCGCATGGTAAAAATGTCCCCTGATTGGTAGATTACATGTGGACGAGGAGCAGCTATGAATGAACTTGAAGGACTTGGTGTAGACACTATGGTTTAGATTATTTCCTTTTCCTGTGCTTGTTTAGCAGCTGTGTGGTTAGAGGTTATTGGATATAGCAGATTGCTATCAAGCAATCAAGATGTAAATTGAATAATTGAGACGAGTCATAAAACAGCACACTTGACTGTGTCTCAGTGGTGCCCCTCTGGAGGGAGTGGGAGGAATGTGTGCCCCCCTTCAGACCCAGAGCCCTGGTCTGACTGCAGAAAGGAATGACCATGGGGGTGGGGGGGTTGCGGGGTTCCTGGAATGGATTGTTGGTCTGTCTAAGAAGCTGTGACAAATTCATAGACCAAGTGACTTACGTACATCAGAAGTGTATTTTTACCATTCTGGAGGTTGGGAGGTCCAAGTCAAGGCACCAGGACACTTGTGTGTGGAATGCTTGTTTTAGGACTCGTAGATAGAGCTTCTCTAAGTCCTTCCACGGAGGCAGGGTGAAGGGTCTTGCTGAGACCACCCTCCCACGACCATCTTGCATCTCCTCTTAATACCACCACCTTGCATTATGATTCCTTATGTGCATTTGGAGGTGCATGGGTGGGGGGGCCGGGGACAAACATTCAGATATAGCACAGGCTGAGAAAAATACACAAGCACAATGCCAAAGAGTCTCAAGCTCAAGCCCAGAAGAGCGTGGCTTCCATTCTAGCCAGGGAGCAGACAGGACTGTCAGCCCGTCCCTGTGAGGTTTCTGGGTTTTGCTTTGAGTTTTTTCGGACCCCTAGAGAGAACAGCTTTGGGGACAAACCCACCAGCTCCAAGTCAGCTATACTGGAAGGGCTGTGTCCAGGCAGGGAGTGGACAAGGCTGTTGGTTCTCTGCGGAGAATTGTTTTCAGAGAACTTTGGAACATCTGACCTAGTCTTCTGTGCTAAATGTGATATGTTACAGGTGCCAAGTTATTCTTGAAGTGTGTAATGATCACACGCTTGAACATGTGGACTCTGGAAAAGGCCTGGGATTGGCCTTTTTTATTTGTGATTTTTCTGTCTTCATATTTTCCCATCATGCCATACTTTTTTTTAAAACTGGGGTTTTTGTTTGTTTTGTCTTTTCTTTTTTGGTACTGTGGATCAAACCTAGGACATCATACTCACTAGGCAAGTGCTTTGCCACTGAGCTACATCTCAGGGCTTTTGTTTTGCCATGTAGGGGGAAAATGTGATGTATGGAAATATCACCATGAATCCTACTAGTTTGCACAACTAATATGTGCAAATAATAATAATTTTTTTGTCAGTCATGGGGTCTGATCACTCTGGGCCTGGGTGCTGCCACTCAACTCTTAAGCTCAAGGCTAGCATCCTACCACTTGAGCCACAGCGCCACTTCCAGCTTTTTCTGCTTATGGGCCTCATGCATGCGAGGCAAGTACTCTACCACTGAGCCACATTCCCAACCCTAATAATTATTCTTAAAATGTATAATTTTTTTCAGCCAAGCACCAATGGCTTGGCCTGTAACCCTAGTTCTTACTGGAGAATCCCAGTTTGAGGTCAGCTTGGGCAGCAAGTTCACAAGAGCCCTTCTCAACTGAGAACCATACATGACGACTCACACCAGCCACTCCACTGATGTCAGGCAGGCTGTAAAATAGGCAGATGGCAGCCTGGGCACTGGCCACGGGAGGAGGCAAGGCCCTATCACAAAAATAACTAGCACCAAAAGGGCCAGACTCAACGGTTTAGCAGTTGAGCACATGCCTAGTAAGCACATGGCCCTGGGTTCAAACCCCAGTATTGCCAAGACAGACAGATAGAAACAAACCAACCTCTGTGAAGTGTTTCCACCTGGTGGCACAGCTGGGAGCTAGGACACCTGGCCTGAGGAGCTGCAGCTGGGTCTTTGGGTGGTGGGGGGGGGGGGTGGATTTGTGGTGAGGCTGTGGAGTGCTGTCTCTGGTTCTTATTCTGCCTTCCCAGAGCGGCTGAGCAGGGTGGCATCGCTGGGGGAGCAACCGGGTCCCTGAAAATAGCACTCATCTCTGCTGTGCTTTCAGCCCCACAGCTGGACCTGAATCAACCTCTGGCCTGACAGCAGACTGCTGCTGCCACTGGCCCCTGTCCTGTGCCAAGGCTGCGCCCCTCTGCCCCCTCTCAGCAGGTAAGAGAGCAATTTGTCCAGCCCAGGGCCAGATTCTCTGCAGAGCGGAGGTATGAGGGTGGGTGGGAGGCTCCTGGGAGTCCCTGCAGGGGTGCCAGCCCCTCAGACCAAGGTCTTCATCCTGTACCTCACATACAGCAGACCCAGGGTCGTTATTACCTAAGCATAATAGGGTATCCCAGAAACCCTAACACTAGCAGTGCTGGGAGGGAGCTGCCTCTCCCTGGCCCCACCCCAACCCTGCACTTAACTGAGTTCAAAGCCACAAGAGGACTGCGAGGCTATCTACAGGCCCTGAAGCCTGTCTGTGTACGTGTGCACCTGTGTGTCCCAGAAGGAAAGGCTCTCTGGCCGTGTGTCCTGTCGGCTGGCTTCTTTCTCATTTTGCCTCGTCTTCCAGAAGACCGGGCACTGGATCACTTGCACATTTAGCCTTGTCACATCCCCTGTTTCTACATTTGCTCCTCAGCATGAGGACTGAGGCAGGTGCCAGTCACATAGACAGGACACCTGGCTGGAGGGGGGGGCGGTGTGGGGAGGTGGCTACAGGGGCACTGGAGAGGCTGGAGACTCAAAAGCTTCCCTGGGGTCTCCTCAGAAGTTCCATTGTGTGCGGCCACCATTGGCCAGAGAGGCTCCCTCCCCCTCCCTGGCTGGGTGTCCCCAGTGCCTGGCCCACTGCACTGGGACAGCCTCCATGGCCACCCCTTCCAGTGCCTGCCCGCCCCCCCCCCAAGGCTCCACCAGCCCTGGGGAGCAAGACGGAGCACAGGGGTCCTCAGAATTCCAGACCTCAACCACTGGAGCTCTTCTCTGTGACTGGGTAAAGCAAGGTATCAACACTATCTTATGACAAGGGAGTTTTCTGTTTAAAACCTTGCCATGAACACATGGGATTGTTGTCATGCTCACCAGGCCCAGTGCTTGCTCAGGCATGAAAAATCCAGGGAGAGCCATGTGTAGCCCTCACGGGGCTCCTGCTGCGACCTCCGCCCCACTGCACCTCACAGCCTTGTCACTAGTGCTTCTGTTTGTGTGCCGGGTCTCATGGCACAGACTGATCATCAGGCATCTGAGCAGCTACTTGCTGGGTGGGTGACAGCAATCGGCGTTGTCTGCTTCGTGTGGAACAAGTGGCACTGCAATGTTTTTCTTAGTCACCTGCCATTAGCATATGTTAGGTTGAGATTTCCTTTCCTGAAACTCTAGAAAACAAAAGCTATGCGTGTGTGTGTGTGTGTGTGTGTGTGTGTGTGTGTATGTGTATGAGAGAGAGAGAGAGAGAGAAAGAAAGAGAGAGAAGAGAGGGAGCTTAAATCCAAGCTCCCAACAGAGTATGCAACTTCTGGATATGACAGCACATGACTGTGGATACAGAGGCGGTTAGTGGTCAGAAGCGTGGTGGCCTGCGCCTCTCCAAAGTCGGTGGTGACAACATTCCGCTGGCCGTCATGGCCTGTGCTTCGGGTTCTGGAACCACAAATTTTGGCAATGGGACCTTTAACTATTGGGCTTCATTTCTGATTTCCGCAATTGTTTATTTACAAGTCAGAAGTTTACACTGTCCTACCAGCTTTACGGGGTGCTGGAGGCAGGAAGGAACAGAGGTATGGGAATGATTTCTTTCTCACAAACTTCCTGGTGTGATAACCAGTGCTCATGGTAGCGATCACAGTGGCGGTGTAGTCACGGTATGCTCATCTGTTAGCGCCTCACTCTCCAGGGTGGAGGAAGGCCTCGGCAGAAGCGCCATGACTCCCTGCCCTCCCCTTCTCTCTGGCTCCAGGGGGTCCTGGCTGGGGTAGAGGCTGGAGTGTGAGGCTGGGCAGTTGGAGGTTAGGGAGGGGTCCACCTCCCCCACCCCAGGCAGTGGCACTCACAGCCTGTTCTGTGGTTCTTCCAGGGGCCCCAGGATGAAGGAAAGCATGTCCAACAACACCACCAGCATCTCACAGGCCAGGAAGGCCGTGGAACAGCTCAAGATGGAAGCTTGCATGGACAGGGTCAAGGTGAGCATGTGCTAAACGCCATTCTACCCCCAGGCTAGAGTGGCCTGGCGAGGCTCCATTGCC
This sequence comes from Dipodomys spectabilis, assembly GCF_019054845.1. Taxonomy (NCBI): domain Eukaryota; kingdom Metazoa; phylum Chordata; class Mammalia; order Rodentia; family Heteromyidae; genus Dipodomys; species Dipodomys spectabilis. The sequence continues at coordinate 323,657 of NW_024870773.1, forward strand.
CCCAATGTAGTGCTCAGTCACTGTGTCAGGAAAAACTGTTTGCACACGTGTGTACACCACCAAGGATTAAATGCTGCAGTATCCACAGTGCGTATGAATTCCATAGACACCAAAATAGACTCATGAGGGCCTCAGCTTTGGTGTCCTGCATGGGATGAGTCAGTGTGGGTGCCAGGTTAGGCAACACTGCCTATTTCAACAGGGTGTTGCAGGGGCCGGTGCAGAGCCCAGCCTGAGTGTCAGCCACTCCTAGGGCTCACCCCCTACCCTGTGCATACCATGCAAAGGCAGGCCTCTGCTTGCTCTGCAATGACCTAGCAAGAGGGTATCCCTGGTCTCCACATGCCACATAGAGGGGAGCAGGAGGCCAGGCAGGTGCGGCTGTGAGATGCAGCAAGCCTCAAAGAACGGTGGGGTTAAAAGGAGTCCCTGGAGAATGGGGGGGGGGGGGGGGTGGAGTCAAGTTCAAGGTGTCTTTGGCCTTTGGAGACCAACCCAAGGAATTGATCAGGTGTTCCAGATTCTCAGGAACATCTACGAAAGCGGGCTGCTCCTAAAACCTTCTGTTGGCAGAACCCACAGCCCCTCCAGAAGCTTCCCTCCCACTTCCCCCTTCTCCTTTCTCTCCCCTCCCAGAGGCTCTGCCATCCACCCCCACCCCACCACCATCCCATGGTAGATAAAAGGCTGCAAAGCTCCAGCTGTCACCTTGTAAGCTGCTGTTCTTGTCCTCTGGGCTTGATGGTGCAAGGCATCCAAGAGGGCAGAAAATCTGCCCAGAGGAAGACAGGAGGGTGTGTGAGAGGAGAGCAGACAGTCGGATGCATTGCTCTATTGTTTTACTGCATTGCTCTATTGTCTGCGTTTGTGCAAAACAATAGTCACCACACTGGCCTGGAATGTTCCCAGGCACCTTCATGTTAAAGGCCTTCCATAGCTCCATGCTGTTGGCATTTGGAAGATGGGGCGGGGCCTGTGGGGGTGGGCCACACACTCCCATGCTGTCTTCCTGTGTGGCTTGGGTCAGTACTTCAGTGCTGCCCATGGGCTTCTGGCTGGCTGGACTGAGGCAACACCACTGGCTGCTCACTGGTTTTTCACTCATTACTTTTAGGGTAGGGTCTCACACCCCTCTCAGGCCAGCACCAGTGAGTTCCACCTCCTTTAGGTTTTCTGTTGTAGGTAGGATGTCAGTGTCTGACTTCCCTTCCACAGAAAGGGAGTCTTGTGGGCTGTTCTGACTGGCTGGCCAGGTGTCGTGATATTCTCCAGGTCTCGGTAGACAGCAAGTACTCACCACCACACCCTGCGACAGGGCTCATGAACCTGAATGTCCAGGCTGGTCTCAAACTATCATCCTCCTGATCTAGACTCTCAAGTGGTTAAGATTACTTACAGCCATGAGACACTAGTACCTACTTTAATTCCTTTTCATGGTTGAATCACATTTGTATGTATGTGTGCACTTTTTCCATCTATTTATCTGTCGGTCTTCCCCTAGGTAGAGGCTGTATCTTTGTATTATGAATAATGCTCCATTGTAGCTGAGGTGACAGGCATGTGCCAGTGTGTCTCTCAAATTTATTTGTCTAAGCTGACTTGGAGCCATGACCCTGCCATCTCAGCCCTCCTACCCACACTGCTGGGATGGCAGGAGCGAGCCCCTGCACTCCAGTATTCTTTGAGAAGAGGTCTTGAGAATATGTCTGAGCTGGTCTTAAACTACAATCCTCCTGATGTCAATTTCCAAGTAGCTAAGATTCACTACTTGGCACAGTCACTAGCCCATGTAATAGCTTTATGCTCTCAAAAATGTAAAGCAAACAAAATCTAGGAAACGAGAGCTAAAGGAGAGATGAAATACGTGAGTTACAGACAAGTAAAAAGCAAAGGGAGGCGTCTGAGGGGTGGGGAGCACTATCAGGAGCATTGTGTATAACACATGCTGCAGAAGACAAAATGCAGGACATGGAGGACAGGGCAGGGTGGGGAGGGCAGGCTGGAAGCACACAGTGAGCAGAAGGAAAAGGGGTACAGTCAGATCAAGGCAGTTGGAAGATGATAGCACTCAAGACAGCGTCCCACCTGAGCAAAGACTGATAGAACAGGAAAGAAGCTCACAGGAGACACAGCAAGGTTTCCTTAAACAAGAAGACCTGAATCTGATTCCGGGGAAGTACCAGACAGAGGCCCTGCTGGAAGCCTGCTTGCCCTTGGGTGGGAAGGGCAGCCCCAGCTTGCACAGTGAAGCCGTTGGGCAACAAGCTTCCGCAGTTCTCCATTTGTCCTAGGAATTCCTCTCATTGATGTGTCTCACGCCTGGGATTTTCCCACAGCTCCACAGGCTGCTCATTTCTTTGAAATAGAAAGACATGTCTTCTATGGGTTTGTTCCCCACCCCCAAAGATAAAACACACATGGTTATGAAGCCAGACTAGAAGTTTCTAAAACGGAAGCCATTCGTGGTGACCTGGGCATCACTGCAGCCACAGCCACTCAGAGCCACGCTGAGCCACGGGACTGCTGAGCTCAGGAGCAGAGCGTCCCTCCTGTCCCCCAGAAAGCAGGCAGGTGAATTGAGGTCCCCGCCCACTGCCCTGTGTGTGTGTGGTGATGCCTGTGCCTCCCTGGCTGCAAACTGCAGGTATGGCTGCTGCCGTTTGCTGACTTGCAAGCTTGTGCAGCCGGGCAGGGCTAGGCGTGCTTTGGCTTCACTCCCTACCCTCAGCTTCTCCCCAAGAAAACAGAGCTCATGCCTTTCTAGAACCCCTCTGGACCCAAAAAAGGTGGTGTCCTCACCATTTTCCTTCACCATGTAAAATACTCTTGATAAACTTACTGCGTGCCTGCCTTTTTTCTCTTAGCTTTGTGGACTTTGTTTTGTGTTGGTGAGATCATGTCTCACTGTGTTGCCTAGACTGGCTTCAAACTCATCATCCTCCTGCCTCAGCCTCCCAAGAGCTGGAGCTACAGGCATGCACTATCACTCCTGGCTCTGAGATACATGACTTTCTTTGTAAAGCAAGCAAACTAGGAAATAGGAAAACCGAGGGGTGCCAGTCTGATGGCATTCTGCAAATGGGTTGCAAAGGCTTGGTCAAGATCCACCATGGATGTGAATCTTATCAGAGGCTAAAGGGAGGACCGTGGTGGTCATTTAAAAAGGAGGGCCCCACTATGGTAATGAAGAGTACCACAGGCTAAGGATGCATGGGGTCTTCAGTTGGAGTTGCACCAGGCAGGACTTGTGGAGGACTGGGGTGCCCTGCTGGCTGCAGCTCCGTGAGCTCCCTCTCATCCTGCTTTGTGTGTGTGTGTGTGTGTGTGTGTGTGTGTGTGTGTGTGTGTGTGTGTGTAGGACTGGGGTGCCCTGCTGGCTGCAGCTCTGTGAGCTCCCTCTCATCCTGCTTTGTGTGTGTGTGTGTGTGTGTGTGTGTGTGTGTGTGTGTGTGTGTGTGTGTGTGTGTAGGACTGGGGTGCCCTGCTGGCTGCAGCTCCATGAGCTCCCTCTCATCCTGCTTTGTGTGTGTGTGTGTGTGTGTGTGTGTGTGTGTGTGTGTGTGTGTGTGTGTGTTGTGGGAGGAGGGGAGGAACAGGCAATGCCAGGGAGAAGCTTCTGCTTTTGAGAAGTGCTGTTTTATAGAGCAGGACTGTGGAGAAGGAGGTGCGCTTCCTGCTTCAGCTGCCCGAGATAAATGCGGTGGTATCAGGGGAGGAGCAGTAATCATGCGTCTGTCTTGTCACAGAATTTGACTATAGTAATTGCCACGCTCTCCCCATCACTGAAGCTCGTAATTACTGCGCTGCTAACAGATTACGTGCTAACTTGGGCTGCTTTAATGACCTCTTTTAGCCTGAGATGAGTTGGTAAAATTCCACCGTTGTTCCCAGGCTTCTGATTCTTCACATCTGCGGCCTTGTTACCCCCACAGCTGGATTCTGAAGTGGGAGGGAGGGAGGGCCGCTCCCAGGTCCCACATGGCCAGCTCAAGGCCTGGCAGGAAGGCCATAGGAAAAACCTGTCTTTAAGACGATCTGTTGCATGTTTCAGAGATGGCAGGTATAGTGTGGACTCTGGTAGTGTTGGCAGCCATACATGTGTATCTCACACACACACACACACACACACACACACACACACTACACATCTACAGGCAGCGCAGGATTTTAACTCAGGACCCTGTGTTCGCTAGGCAGGCGCTCTCCCACCTGAGCCACCCCCACCCTAACCCAATATATACACGCTAGTCCTTTACTTTGGGTATTTATTGAGGTAGGGTTTTTGTTGTTGTTTTGGTTTGGTTCTTTTTCTGGTCCTGGGGCTTCAACTCTGGGCTTGGGAGCTGTCAGTCAGGGACAGCGCTCAAGGCTAGTGCTATACCACTTGAGCCACAGTGCTACTTCTAGCTTTTTTAAGTAGTCTGTTGTAGATAAGAGTCTCACAGACTTTCCTGCTGGGCTGCCTTCAAACTGTGATTTGCAGATCTCAGCCTCCTGAGTAGTTAGGATGACAGGTGTGAGCCACCAGAGCCCAGCTTGAGGTAGGTTTTTAGGCCTATGTCTGAACAGCTGGACCATGATCCTATCTACACTGTTTACCTAAGTGGGGTAGCAGGTTCACACCACCATGCCAAGCTACTGGTTGAGATGGGGTCAAATTCCAGCCCCCAAGTAGCTAAGATTGCAGGCATGAGCCACTGCACTTGGCAACACTTGGGTAAGCAATTTATTTATTCCTCTCAGTTCTGGAAATTGGAAAGTCTGAGAGCACATAGCCAGCACCTAGTAGGACTGAGGGGCAGTCATGGGGAAATCAGGGAAATTAGGCCACGTTGGTCCTTTTGCTGACCCCATCCTGTATGCAAGGCCTGTTTGAGACCTGCTCAAGAGGGCGGCCGGGGGGACGGCCTCTGGTGATGATACCATTAAACATCATTGGGAATTCTGGCAGGATGTTCAAACCATAGCCCTTCTTGTCTCCCAAGTCCCAGCATCCCATGGAAACAAATGCAGCTTGATGCAGCACCTGCCGTGCAGCCCAGCATGTGAACTGGGCTCAGAGATGGGCTTCTTTGCAGATCACAACAGAACTCAGCAGACAACACTGCTTCCTCAAAAAGAAGAGTAGTGTCGAGGACACTCACCTTTGTCAGGTGGCAGGAAAATTCCTGGATGGGACCTGCCTTGAACTGGCAGGGCCAGACGTTCCCAGCGTCAGTCTCCCATGGCTGCAGGAGGGGATGCAGGCCTGCCAGTTCTGCCTTGGGGCTGCCCCCTAAGTCCCAGTATCTTGTGCTCCCCTCCTCCAGTGCCTTGGTGTGCATACAAGTAGGGGGACGCTCCAACATGGCAGTCCGCCCTTGCTTGTACTGGCCTGAACCAGGTCCACTGGATGGATTCAGTGGCTGCCCCCTGCTGGTGGCCTTAGGGAGACCGAGGCAGCTTCTGCAGGTCTGAGCAGGGTGAGAAGCCTGATGTGTGGCTGGGCAGTGAGGGAGAGCTGCGCTTCTGCCCAGCAGGTGTCACGGGTGTGCCATGTGCAGAGCTCAGCCTCCCACGCAGCCCACCTCTGTGCCCATAGCACCAGATGCAAAAGCCCTGGTCTCACCTGGGTCCACCATGGCTTTGTGGCCTCCAGATCTTTTCTCTGGGCTTGCCTCACAGGTCCTGGCAGGCTGGCTTCTCCTTTGGGTCCTTGCTGGTGTGGGAAATTCCTCCTTGGTAAATATAGGCCTATCTGTGTAAATCACTGTGCCCGTCATGTGCTCCAGATCTGAATCCCCTCCAATGATGCCACGAAAAATGTAGAACCATAAGATAACCAGGAAAATGCCAGTGTGGAAGAAGCTATGTCTTGAATTTATTCATGAGAAGGCTGAAGTTGAGTTCTTTGCCCCAGCCACAGGGTGGGGGGAATGAGAGGCTGGTGTCCATGGATGGCCCTTTCTCCCCTCTACGGGCCCAGCAAGTGTGAGCGTTGTTGTTGGGATTTAGGTGGACACAACTGCTTAATTTCTAGTTGGTTTATTGAGGAAAAGCTTCGTGATCTGTCTCTGCCGGCCTTGGCCAAAGGCTTGCAGTCACTGTGGCTGTGTGGGTCTGGACTGGGGCTCAGGAGAAGCTCTGTGGAGTGTAGGCAACCTGAGTGGAGGAAGGTGGCTTTGGGGCATCGCCGTGGGGGGTGGGGAGAGAATGCATGCCTGTGCATGTGACCATTCATCTCAAGTGAGTGACACAGGCAACCAGCCGGGCAATGTCATCCCCTCCTGGCCTGTGCCCCGTGGCAGAATGCCCTCCCACCGCCTCTCCCCCTGACTGCTCACAAGGGCCTTGTGTCAGGCAGGAAAAGTCCAAAGGAAAATGGAGGGCTTTCTGATTAGGGACAATTTGCTCTGCAGGGAATGGCGGCCCTGTGGTTATAAACCAGGTCTAAAGGCAGGACCTACTGAAAGTGACCCAGTGTCATGTGATGACTGCAGTGATGGATAAATGTCACCCTGGCCTTGGCCAGGGCTGGCATTCCATTCCTCATCTTTCATACCAGGGAGGCGACCCAGACATCCAGGCCCTCCTCAAGGCTGCCCGAGGGTCCAAACCCCGTCTTCTGGCCTGGTACCAAGCGGCTGCAGTCCCAGGCCTGGCTGGGGGCCACGCCTCCCCAGGGATTTGCTCCATGAGCTGCCTGTGTAACACAGCCTCCTGTGTGTCCCCACAGGTCTCCCAGGCAGCCGCTGACCTCCTGGCCTATTGTGAATCCCACCTGCGGGAGGACCCACTCATCACTCCCGTGCCTGCCTCTGAAAACCCCTTCCGGGAGAAGAAGTTCTTTTGTACCATTCTCTAACCCCAGTGATGAGATGCCTCCGATCACCATGCACGCCCTTTCCCTAGTAAGCGAGCTCCACCGGCCACCCCTGCCTGACCCTCCGTGGCCATGGCTTGTCTTCGTTCTCTGTGTTTTCTTTGTGCTATTCAGTGTCTTATTGTTTTCTTTCTTCTTTTAGATTCATTAGTAACAAAGGAAATAGTGCACTTTACAGCCAAACGACAAACGTACTATGTAAAAATCAGTGTGGATTGAAGGGTTCACACCTTCCAAACATCTGTCCCCAAGCTTAAATACATCAAGTTAACACAGCTCAGTGGATAAGTCATTGAAATGAAGGTGTCCAAGGGTCCTCCATGTGTCACAGGGAGTGGGGAAGCCCAGAAAGTCATGCGGGTGTCGCATCCTGTCTTTCCAGCAGCCTGTTAAGAAAGAAGCAGAGTGCAGGATTGGAGCCACTGCTTTGCTGGCTGGCGGCCCTGGTCTCCAGGGCTTCTCCCTGGCCGTTCTGTGGGGCTCCACTGGGTCAGGGTGTGGACTGGAGCCTGTGAGTGCTAACCACGGCACTGTGGACCATGGAGCCTGTGCATGCTCACCACACCACCACAGCACCATGGCATGTCGTGAACACACTGGCAGGGCCATCTCGTCCCTGCGCCTCAAATGCCACCTCCTCCGTCTTCCCTCCTCCTTGGCTCTACTTGGTATTTTTCTGTGGCCTCCCTCCACAAAGGTACATTCGGGCACACTGCTGAGCCCCTGGGCCACCGCCACAGGGGTCACCGGATGCCTGGCTGTGCCACCCTCGGGTCTGAATACAGGCTGCTTCACAGGCTGCTCCCACCTGCACCAAAAGGAAACTGCCTCTCTCTGGCTCTGGCGGAGGCTGTGAGCCTCTGTGTGGCCTGTGCTGTTTGGACGAAAGATGGGGCAGAGGTATTTAACTCTCCTGCCTTAGTGTCTGTGAGGACATCGAGGAGCACTCAGGTTATCATCTAAAACAAATGCATGCTAAATGATAAGCTATGACCTCAAGATGGTGCATAGCTTCAAAGACTACAAAGAGGCCCCTGGAGTTTTCAGACTACTTCATGACTTGGTACCCCTGTGAATGGCTTTAGTGTGTTGCTACTCCTTGCTTCTCCTGCCAAACCTATTCTTGGTATTATTATGTTGTTGTTGTTGCCAGTCCTGGGGCTTGACCTCAGGGCCTGGGCTCTGTCCCCAAGCCTCTTTGTACCACTTGAGCCACAGTACACTTCTGGCTTTTTCTAAATAGTTTATCGGAGATAAGTCTCACAGACTTTCCTTCCCGAGCTGGCTTTGAACTGTGACTCCTGAGTAGCTAGGATTACAGTTGTGAGCCACCAGCACCAGGCTCCATTCTTGGTTTAATTAAAGATCATGGGTAATAGTGTGGTTGGGAGCTGTGCACTGACTGCTGCAGAGCTGTCCTCAGGTGTGGAGATAAGCCTGCAGAGCCTTCTATTGTCTGGGTGGGACCAGAATCTCAGCATCAGTAACTTGGTGAAGCCTGGTCTACAGAAGGGTACAGAGGGGCCGAGTCAGGTCAAGAGGAAAACGTGCTTTTGGTTTGCTCCCCTTCATTTGAATATTATAGTCCCTCTATTCTGCCTCAGTTTCTCTCTCAGTCCTGTCCTGGCTCCCTTCCTCACTTATCCTGGGAGGTGTTTTTTGGACCTCTTCCTTACAAGCCTGAGCATTTTGTTTGTGGGTCTTCCCTTCTGTCTTTGAACTCAGTTTCTGCAGCTTGAAGACAAGGGCTTAGTGGCATCATACCCGCTACCACTCCCACTGGAGCTTCTCTGGGCTGTGATTGTGGTGTGATGTGGGCTTGGAGTTCAGCACCCCTTCCCTTTCCAGGGGTGTCACCCCTTTTACAGGAGTTCAGCGGAAGGCAGAGGGGGGTGAAGAAGGGAGGGGCTCTCTGTCTCTCAGACACCCCCTTTCCAGCTCCAGACCAGGCATGGGAGTGGTCTGGACTCCAGGGCCTCCTTCCTGCTGTGACACAGGCGAAGGGATGCTGAGTGGTCCAGGGGTGATGGTGATGCAGCAGGGGAGGTGTGGGGCTGGCATGCTGCTGAGATGGAGTGTGCACTGTAGCCATGATGGGGGACCACAGGGATTGGGGAAGGACACGCCTGCTCTGCTCCTAGGCCCCACCCATCCTCCTGCATCTCATTCTAGCTTCCTAAGACTTCTCTGAACCTCATGCTCATTTAGTAAAGCCTATTCCTCCACGAAATCGGCTGGTGTAAATAGCTGGATGTAAATGTGGTGTGAACTAACAATTCTGCTGTGGGGTGTGGCATCCACAGTAATGCGTGCTTATGTTCAGCTGAAGAAAGGCCATGGGTTGTTGGTAGAAACACTGTCCTGGCAGCCCCCAGGCCAAGCCAGGTGGAGCAGGTATACATGTGAGGTTCTCCTCCTGCTGGAAGACCATGCTGCCATGGGAACAGGCCGTCTGCGACTCCACTCACTCTCACATAGTCATTGGGTAGGCAGAAGAGGCAAATGCGAGTATGTGACTCCATTTGTATGCAGCACAAAGCTGTTATATGTGGGGATACTGGCTGTTCCTAGAGGGGGGGAAACAGAGGGAGTTTGGGGGAGCTTCTGGAAAGCTTTGTCTCTGCATCTGGTTGCCCATCACCTAGGTTTTTTCGTTTTGTGAGCATTCTCCCAGCTGTCCACCTTTGATTCGGGTGCTTTTCTGTACGTGTTTTACTTCAATAAAAAGTCAGGTTTGTGGCTAGCAACTGTGAGTCCCACTGTCACTTGTTTTGTCCTTTCTGAGCACTTCGCCCAATTTTCAATGTCATGTTTGACATGACATTAATGATGGCTTCTGTCATACGAGGGCATTTCACAGGTGTGCCTAGCATGTTAAGTTACCAAGTGCTCACAAACCCCATCTGACTGGCTGGGCAGGGGCTGGCTGTCGGCTGTGATCACTGCATGGATGATCCTGTGAGGAGGACTTGCAGATGTCATGCCCTGGGATTTGTGGGTAACAGGAATCCCACTGAGACTTCCTAATGGACAGCCAAGAGAGAGCCTTAGCCTGTCCTGCCTTCCTGTCATCGAAAGGACAGGATGGCCCACCAGGAGACTCTACCATTAGAGCCTCTGTGACAGGGGCCCAGGCCCCATGGGGACCTGCAGTGACCCAGGGGAGCAGGAGCAGCAGATGTGACACCACACTATGCCTCTGTGCAGCCCCCACTCAGGACTCAGCCTGCTTCCAAACCTGAGTTGTTTGTCCAAGGCTGACTGCTTACTCTGGGCCCCATGGGGCCTTAGTAACTCCTTTTCCAAGGTTTGCTTGCTGGATCCTGCAGTGATCCCAGAGCAGCATGATAATCTCACCTTTAATGCTGAGCTGGGTCCCCACAGAGAAGCTGAATTGTCAGCCACCCCTTCCCAGCATACTGTGGGGGTGGGGAGAGTGGGCAACCCAAAAGACAGGGGAGTTTTGTTCCGATAGTGTCATGTGACATCAGATAACTGTGCCAATTGATATGACCTGAAGATGTGGATGGTAGCTGATCTTGGACAGATTTACAATCCTGCGTCCTCAGCCTTTCAGAGGCGACATAACCCTACCCAGCCCTCCCAGGCCCAGTACAGTGAGGGAAGACACTGTTGCCTGTCCTGGGCAGGCCCTGGGGGTGTCAGGCTGGGTGCACCATCACCATGCCCACCGGCACAGTGTGACTTTCCACTCTGTTGCCAATCAAGCCTGCATGTCATATTCCAATATTTATTATATTTACATTTATGTGAATATTAAAATGTACATGATTAGTTCATGATCATGCTGAGTCAGACATTTAGAACATATTTTTAGCATCCAGATAGCAGCAATCTGTTACCAAGAGTTTATTGGTTCACGAGTCTTTAATAACTTGTATATAATTAATGTGAATTTTTGGCACATTTTACTTCAGCATAACTATTTACATTTTTCCAAGCATATTTGTTTACTGAAACACCAAATGCTGTTATAAATTATCTTAGCCTTGGCTGGAAAAAGAAGAAATTTCAATGACTAAATTCTGTCTAACCACTCAGGCAAATGAAACATGAACTAAACTTAGAATTCTACTTGTATAACACATGCGTTGTTTTGGTGGTATATAGCTGGCATGGGGGCCTGGCCCCAGAGCATGAGTGTTCAGAGTTGGGGAGTGGTGGCATCCTGAGAGCATTGACTCCTGTGGGTTCGGTATGGATGGGCTCATAAGCCAGCCCAGGGAGGAGGTGGCAGCTAGGAAGGGAGTCCTTGGGATTCTGTCTTCTTTTTGTCTCTCCCTTCCTCCTATTTTCCCAGCTGTACTCCACACACATAACCTGCCATGTTCTGCCTTGGCAAAGTCCAAGTTTTAGCCCACTGAAGACTCTGAAGCCGGCAGCCCAAGCCAGCCTTTCTTCCTGTCAGCCGATTCAAGTATTCCATCACAGCAATGGGATGGGCTAGCCCTACCCCACCCCCATTTCCTATTCCTTATAATCAAGCTAAGTGATTTTCTAAAATGTTATTTCCAATGTGCTCTAGATCAGGCTGGCCCAGTCCTGTGTTAGAAGTTATGGCACAGAGGACATGTGAAGCAAAGGGACTGGGCTAGGTGAATCAAGGGGAAGGCCACAAGAGCTTGCAGTACTAAGTAATCACCAGGTAGCAAAACACTCATAAGGAAATTTGTCCATAATTGTCCCTGAGGCGGTGGCTGCTACTGTGCAGCTGAGAAGACTGGCAAAGGCTGCCACTAAGAGGCAGCCATGGGGTGGGGAAGGGGCAGACACCAACTTGTAGCATGGGCTACAAGGGTAATCTTCCCACCAAGGCTGGTCTCAGGCTCCCAGTGAAACACAGATGGGCTTGCAAGCTTCCAGAACATGTTAGCATCTACTCTGGCTAGCTCTCAAGTCTTTTGTATCCCAGCCACACAACCAGGAAAGGAGAAGCTGGGATTTGAACCTAGAAAGCCTGGCTTTAGAATCCATTATCAACATCCAATGCATCTGTTTTCAGAAGGATTGACAGAAGACCATTAGAATCAGTTGATGAGGTAAGAAATGCCTACCCCATGGCAGATATCAGATGGAAGAGCTGTGCGGTGGCATATACTGACTGGGATTTGGTTCTGACAACAGACAGGAAATGCATCTCAGGATTTAGCCCAGCGGATGTGGAATGCCAGGCTTAATGCAGTCCAGGAGCGCCCTTTATCTTCTAACATCAAATATCTCCCTGTCCTCTGACTCGAAATGCCTCTGACGTTCTTTCTGAATTAATGTAACATCATTTTGAAGATCTAGTCCCATCCTTTCTGCCAGCACTTGAAATTAATTTGTTTTGCAGTTCAGCACAAGACTCCTGTCCACAATTTCACCTCAAAGCTTTGAAGTAAATTTAATGATGTGTTTGGGCAAACATAAGCATGATGTTGATTTATAACCTAAAGACAGAGTGTGGGAGAAGTTTGTGCTTCTTCTTCTTCTTTTTTTGTCAGTTGTGGGGTTTGAACTCTGGGCCTGGGTGCTGTCCCTCAGCTCTTCATCTCAAGACTAACGTTCTACCACTTAAGCCACAGCACTACTTCCGGCTTTTTCTGCTTATGTGGTGCTGAACCCAGGGCCTCATGCATGTGAGGCAAGCACTCTACTACTGAGCCACCTTCCCAGCCCCCTTTGCCTCTTCTTTTATCTCTTAAAAACAAAATTCTTAACACATCTTGAGGTAGAGGAAGGGTAAAGACCAAGAGGAAAAATTCAGAGGAGAGGAGGGGCCATAACCCCGAATCGCTCAGGAATGTGACATATGTAGTTATGAAGGACACTTGGGAGGAAGCATCAAGGAGGCATTAGGTTACAGGTGATACATGAAGAAGGAACAGTAAGGGTGTGTGTGTGTATGTGGGGGGGGGGGGGAGAGAGATAGAGAGGGGTATGGGGCTTCCAGCTTGCTAGGCAGGCACTCTATCACCTGAGACACATCCCCCAGTACAGAATCTATTTTTTTTTTAAATGCCAGTACAAAAGCTTGAACTCAGGGTCTCACACTCTTACTTAGCTTTTTCTGCTCAAAGCTGGCCCTCAGCCACTAAAGCCACACTCTACTTCTGTTGTTTTGCTAGTTAATTGGAGATGAGTCTTTAAGACTTTTCACTTGGCTGGCTTTGAACCACAATTAGATCTCAGACTCCTAATACCTAGGATTATAGACACAAGCCACTGGCTGTGGCGTGAATTTTGTGTGTGTGTGTGTGTGTGTGTGCGTGCGTGCGCGCTTCAACTTAGGGTCTGAGTGCTGTCTACCAGTGTCCAGCCCGATTTGCATTTAAAAAACATATTAAATATACTTTGTGATTATAAAGGTGATATACAGAGGGGTTACAATTACATGAGTCAGATAATGAGTAGAATGTCTTCCCTTTCCTCTCTCCTAGACCCTCCTGACTTGCATTTTTAAAAGGGAGAATGACTAGGAAAATATAGTACAACCAACATATTTTTTTTTCCCCCGAGGATCAACATTCTCCTTTCTAGAAAAATGTACAATAGAGCTGGGCTGGTGACTCACACCTGTAATCCTAGGTACTCAGAAGGCTGAGGATCGCGGTCAAAGCCAGCTCCGGCAGGAAAGTCTGTGAGACTTTTATCTCTAATAAATTAAGCATCAGAAAACCCGAAGTGGCGCTGTGGCTCAAGTGTAGAGTGCTTACCTTGAGCTGAAGAGCTGAGGGACAGCACCCAGGCCAGAGTTCAAGCCTCAGGACCAGCATAAAAAATGTACAATGTTAATTTTTTCCAGAGTGTAATCCAAGTTGCGCTCTCTTACTTCAAGCTTACTACCATGGTTATCATTAACTAACCTTTGCCAATCTTAGTTGTCATCCAATTTCTTCCAACAAATTAAATAAGAAAAAAAATAGGCAAGCATTTTACTGCCATCTACTGTTGGAAAAAAAATAGCCAGCTAAGTGTAAATAGGAATGATTTACATAGAAAACTTGTCTGTCTACTTTAGTTTTTCTTCAGCTCCTCTTTTCTCTCAAAATTCCAATTTGATTAATAAATTAAATGGCACAGCATTTAGTATTCCTGAGTCGGGCAAGGCTTTCCAACTTGGGAGCATGCTACAGCAGGCCCATTCTTTCCCTTCCCTAACTCCAGGACCAAGACAGTAAAGCACATTTCATGCTTTCTTTCTTGTGTGTGTGGGAATGTTATTAAAAATTTGGCTTAAAGATTTGAATATAAGCTGGGTTCTGGTGGCTCACACCTTTTGTAATCTTAGTTACTTAGGAAGCTGAGATCTGAGGATCCCAATTTGAAACCAGTCCAGGCTTGAAAGTCTGTGAGACTATAATTAAGCAGCACAAAACTGGAAATGGATATATGGCTTAAGTAGTAGAGCACTAGCCTTGAGTGAAAAACCTGAGGGAGGGGCTGGGAAGGTGGCTCAGTGGTAGAGCACTTGCCTTGCATGCATGAGGCCTGGGTTCGATTCCTCAGCACCACATAAGCAAAAAAGAAAAAAGCCGGAAGTGGTGCTGTGGCTCAAGTGGTAGAGTGCTGGCCTTGAGATGAAGAGCTGAGGGACAGCACCCAGGCCCAGAGTTGAGGCCCCACAACCGGACCCCTCCCCCCCAAAAAAGAACGAAAAACCTGAGGGACAGAGTCCAGGCCCCAAGTACAAGCTCTAGTACTACTGGGAGGGAGGAGATTTTAATATAAGCAGGGCACTGCTGGCTTACATCCGTTTTCCTAGCTACTCAGGGGGATTGTGGTTTCAAAGCCAGTCCAGACAGAAGAGTCTATGAGACTGTTCTCCAATGAGCCAGCAAAAACCAGAAGTGGAGCTGTGACACAAGCGGTAGAGTGCCAGCCTTGGTCAGAAAAGCCAAGCAAGAATGAGAGGCCCTGAGTTCAAGCCCCAGTACCAGTACCAACAGCAAATCAAGCAAGCAAGCAAGCAAACCAGGCATCCAGCAAGCAAGCAAGCAACCTGCGTGCTCCCTGCATGGGTAGAGACAGAGAACTGGACAATGTATCTTGCAAAGCAAAGTCCCATGTATAGGAAGGCCAAGATCCCATCTCCATGTTTTAGAATAAAAAACTTTGCCACTTAGAACCACTGTGTCTAATTTTTAGGTGTGTCTAGGTAGCATGGCCTCGTACACTTTCCCAGTTCAGACAAGGGAAAACCCATGAAAATGGCTGTCATTTTTCTATTACTTTAAGCAGGGGGTACCTTTCTCTCCTGATTTTTCCATTTCTGTCTTCTTTAATCCTGTTATGGCAAAAGAAATCCTGTTAAGGACTGGGAAGGTGGCTCAATGGTAGAGCGCTTGCCTTGCATGCATGAGACCCTGAGTTCCATTCCTCAGCACTACATAAGCAAAAAGAAAAAAGCCGGAAGTGGCGCTGTGGCTCAAGTGGTAGAGCTCTAGCCTGGAGCTGAAAAGCGCCCAAGCCCAGAGTTCAGGCCCCATGACCGGACCCCCCTCCCCCCCCCCCAAAAAAAAAAGAAATCCTGTTAAAACTTTCACCTTTTGAGACTTTTTCCTGAGACCACTTGAAATTCTGTCATGGCAGATCTTAAGTTTCTGTAATTTTTTTCATGGACACTGGGAAGCAGTGTCAACTGTGTCAACTGTCAACAAGTGCGATTTTACCTATTTTTCCTTTCTCTTCTTTTTCGAGCCAGTCTTGGGGCTTAAACTCAAAGCCTGGGTGCTGTTCCTCAGCTTTTTCACTCAAGGCTGGTGTTGTACCACTTCAGCCACAGCCTCAGGTCCACTTCTGGCTTGTGGTTAATTTGCTCAAATGGTCCACTGGGGGGGAGGTGAGGGTCATGCCCATGTGGTCCACTGCAGGAGGGGGTCATGCCCATGTGGTCCACCGGGAGGGGGAGGGCTGGGTCCATGTGGTCCACTGTGGGAGGAGGGAGGGTTGTCCGGTGGCCCGCTGGGGTGGTTTTGTCTGGTGGTCCTCTGGGGGTTTCCGATGGTCCTCTGGGTGGTCCTCTAGGGGGTTTCCAGTGGTCCTTTGGGCGGTTTCCGGTGGTCCTCTGGGGGGTTTCCGGAGGTCCTCTGCGGGGCTACAGGCATCACAAGTTCAGACCTTTCAGATATACGGCTATGTGCCTTGTGTCTGCATACGTTGGGGGACTATTTTGAACTATCTCGGGGCCAGTGCTCATCCCGCCCTTCCTAGAGGGTTTGGGGTCGGGACCGGAGGCCAGGGCCTGGGACTGGCCTGAGCTGCTTCCCGCGGGACTGAGCCTCGTCCCGCTCGGCACGGGAGGATCGCAAGGGCTACGCCGGGCTCTCCGTGGATGGCGGGGCTCCCTCCTCGTCCAGCGTTCTTAGAGGATGGAAGCTAGCGGAGAACCCACGAGGATGCCAGGCGGAGCCCCGGCCATGCGCGGGCACGGGGAAAGGCGCCTGTTCTGTGTGCGCAGTACTGCTTAGACCGCTAGGGTCAGTGGCACGAGGAGTGCGCATGCTCTATGTGCGCAGTACCTGACTCCATCGTTAGAGGGGGCAGTGGCGCGAGAAGAAATGTGCATGCTCCTTGTGTGGAGCTCCTGCTACACCCCCCACTGGAAGCAGGGACGCATGCGTTTTGCGTGCCTCGCGCTTCGCCCAAGCGGCCGCCGCGTGACTCTAAGCGCGAGGCACCATGGGAGATGTGGTTTTCGGCAATACGTTTCCTGGGTGCGCCCCCTGGCTGGGCTCAACGCGGGACTCCAGCTCCCGGCCGGCCGAAGACCTAGGCAGGGCCTGGAGCTGAGAGGCTGGACGGGGAGGAGCGCCGGGTGGGCGGGCCTTCGGGTGGGCGGGGTCTCGGCCTCGGCCTCGGCCTCAGGGCCGCAGAGCCTCTGTCGCCAGCGTTCGCGAGCTGAGGGAGCTGAGGCAGCTGAGGCGCCGGCCGGATCCGCGGACGGCTCTGGCCACCAGCGCGGCTGCGTGGTCGCGCGGGCGGCGGCGGCGCCGCGGGGCCGGGCTCGGCGCCCGCAGCCCCCTCGCTCTGGGCGGGGACGCAGCGCAGCCCGGAGAGCAGCGGGGGCGCGAGGGGGAGCCGGCGGGGACGGCCAATGCGAAACTGGCTGGTGCTTCTGTGCCCGTGCGTGCTCGGGGCCGCGCTGCACCTCTGGCTGCGGCTGCGCTCCCCGCCGCCCGCCCGTGCCTCCAGGGCCGGCCCAGCAGGTGAGGCCCGTGGCGTGGGGCGGCGGGGAGGCCGCGGGGTCGCGGGGGAGCCCCGGAGCCTTCCAGGCAGGAGCTCGGGCGCGGGCGGGCGAAGGGGCTCGCTTCTCCTCCGCGTGTGGCCGGGTCGCCTGGGGTCTCGCGGCGCCCGCCCGCCCGGGCCGGGTGCGAGGCTGGGCGGGTCAGGTCAGCGTCCCCGGGGGGGGGGGTGGGAGGCGTCGGGTAGCCGCTCGCCGAGCCGGAACCCCGGGTCGCTCCGCGCGGACACTTGGCCGCGTGGCTCCTGGCCTTTGTTGTGCCGTCCCGCGGCGCGGCCCTCGCCTCCCGACCCGCCGTCCCGAAGCCGCTGCTGGCCGGGAACCGCCGGCCGTCCGGTCCCCAGCGGGGCCGGCCCGGGGACCAGGGAACCTCAGGATGGGGTGACCCCGCTCGGCTCCCCTACGTTTCCAAAACTGGGCTCGGACTTGGTTTTGTGAACACGTCGGGGTAGCGGTGACCGGGCAGACCAAGGACCGTGCTCCGGCCGTGGCTTTTCGCCTGTCGGTGGGCATTCTCCGGATTTTATAAACTCGATGAGAAAACGGTGCGCACACGAGACCAAGGACGGTGCTCAGACCGTGGCCTTTTGCCTGTCGGTGGGCATTCTCCGGATTTTATAAACTCGATGAGAAAACGGTGCGCACACATAGAACGTGCTTGGTCCCGTCCGCCAGCGTCGAGCTTGACGGCGCCTGTTCTTTGTGTGTGAGTAATCCTGCTGGAATCTACTTGCGGAGCAAACTTCAGGAAGAGTTATGACCTCAGTATGAACGGTCTTGGGGCAGAGGACAAAACGAAACAAAAAAGCGCGGCCTCCAGCCTAAGTTGAACTTAGGCTGCTAGGCAGTTTTACAAGTTAGACAGTTTTTTTCCCTGTTCCCTTTTAGTATGTGGACCTGGCTAGATTAAAGGAGACGAGAAGATTGCAGAAGGGTATATGGGTGAGAAGATCACTGTTAGTTTTGGAAGTTCACTTTGATCTTGAATACTGAGTAGCTGTTCAGATAATAGGTTGCTTAAATCAAACACTCCGAACATCCCTTCCCCTCTTTTTGTCACTTTTTACAACTAAAAACAAGCATTGTGATTGCAGAAATTTCCAGAGGGCTGTCGTCATGTTCAAAGCATTTGAACACTTACACTTTGATCCTCTGTGTCTAAGCTGGAGAGAGAAAAATCCAAGATTTTGCAAACTTCTTTGCTTGAATTAACATTTTTTGGGGGGGGGAGGGTTCCGGTTGTGGGACCTGAACTCTGGGGCCTGGGCGCTGTCCCTCAGCTCTTCAGCTCAAGGCTAGCGCTCTACCACTTGAGCCACAGCGCCACTTCCGGCATTTATCTTTTTGCTTATGTGGTGCTGAGGAATCGAACCCAGGGCCTCATGCATGCAAGGCAAGCAAGCGCTCTACCAACTGAGCCACCTTCCCAGCCCTTGAATTAATATTTCTTTTTTTTTATTATTTTATTTTTTGTGAACACACTGTACAGAGGGGTTACAATTACATGGGCAGGTTAATGCGTACATTTCTTATCAAGCATTGTAACCTCCTCCTTTGTTTACCCTTCACATCCCTTCCCGGCCTCCCCCCCACCCAATCTTCCCCGCCCCCCCCCCCAACATTGTAACACTCGTTTTCGATATGACAATTTGCACTTCTCATTGTTGCAACAGGTCCACCTGTATCCTTAAACGACTTGTTTTTCCCCATCTCCTCTACAAGTTATACTGACATCAAATATAGTAAAAGCACGGGTTATACTGTGGGGGAGGGACATACAAAACTACAAAGAGATAATCTTATAAATGCGTTAGAAACAAATGCATGAAAGGAAAAAAACATTAAAATACATATCTAAGGATTCATTTTCCTAACATCACATTATCTGACCTTTTCCACGTGACTCATACATATACTAGATATTGCAAATAAGGGAAACCATGGGACCTATGTTTCTTTGGGCCTGGCTTACTTAATATAATTTTTTCCAAGTTTTTCCATTTCCTAACAAATGGAGCAATGTCATTCTTTCTGATGGAGGCATAGAATTCCATTGTGTATATGTACCACATTTTCTTGATCCATTCATCTACTGAGGGGCATCTGGGCTGGTTCCATATCTTAGCTATGGTAAATAATGCTGCAATAAACATAGGTGTGCTGGTAGCTTTAGTGTGGTCTTGTTTGTATACATTTGGGTAAATGTCCAAAAGTGGGATTGCTGGGTCATAGGGGAGCTCTATGTGAAGTCTTTTGAGGAACCTCCATACTGCTTTCCAAAGTGGTTGAACAAGTTTACATTCCCACCAACAATGAAGTAAGGTTCCCTTCTGTCCACATCCCCTCCAGCATCTGTTGTTGTTAGAGTTGTTGATTTTTGCCATTCTAACTGGGGTGAGGTGGTATCTCAATGTTGTTTTGATTTGCATTTCTTTTATGGCTAGGGATGTTGAGCATTTCTTCATGTGTCTATTGGCCATCCTTCTTTCCTCTTCAGAGAAGTTTCTCTTTAAGTCTTTAGCCCACTTATTTATTGGACAGTTGTTTCTTTGAGGATTTGTTGTTGGGGGATTTAATTTTTTGAGTTCCAAGTATATTTTAGATATGAGACCCTTGTCTGTTGTATGGCTAGTGAAGATTTTCTCCCAATCCGTGGGCTTTCTATTGATCTTGCTAGCTATGTCCTTTGCCATGCAGAAGCTCTGCAACTTCATGCAATCCCATTTGTCCAACCTTTCTTTGATTTGTTGTGTTTCCGGGTCTCTATTCAGAAAATTTCGGCCTGAGCCAAGGAGACCTAGGGTTTCTCCTATTCCATCCTGTAATGTTTTCAGAGTGTCTGCTTTGACTTGAATTAATATTTCTAAGATTCACCTTTACTCCGCCTCCCTCTGTCCCTTTTCAGTCCCTCTAAATCAAGGCTGTTTTTTGAGAGAGGTTTACCTTCCCTGAATATTAAAGAGATCTACAGACTGGCAGTGGATTCAGCAAACATCTGTGAGCCTTCTCTGGTTCTGCTCCTCTTGCATGTGTGGATTAAAGTAGTAATAAGATAAAGTGGATGCACATGCATTTACCATTTAGAAAAGAAGATGGTTTTTGGAATATGGCAAAGAAATATAAAGCCACTTGTCAAGGAGAGTGGTAGGTTTCTCCTTTAAGCAGGGATCAGAGGAATGACTGAGTCATGTTAGTACCAGGATTAGTAACCTTACCAATTTAGGGGCATGCCTTAAACAGCTGAAACCAGTGGAGAAAGCAGCCAGTAAGGAGAAAGAGCTTGTGAGATCCAGACCATCTTGGGGATAAGAGTAGAGAATGGAGGAACAGCCCTTGTAGATAGAGCACAGTGTACTGGTTTGGGGTAATGCCTTACCAAGAGTAGTTGTTATTTTGTTGGTTGTCAGGCTTGAATTCTGGGTCTGGGCGCTGTCCCTCAGGTCTTCAGCTCAAGGTGAGCACTCTACCACTTGAGCCACAGCACCACTTACGGTTTTCTGGTGGTTCATTGGAGATAAGTGTCTCATGGATTTTCCTGCCTGGGCTGGCGTTGAACCAGCATCCTCAGATCTTAGCCTCCTGAGAAGCTAGGATTTACAGGCATGAGCCACCAGTGCCTGGCCCACCAGGAGTTATTTTACAATATAGAAAAGTGATGTATGCAAAAAAGGCTTCTCTGTGTAGAGTGTTTGAAAAGGAAGCCAAAGTTTACAAGTAGAACCATTTCCACTCAGCAGTTCTTAGAGCACTTGGTGATACACAGACAAACTGAGCTTGCATTGCAATTTTTCCTGATACTGATTCTTCCAAGATGACCCCTAGATTCTGTATGCTGGTGTCTTGTACTTTATTTTCCCAGTTTACAAGATTATCTTTTTGTATGGTTA
Source organism: Dipodomys spectabilis (assembly GCF_019054845.1). Taxonomy (NCBI): domain Eukaryota; kingdom Metazoa; phylum Chordata; class Mammalia; order Rodentia; family Heteromyidae; genus Dipodomys; species Dipodomys spectabilis. The sequence continues at coordinate 344,649 of NW_024870773.1, forward strand.
TTGTGAAGATACGGGTAATAAAACACCCAGAACAGTGCCTGGTTCATACAAAATCCTCTAGAAATTGTAGAGAGAAGTAATGGTGTGGCAGCCGCTGATGCCTGTGCCAGTGTGGTAGTTGGCAGTATCACTATGATTGTGTACTGTCCTCATCAGTGGATCCATGGTGGGCTTCTGTGTTTACCTCAGAGTCTCTGCTGTTGTGATTGAGGCCATCCAAGAGCACGTGGGAGTGAAGTTTGAAGACTTCTTGGGCTTATTTTAATGATCAGCTTTGAAGTCAACATCCCTTAGGCTTTTTTTCTTTTTGGTGCCAGTCCTGGTGCTTTAACTGTACCTAAGCATTTTTGCTACCAGCTGAGCCATAGCTCCACTTCAAGCTTTTTAGTGGTTAGAGATTTTGAGTCTCACAGGCCTTGCTGCCTGGGCTGGCTTTGAACCATGATCCTCAGATCTCATCCTCCTGAGTAGTTAATTACAGGCATGAGCCACTGACACCCAGTTCCCATAGACCTTAATGTACTCTTAGCATCTGTGTCTCATTGAAGGACATAGTTGTTCCTCTCAGGATGTTTGCATGGGGTTGAGTTATTCCTGACACTGAAGTTCTTACTAGCAGCTGTGCCTGTGCTGTCCAGCTCAAGTAAGGAGATGCTTGGAAACAGGAAGAGTGTGAGTGAGCTTTCCCCAAAATCATCTACCTTTGTGCTTTGATGACACCAGGATCTAAATTTTTTTTCTTTGAGAGGTGAAACAAGATCTGTGTAGAAAATTTGAATTTTTTAAAAAGAATAATTCACTGTGCTTTCAGACTGTTTTGTTAAGTGTATATATAGAATGTTTTAGAAAAATGCTTTAACCTTTTGAAACTGTTACTGAAGTATCATTCACATTCTTTTCATGTACCTATGCACTTTGCATTTTCACAAGCTGAACACCCACAGCTGGCAGCACTAAAAGTTTAAGAAAGTACTAGCATTCCAGAGGAAGCTCCTTTTTTTTTTTTTTTTTTTTTTAATTTAATTTAATTTTATTTGTGAACATACTGTACAGAGGAGTTACAGTTACATGGGCAGGATAATGTGTACATTTCTTACCAAGCATTGCAGCCTCCTCCTTTGTTTACCCTTCACATCCCTTCCCAGCCTCCCCCCTCCCCCACTAATCCCAATCCTTCTCCTTCCTCCCCCCCCCAGTCCCCCCCCTCCCCCCCCCCCCCCCCCCCCCCCCCCCGCACCAACGTTGTAAAGTTCATTTTGGACATGACAACTTGTACTTCTCATTGTTGCAACAGGTCCACCTGTATCCTTAAACAACTGGTTTTTCCCCATCTCCTCCACAAGTTATACTGACATCAAATATAGTGAAAGCAAGGGTTATACTGTGGGGGAGGGACATACAAAGCAACAAAGAGATAATCTTATAAATGTGTTAGAAACACATGCATGAAAGAAAAAAACATTAAAATACACATCTAAGGGTTGATTTTCCTGACATCACATTATCTGACCTTTTCCGCTTGACTCATACATATACTAGATATTACAAATAAGGGAAACCATGGGACCTACGTTTCTTTGGGCCTGGGGAAGCTCCTTTTTGTTCTCCTGAGTTATAGATCCCTGCAGGATGTCCTTATAACCTGCTTACCTTAATACAATGTAGAATAATACTTAAGGATATGTTGACAATATAATTTTCATTTTTGCCGAACACTATCACAGACACACCTTCATTTAAGGGACTAGCTAAAACCAGTCATTTCTCTGTGCATTTCTGAAGCATATGTTTTTTCAGTGTGTTGAACTGAGCTCTCAGAGTGTATCAGTGATTACCGCTTTGGAGCAAATTCTTTGACATAGAATTGCTGGACTTGCTGGGAAGGTAGTTCAGTGGTAGAGCGCTTGCCTTGCATGCCTGAGGCCCTGGGTTCGATTCCTCAGCACCACATAAGCAAAAAGAAAAAAGCCGGAAGTGGTGCTGTGGCTCAAGTGGTAGAGCGCTAGCCTTGAGCTGAAGAGCTGAGGGACAGCGCCCAGGCCCGGAGTTCAGGCCCCCCAACCGGACCCAAAAAAAAAAAAAAAAAAGAATTGCTGGACTTAACTTCTACCATGCTAAGGTGTTTGATGTATATTATATGACCAGTGTGCCCTATGGAGGACTGCACAAATTCACTTGTAGCAGCAGGGAAGGGGAGGGTTCCCTTTCCTCAGAATCACTGGCAGTGTTTCCCTAAGGTAACTAACATTTGGTTCCTAACACTTAAGACATTTGCCAGTTTAAATGTAGGGCAAAACTGGCATGTTCAAGCTTGATTTCTAGTGAAAAAGATATTTTCATAAGTTGTTGACTACCTTTTGTGAGTTACATTTGAATCCTTTTGTCTGGTGTTTGTTCTTTAGGTTTGTTTTGTTTGCTTCCTTTCTCTGTTTCTAGGCCCACAATCAAAGTACCCTGTGTTTGGATCATACAGCAGAGATCTTAGCTGGTAAGAGGAGCTGGAAACTTGAGCAGTAGTCTTTTTTTTTTTTTGAGCAGTAGTCTTATAAGCACCCACATGGGACTTTATACTGTGTAAGACATTCTGGGCGATTGGTCGGACTGGCTTATGTTGAGGATACCTGGTAGGAGAAACCTGCTTTTCCAAGTGTGATTTCAGAACATCTGGAAGTAGAAGTACTCTGTAAGGCCAAAATCTGCCATGAAATCCTTGCTGGAAAGAGGAGCAGCTGCAAGTAAAGCAGATGAGCAGTAATGGCTTACACAGGATTAGGAGCAGGGGAGTCAAACAAGATAAAAAAGCAGGACATCACAGTACCTGCCTAGCAAATGTGTGGCCCTGAGATCAACCCCCAGTGTACAAGCATAAGCCTCAGGATTTTCATGTGTGTGTGACTGTCTTTATGTAATTATCAATTTTTAGAAAAATCGTGTTCAGCAGTAGCATGGAAGAGTTAGAAACAGTTGAAGTGTTCTTGTACTGTCAGGTATTTGAAGTAAAGCAGCAGCTGGAATTCATGCTGAGAAAAGGGTAGTTTGGGGAATTTCTCTGGAGATTTGAGTCATCAAGAAAAGGTTAAATTAGGTTCCATGTACTCTGTTCTAAAAAATTTGCTTTGACTAACATCAGAAGTAAGTTGCTAACTATTCAGCGCTCAGGGGAACATTCTTGAAAATGGTTTTGTGTGGCAGCCTTGTGTTGATGGCTTCAGGTAAATGAGGCATGTGGATTAAATGTGGTTTTTGCCCTTTCACAGCTTCTGGTTTTCTGAGAAAACATTCTGAAATAGATGAATAGAGCATCTAAAGCCTTTTTCTATCAGTTTTCTGTTTAAGAAACTGAGGCACACAGGATTTATTTAAGTGACCCCCTTCTAAGGTGGTACAGCATGTGAGTCATCCATGAGAGCTGAACCAGAACTGGGGCACCCTCCTGTGACTGGACAGTTGTTGAAGTTTTTCTGTAGAAGGGACCGATAGTTGTCTGTTTTACAAAAGCATTTCAAAGCTATTCCAGCTGAGCCGCATTTACACCTAGTGTTGGCAGTAGGCATAGCTTTAATTGTACTGTCATAAATCTGAGAAAATGTGTTTCTGGGCCATGAATTAGGAAAATTAATGTATGAACCAGCATCTTCACTAATCTGCTTATCACTGATTCCCAAAGATCAGAATCTAAATGCCACTAACCCACAATGAGTTTATAGCTGCAAACATGTCTGTTATCTGTTGTTTGTGTATGTTATTATGGAAGGTAAAGTTTTCATACAAAAATTCCTGCTATGCTATAATTGTTTTACTGTAATTTCTTTAAAGTGGTCCTGATAGGATCTGCCCCCTGGTTTTTGTTTTAATTGTGCTTTTGAAAGTTATCAACATGTTCTTGTTATATTTTAGACTAAATATCTATATCCTATTACATCTAAGAATGTTACACTTAATGTAGTAAAGATGCCTCAATAATTCTTGAAAATGGGGCTGGGAAGGTGGCTCAGTGGTAGAGTGCTTGCCTTTCATGCATGAGGCCCTGGGTTCAATTCCCCAGCACCACATAAGCAAAAAGAAAAAAAGCCGGAAGTGGCGCTGTGGCTCACATGGTAGAGCGCTAGCCTTGAGTTGAAGAGCTGAGGGACAGTGCCCAGGCCCAGAGTTCAGGCCCCACAACTGGACCCTCCGCCCCCCCCAAAATAATAATTCTTGAAAACATTTTGAATCATTTCCCACCATTAGAGAAAGATGAGACGGAGACGCCTCTCATCAGAGCCACATGTAAATGTAAAGCTTGACTTTAAAACTAGTGCTGAAAAGTGAGGGAAGGATACCTTCTCTCCTTTCCAAGGGCAAGTTTTAGGCATGAAAATATAATCCTGCCCATTAGACATTCCAACAGTTAAAAAAAAGCTATTTCCATGGCATGCTCAGTGATTTTTTTAAAAACTAAAAATGTTGCTTCCTTTTCATTCTCCAGAATATTTAGTATGAAATAAAAGTCTTATTGTCTGACAAAAATAAGGACTCACTGATTTCAGCAGTGGAAGCCCTTCAGATTCATCTCTCCAATTTTACTAGATTGATGTTGGTTTGGCTTTGCAAAGCACTTTTTTTTTCCTGTAGTTATTTTTCAGTTGTGTCTTATCTTTCTTGCCTCGCTGCCCTAGGCTGTTTATGCTATTTTATCCTTGGGATGGCAGGTATAACAGACTGTGCTCAGCTTTTATTTCATTGTGATGGGGGTCTCACTAGCTTTTTTTGTCCAGACCATCTTTGAATCTTGGTTTTCCCAGTCTCCACTTTCCAAGTAGCTAGCATTACAAGTATGAACCACCATGCCTGGCTTAAAACATTTTTTGTTTTGGTGTCTTTATTTTTGTTGTCTGAGGTTTTTGTTTTCGTTTTTGGTAGTATCAGGGATTTTCTTAGGCTGGTTTTCTCAGGTTCTCTTTAGCTGGTTTACTATCAGCTTTTTATTTGAGGCTGGCATTTCACCACTTGAGCCATGCCCCACTTTCAGCTTTTTGGTGGTTATAAGACTCAGATTTTTCTACTCAGGCTGGCTCTGAACAAAGACTCTTAAATCTCAGCCTTTTGAGTTAACTAGTATGAGCACGAGCCAATAGTTTTGGCCCAGATAAAGCATTTTATTTTCTTAATTTTTTTTTTTTTTTTTTGGTCCAGTTGTGGGGCCTGAACTCTGGGCCTGGGTGCTGTCCTTCAGCTCAACGCTAGCACTCTACCACCTGAGCCACAGTACCACTTCTGGTTTTTCTTTTTTGCTTATGTGGTGCTGAGGAATCGAACCCAGGGCCTGGAGCATGCAAGGCAAGTGCTCTACCACTGAGCCACCTTCCCAGCCCTATTTTCTTAATTATTATGTTGTGCCACACATGGGGCTTAACTCAGGGCCTGGACGTTGTCCTTGAACTTTTATGCTCAAGTCTAATGCCGTGCCACATGTGCCACAGCTTCATTTCTGGCTTTTTGGTGGTTAATTGGAGATGAGTCTCACAAACTTTCCTGACTGGGCTGGCTTTGAACTCTGATCCTCAGATCTCAGCCTCCTGCGTAGCTAGGATTACAGACATAAGTAGGAAAGGTTTTTGTTGTTTTTGTTTTTAAAGTATATCTTTGACCTGTATTTCATCTGCATTTTCTACAAATGTAGACATATTTGTAATACATGTTGTTACATATTGAGACATGACTTCTGTTTCTTATTTGTAGATCAGTTGGCCTTAGTTCCTCAGTGGAAATCCAGTCACTATGAGGTGATAGTTGGTGTGTTGTCAGCTCGCCATAACCACGAACTTCGAAATGTGATAAGAAACACCTGGTTGAAGCATTTGATACAACATCCAGTGTTGAGTCAACGGTAAGTTTTCTGAATTATTTCCCTTGCCTGCATTGAGAATTCAGAAACAAAATTCTTATTTTGAAGACCAGTTGTTAATTTAGATATATGTGATTGCTGCTCCTGCGAGAAAATGCTGTGTCCTTTTGCTGTATTTTAGACACACAGTGATGAAGTGGTTTGTTTTTGCTTTGACATACCATAGTAGAAAGTTTCCAATCCAGAATACTTTTCACCAGCTTTCTAGAGATGAGGTTCACTGTTTTGGTTTTGTGGCATTTTGGGTTGTGTGGAGCTACCATGGTGCACCTGGCCAGTCTTTCCTGGCCCCTCTAGAATTGCTGGGCGTCTCTGCTGTTGCTCAGGAGCCCACGGCCTGTGTGTGTGCTCAGAGTGGCGATCAGCCTCTGAGGCTGGAGTGGGGCTGGCGAGGGAGAAGCTGGGGAGCAGGACTTGCTGTTACCTCCGATGTTGGTGTGATGGGCACAGCAGCTGCCCAGGATGTTTAAGCAGCGCTTTATAGGGGAGCAGCAGTGGTGGGTCAAAGTTGTGAATTTCTTGTCACTGGAAGTGACAAGTATATATAGATGTCCTGTTTTGCTCCCCCCACCTTTCATCCCTGTTACAGACAGGCTTCCTCAGTGCATGATTGTGTTGGTAACAGAGCTGTTCCTCAGCAAGTGAAGGCCTCAGAACCACCAGTGCTGCCAGAACTGGCACCTCTGAACGCATTCCAATCTCAGAAAATGAGCAAGCCAGCCACCCAGACCAGAAACCCTGGTGCTGTACTGGCTGCTCTTGCTTTCCCCCATCTACCAGCATACCTTCTCAATGCTGCATGTAAAGTTTGAGAATTGACTTGACTCTGGTCTGCTTCTAGATGGCCTGAGCATTTGGTAGGAGCCACCTGTGCATCTGTACTTGTTTTAATGCAGAATTGTATGAGCGGCACACACTAGTCAGTTTGGGGGCCGTGTGTTTCTCCTCCTTGGAAGAACAGAGACTGGAAGAACACAGGCAGAGACTTATGCTCATGGGTCTTTGGGTCTCAGGGTAAAGCTCTGAAGTGAGCACAGGTACAGATCAGTAACAGGTGCTAACACCTGCCCTCTCTCAGTGTGCTTGTGAAGTTCATAATTGGTGCTCGTGGCTGTGAGGTGCCTGTGGAAGACAGGGAGGACCCCTACTCCTGCCGACTGCTCAACATCACACACCCAGGTAGGCCGTCCTCTTCTGAAGACTGCCACCCCGTAAAACTTAAGTTTTGTAGTTCCAAGCCTGTTAGAAAACGTTTGGGCTGCACTGCCAGACTCCTTGTCAAAAACAAAAAAATCATCGCCCAAGCTTCTGCAAAAGCAAAAAGTAAAAAATTAGTTTTTGTTCCTTAGGATTAAAAGATTGGGCTGTGCACTTATGGTTTATGCCTTGTGTTCACTTTACTAGCCTACATTAGTGAAGTACAAGATAGTATTTGTTCCATAGTGAAACCCATTCTTAAAACACCCTTAAGTTTTAAATCAGGAAATTGAGGCATTTGGCCTTTCTGAAGATGCCTCATTGGGGCTGTCTGAGGACCGAGTTGTCAGCGTGAGCTTCCGCGTTCTCTACCCCATTGTGATCACCAGTCTTGGCGTGTTCTATGATGCAAGCGATGTGGGCTTTCAGAGGAACGTCACAGTCAAGCTCTATCAGGCAGAGCAGGAGGTAGGCACTCATTGCTTTGTGCATGGCTTATTTTCCTTTTAAGAAACATAATCTTTTTTTTTTTTCTCTTCCAGTCCTGGGGCTTGAACTCAAGGCCTGGGCACTGTCCCTGAACTTCTTTTGCTCAAGGCTAGCACTCTATCACTTGAGCCACAGCACCACTTCTGGCCTTTTCTGTGTATGTGGTACTGAGGAATTGAACCCAGGGCTTCATGCATGCTAATCAAGCACTTTACCACTAAGCCACCTTCCCAGTCTGCCATAACTTTATTTTGTGATGTATAACCAAGTGGCAGATTATAGAATTGTCTCTGGTTGGCAGACTCTTTCTTCCCTTACTGATTGAATGTAATGGAGAAAAATTTATTCTAATGACTGATTGGGGAAAAACTCCTATGAATATATACACACACTCACACACACACACACACACACATATATATATATATATATATACACACATACATACATAAATCAAAGAGGAAAGTTAGACTAGGTTAGAAATTTCCAACGTAAAATTTCCTTAAGCCTCAGAAATTTCAAAAGTTGGTTATGGAGCCAGGTGCGGTAGCACAAACCTGTGATCACAGCTGCTTGGGAAACCTGAGGCCAGGAGGTAGTGAGTTCAAGGCCAGCTAGGCTACATATCAAGGTTAATGCTTTGGGACTGTTAAGGTGATTGGTCTTTTCTAGCTCTAAAAAGCTGTTATGTAAGGCCAGCAGCTGTTTCAGGTCTTCTCTATAAAAAGGGGGTGGGGGAATACAATTCTAGAACAATTTAGATTACCCTGCACCAGAGGTTCATGCCTGTAATATTAGCTAATCATGAGGCTAAAACCTGGACTATTTGGTTGAAGCTAGCCTGAGCAGAAAAAGTCAGTGAGACTCCATTGTTAGTTAACCAGCAAAAGGCTGGATTGGATACATGGGCTCCAATGGTTATTATTCCCTGCTTTGTTTCTTATGTATTTTCTTCTGAGAGTTCTTGTTAAGGGGGGGTCATGAGTGCTTTGCTGTAGAGATCTGTGATCTTTTGGTTTATTTCTACCCCTTTGGAGGTATCAACCCTACATTGTATTAATTTAATGCTCTCACTTCCCTTAGCACTTGCCATGTCTAGGTTTTCTTTTTTAGATTTTCAGATTATGTGATTTATGTTCAGTATTTGAGAACTTTATGGAAGTTTTAATAATTTAAAAACCATGATTGCATTAGAGATCCTGAAAGTTACAGAAACCACAGTAGAGCAGTGTTAGTGGAGTCCATTCTGGGTTTTCCTGACTCAGTTGTATGCCCCCCTGTATAATGTGGGCTGTCTCCTTGTTCAGGAGGCGCTCTTTGTTGCTCGCTTTAGTCCTCCGAGCTGTGGAGTTCAGGTGAACAAGCTGTGGTATAAACCTGTGGAGCAGTTCATCTTACCAGAGGTAAGTAAGCGTGGGTGCAGCGAGGCTTGCTATGGTCCTTTGCAGGGGTGGATGTGCTTTTAGAGCTGGGTGCTTGGTGCCTTACTGTGCCTAGGCAGCTCCGGATGGTAGAGGACGGGATCAAATGTGCATGCCTGAGAGAACTTGCTGATGCCTCTGAGATTTTAAACCAGGTTTTATTTTGTCTGTCGTGGGACTTGAACTCAGGGTCTGGGCACTATTCCTGTGCTCTTTCACTTCGAACTACTCTTCCACTTCTGGTTTTATGGTGGTGAATTGGAAATAAGAGTCTTTTGGACCAGGCTGGTTTTGAACCATGATCCTCAGATCTTAGCCTCTCGAGTATCTAGGATTACAGATGTGGACCATTAGCACCTGGCTAAAACCAGGTTTTGAAAGCATTGCCTGTTACCCTGGTTTATTTAGTGGAATAGAGAACTGTGTAACTATTTTAGTGGTAAAGGGTAGTACTGAATACTGACTCAAACAAGCCAGACACAGATCATTTAGGTAAATCAAATACTTGTATCTAAATAATTTTTTTAAAAACTCATTACACCCAAGGTAATGGCAGACACAGGTCACAATTTCAAGTAAAACTTCCCTATAGGTAAAGAATAGGCAGTGTGGATGATGCCTTTTTTCATAGAATCCTCTACTCTTTGGTTTGTGCTGGAGACCACCTCATCTGCCAGGTGCTCTGGCATCCTGTAGTTAAGTATGGTCTGCCCTGTGGTGGTGGAGAGTGCCAGAAGCCCCTACCTGTGTGGTCTCTAGGTTAGTGGAATACCTCCCTGAGCTCAACTACAGTGAACCTGGGGTTCACTTTAGACCAGCTGGGAAGATGTGCAAGCTAGACCTCTGGTCTCCTGGGCACTGTTCCCCTTTGCAGCAACATAGTTTACCTGTTATAACCTGAAGGCCTTTGGAATTAAGAGGAAACTATGTAGGCTGATTCTGTTCATGTCAACGGGATCTCTCACTTGTATATGAACTCAGCTCAGCTATAGAATGCATGCATAGAATGCACAGTATCTCCCGCTGAATCACCAGAACATCCAACAAAATCTTAGAGCAAATAGAACACACTGGAAGAAGCTAAAGGAAAACAGTATTACTAAAATACCGTAACTCAGAGATGATCACATTTTACATTTTGGCTTTTATGTATATACTGTTGCTAAGATTCCACCATTCATCCTCTTATACAATCTCTCTTTAACATAGCATGAACACTTCTGTAAAATATACTTCATTATTTTGTAATGGCTGTTTAGAATTATTGCATGGAAATACTGTGATTTGCCTAACTATTGTTTGATGTCGGTGTATTTCTAACCATCAGTGTTACAAGAAATTCTAATGAATATCACTATATTCTTGTTTTGTGTGGTAACTGGTTATGCTCTTTGGATGAATTGTTGTACCAAAGATAAAACATATTTCTGAGGTGTGTGATTCCTTCTTGGAAGGCATTATGGGTTTGTTTTCACAAAAGCCTTGGGCTGGCTGACTTGCAGAGTTAAGGTGGGGAGAAGAGGGTGTGCAATGGTGAGTTTGAGTTCTTCTCTTCCACAAAGAACTGTGACCTTGCTCGAGGCGCTTCCTTTGCTGTGTGTGTCCTCTGTGGCATGGAGGACTGCACTGGCTGCTGTTGAGGGCTGAGCTATTTCACACAAGTGGACATGTTTAGAACTTGCTCCACATGGCAAGCATTCAGTAAGTGCTGCCATGCCTGGCTAGCTTTGGGGTCTTGTTCAGTGAGAGCAGTGTTTCCTCTCCAGGGTCGTGTAGACAAGTGAGTGTGTTGAGCAGTGTCTTACAGCTGTGAGGCCCTGTAGGCATGGGGTGGGCAGAAGACAGGAATGATACCCACTATCCTGAAGGACACAGGGCAGGAATGATTAGCTGCCTGAGAGCGAGAAGCCTTATGAGGAAGGAGTCATGTGGAGTGAGGCTAAGAAAATAAACTTAATGTTACAGTTAACCACAAGTTTATTTGTTGCTGGTTCTCAGGACCTTGTGCACTTACCAGTCTTGCTTTCTCTGTTGGCTTTCTGTTACCCAAGCTACTCCTTGAGCCCTCACGTCATGTTTTGATCAGACTTAGAAGAAAAATTTTATTGGTCCATAAGAAATTATTATCACCTGGTGCTAGGGGCTCATGTCTGTAATTACAGTTCAAAGCTAGCCTGGGCAGGAAAGTGTGTGACAATTAATTACCAGAAAACTGGAAGTGGCATGTTGGCTCGAAATGGTAGAGCACCAGCCTTGAGCAAAAAGAGCTCAGGAAGGAACAGGGTCCAGGTCCTGAGTTCAAGCCCAATTTACAAAAAAAAAAAAAAAGCACTAGTTTGCCTTAAAATGTCCTTGTTCATAGAAGTTGCATGATGTCTGCTCTTTTCAAACCTCTGGAGAATGGGAACGTGTATGTGGAGGATGTGGGTCATTGGCAAGGTGCTTTGGAGTTTGACTTCAACTGTTGTGTGGGTTTGAAGGTTTTCAGAATAAAAGTGAGGTTAGTGAAGTGGAGTGTTCCTTCCTTGCTGGTGTTGCGGATAGTGTGCATGGCTTGACTATCGTGGGTGCAAGTCCCAGGTCTAACTGAAGATGGTCAGGTTTCTCTTACAGTATTTAGTTTTCATAGTCCCCTAATAGTACAGATGAAACCTGAAACTGATCTCAGTAAAAAGATGACTTTCAGCAGAATCACTAGACATTGGTGGGGTTATGGACATATACTTACTTTATGAAAATTTTCTTCAGATGTAATCATTTTGTGAATCCACAAGAAGTTATTAATATTTACAGGTACAAATGTACTTATTTTAGCTACTCTGTTCATTTGGATGAGCAAGTTGAAATTTGGGACAGCTGGCTCAGCCTGTAATCCTAGCTACTCAGGAGATTGAGACCTAAGGATCATGGTTCAAAGCCAACCTGGACAGGAAAGTCTATAAGACTCTTATCTCTAATAACCACAAAACCAGAAGTAGTACTGTAGCTCAAGTGGTAGAGTGAGCAAAAGAGCTCAGGGACAGACCCCAGGTCCTGAGTGTACGTCCCAGGACTGGCAAAATGAAAATGTTTTGGACAGGAGAATTAATATCTTGCACTGTTTGGTGTGTGATAGCTCATTTTCCAACCTCTACCACACCGTTGATTTTTCCTTATGGATTTACTGCTGTGCAGGGCTCTGAACTCAGGACCTTGTGCTTAATAGATATGCATTTTTTTTCTGAGTTCATCTTGATAAATATTTTATGTGGTCAGAAGCACATAGATGCTGCACCTTTGTGTTCCTCTCCTAAAAGTATCCTCCTTTGGTCTCACTGCAAGTGAATGCCTAGAGTCCTATATGATTTATCATGTCCCAGTATATTTTAGATCTAGCTTCTGCATATAAGAGAAAATGTGTCATTTGTCTCTCTGAGCTTGGCTTACCTCACTTAATATAATTTTTCTAGGTCCATTCATTTTCCCTGCAAATGGCATAGTATTCTTTCTAATGGAGGAGTAAAATTCCATTGTGTGTAGGTACCACGTTTTCTTGGTCCACTCATGTATTGTAGGACAGCTGTTTCCATGACTTGGCTGTTGTGAATAGTGCAGCAGTGAACATGGGTGTGCAGGTGTCTTTCTGGTCTCCTGGCTTGTGAGGTTCAGGGTAGAAGTCCACGAGTGGTATGGCTGGGTCGTAGGGAAGATCTACTTACGACTTTTGGAGAGCGAGACAATTCATCGAGGCACAGTGAAAGGTGAACAAAAGAAGTTAATTTACACTGTTTACACCAGAAAGGGGTCCTGAGACTACCTTGTCCTGGGCTAGATACCATGGATTGCCCTGGACTCTCGCGGTTCGCTTCTGTGTGTGCAAGGATGCACACACAAAGAATAGTAGCAGTGACGTCGAGCTGTGGTGTGTGAAACCTATTTTCTCTTAAATCCTAACCTAAATGCTTACTAAAGCCTAAATGGCAAGAGAAAAGAAACTAACCACTATTCTTCTTTCCTCAAAAGAGTTTTGAAGGTACAATTGTGTGGGAGAGCCAAGACCTCCATGGCCTTGTATCAAGAAACCTTCACCAAGTGATGGTGAATGATGGAGGGGGCGTCCTTCGAGTCCTCACGGTGAGCCACCCTCTTTTCATTACATGTGCCTTCTCTGTCTCTGAAACACGCAAGTGTTGAGAACTCTGTGACCCTGCCCCAGGCATCACCAGACCATGCTTTTAACGAGATGCCACGAGGTGAGGTGGAGCCTCGCCTATTGTCCACTATCCTGTAATACCAGCAGTAGGGTCAGGTTGGCATTCTTTACAAGCACTAGCTCAGCAGCACTCAGAGTACTTGCTTCTTACCTCGAGAGCAAAGTGTCAGTTGATAAAAATACTTATGGCTCACGTCTGTAATCCTAGCTACTCAGGCGGCTGAGATCTGAGGATTGAGGTTCAAAGCCCACCTGCAGCAAAATCTCCAATTAAACACCAAAAAAGCCTAAAGAGGAGCTCTGGCTCAAGTGGTAGAGTGCTGGCCTGGAGCCTGAAAGCTCAGGGACAGTGACAGGCCCTGCATTCAGGCCCATGGGTGATCAGTAGGGTCCACTGGAAGTATTTAGGGCAGACCATTGATTTACTTTACCTTTACTATGCATGGCCACCTAATTTTTTTTAACTGATATGTTACTTTAAAAAATGATTAATTTTATTTTTATTTATGTGGTACCAAGGGTTTGAACCCAGGGCCTCATGCATGCTAGGCAAGCATTCTACCACTAAGCTACATTCCTAGTCCTGCCACTTAACTTTTAAATGTGTCAACATCTGTTTGAATGGACAATTTTCAATCTCTTAAAAATGCAAGGTGGTGGCAGGCGCTGGTGGCTCACGCCTGTAAACGTACCTCCTCAGGAAGCTGAGATCTGAGGGCCAACCTTCGAAGGCAGCCCAGCCAGAAAAGTTCCCATGACACCCTTACCTCCAATTAACCACTCAAAAGAACTGGAAGTGATGCTGTGGCTCAAGTGGTAGAGCACTAGCCTTTAGCACAAAGAGGCTCAGGGACAGTGCCCAGGGTGAGTTCAAGTCCCACAACTGACAAAAACAAAAACAAAAAACCCAACCAGGCTAGTAATAATTACCTTGAGTTTACTATTTTCTGAAGATGATGGATTGGAATGTGAGGTGAACTGGTGTGTACTACTTTGGTGCTAAGCACAGAATATAAGCCTCACTAAGCTGGGTCCTGCACCCCAGCAGGTTTGAGTGAGCTGATGTGTGTAACAGGTCTGCTGAAGGGCTGTGTTGGGCTCCTGACCTGGGTGTACTTACTGCAATCTTCTCTAGAGTCAGCTTTCCAAGTTTAACACACACTGTACTTCCTCTCAGGCTGCGGAGGGTGCTCTGCCTCCCGAATTCCTAGAAGGTGTGGAGGGAGTCGCAGGTGGCTTTATCTATACCATTCAGGGTAAGTTAGCTACTCAAAAAGCATTCTGAACCTCATATACCTACTCTGACTTTATCCTTTCACATAAAAGATTGTTTTGTCATCTAAAAAATAGTTCGGCTGTGTGCTGGTTGCTCATGTCTGTAATCCTAGCTACTCAGGAGGCTGAGCTGTAAGGATCCTGGTTCAAAGCCAGTGGGGGCAGGAAAGTCTGTGAGACTCTTTTTCTCCAACTAACTACCAGAAAACTGGACGTGGTGATGTGCTCAAAGTGGTAGAGTGCTAGCCTCTAGCAAGAGTTCAGGGACAGTGCCCAGATCCAGAGTTTAAGTCCCAGGACCAACAAAAAAAAAAAATTGGGGCTGGAGATGTGGCTCCACTGTTAGAGCACTTACCTAGCCCTGAGTTAAAACCTAGTACTGCCAAAATAATAATAAATAATTGAAAACTAGAAAAATAGCTTGGCTGGGCATTAGTATATGCCCGTAATCCTAGCCCTTGGGACACTGATGCAGGAGGAACATAAATTGTAGGCCAACCTGAATTATATAAGACCTTTGTCTCTAGAAACAAACAAAAAGCCTGTTGGGGCTTGAACTCAGGGCCTTGTGCTCTTTATCTTAGCTCAGCTTTTTCAATCACAGTTGGCACTTTACCACATGATCCTCCACTTCCAGGTTTCTGCTAATTAACTGAAGAGTCTCACATACTTTTCTGCCTGGGCTGACTTTTTCAATCCTAAAATCTTGGCCTCCTGAGTACCTAAGGTTATCTGTATGAGCCATCACAGTCCAACCAGATTAATTTTTTTTTGTCAGTTATGGGGTTTGAACTCTGGGCTATTGAACTCTGGCACTATTCCTGAGCCCTTCAGCTCAAGGCTAGCACTCTACCACTTTGAGCTACAGCACCATTTCTGGTTTTCTGGTGGTTTATTGGAGATAAGAGTCTCTTGGACTTTCCTGCCTGAGCTGGCTTTGAACCGTGATCCTCAGATCTCAGCCTCCTGAGTTGCTAGGATTACAGGTGTGAGCCACCAGCGCCCGGCTTAGATTAATTTTTTTTAACTGCTGTATTCTATTTTGTAAATACTAAATTGGGTACTTTTCTATCAGTGGTTCCAACTTTTTTCACTATTATAAAGAAAGCTGCAATGAATATTCTTGTGCCTTTGTAGAATAATTCCACTAAGCTTGTTATCTACAAGTATAATAATCTGCTGAGGCATGATGCTTCCCTTCCTCATTCTTAACAAGTGTACAGCTATTAGTGTTCTGTGAGAAAAGAAGTTTTGGTTATGTTTTGGTTAGGTTTTAAGTGGGTCTCAGGTTGGCAAGGGTGTTTTTTATTAATACTTTTTTTTATTGTGAAAATACCGTACAGAGGGGTTACAATTACATGAACAAGGTAATGAGTATCTTTCTTACCAAGCATTGTTGCCTTCTTTGTTTCCCCTTACCTTCCCTGCTCTCTCATCTGGCACTCCCCCAGAGTACACCCCCCTCCCCCCCGCCCCCTCAAAAGGGTGTTCTTCTCCAGCTTACACTTTCCTTTCAGAAGGTGATGCGCTGTTACACAGCCTTCACTCTCGGCCTCAGAGACTGAAGGAGCACATGAGGCGCCTCCGGGAGGAAGATGCCTTACTGCAGGAGGAGAGTAGCATCTATGACGACATCGTCTTTGTGGATGTTGTTGACACTTACCGAAACGTTCCTGCAAAACTACTGAACTTCTACCGATGGTGGGTTGTGAAACAGTTCATCATCATCAAACCCTTGACCTTTCAAAAGTCAGAACTTAGACTGCCATACCTTAGCTCCTGTATATGCCTTAAGTTATTAGGAATAGGTTTAATGGGACTCTTGCCATTCCTTGATCTGTGAAACATACACATGGATAACATGGCTAGATGTTCCTAGCTGTCCCTCCCCTCACTCCTAATACTGGAGTTTGAACTCAGGGCCTCACATTGGCTGGGCAGCCCACCACTTAGCTACTTTGTCAGCCCCTTGGGCGGCTGGCTATTCCTAAATAGGGGCTTAGTTTATGTCTGGGCCAACCTAGACTGCAGTTCTCTTGTTTGTGCTTCGTCTGTAGCTTGAGATGACAGGCAGGCCCCACCCACCCTAGGCAGGATGAAGTCCAGTGAACTTTTTTTTTGCTTCTGACCATAAACTGTGGTTCTTCTCAACTTCCACCTTCCAAGTAGTAGGCTTGAGCCACTGTGCTGCGCTATAACTCTTAATTAAAAAAAAAAAAAAAAATTTGGCTCAGAGGCAGTTCTGGGGTTTGCAGTCTTTCTTACATCACACGTGGTAAACGGGCACCATACTGTGGAGCCATGCCATGTTTTTCAGTGGTTGCTTGTAGGGTGGGGGCTTACTTCCTACCCAGACACACACCAGCGTGTATAGCTTTCCTTAGGGGAGAGAGTCTTGTAGATGTTTTTTGCCTGGACTGGTGTATAGATCTCCTGGTCTCCACCCCAACTAGCTGGGTTTTTTTTTTTTTTTTTTGTTGGTCGTGGGGCTTGAACTCTGGGCCTGGGCACTGTCCCCTGAACTCTTCAGCTCAAGGTGAGTGCTCTACCACTTGAACCACAGTGCCACTTCTGGTTTTCTGGTGGTTTATTGGAGATGAGTCTCTTGGACTTTCCTGCCCAGGCTGGCTTTGAACTTTGATCCTCAGATCTCAGCCTCCTGAGTAGCTAGGATTACAGGTGTGAGCCACCAGCAAGCAGCTAGGAGTCTATCATTCTCAAGATGGTATGAATGCGCCTGTGTGCCAGCACTGAAGGTGGAAGTGAAAGGGATGACATCTGCTGTGATGGGGTGGGGAGGAGCATGGCTGTCAAGAGCCAAGGTTCTGAGGTCAAATAAATTTGGCAGCCTGCTTGTGAAGCGTGATTCACTCCTTGATGTGTTACTCTTCAGTACTCTTTCCATTATCCTTTAAAGCTAGCCAGTCTTATGTTACTTTGTCAACGGCTCTCCCCGGCCGTCAACGAGCTCTCCTGTTCTTGGTGTTAGGAGACACTGCCACACGTACGGGTAGCCCTGTGAGGCTCTGAATTAGTGTGATGATGCGCTGCTGGTCACCAGCAGGGCTGCACTGACCTGTGCATCCTCCTGCCAACAGGACCGTGGAGACTACCAGCTTTGCTTTGCTGCTGAAGACGGATGACGACTGTTACATAGACTTAGAAGCCGTGTTTAACAGAATTGCCCAGAAGAATCTGGAGGGGCCAAATGTTTGGTGGGGAAAGTAAGTGAAACACAGTCTTCTTTTTTAAGCAAATGTGGTTTAGGTATGAGATTTCCTGTGAGAGTCCTGGCCTGCTCTCCTCTCTTTCTCAGGGAATGTTTTCAATGAAAAGCCTCAGGCTGATGGAATGAAGGAAACAGAAAGCTGTAACTTTGATCCTCACCCCCTAAAAGTAAATTGTACCTGGAAGCTGCCCTGAGGTCTGAGTGCTGGGCTGCTTCGAGAGCCCTAGGCAGGATTAGTGACTTTGTGGGTCTTGGTTTCAGTATACAGTAAAATAGAGTGGGCTTCGTTACTTTGTTTTGAAACTAAGATGGCTTACCATACTTAACCTTTATATAAAATGCTACCAGGTAAATTCTTTCTTTTTAATCTTTTTTTCTCTTCTCCCCTGCCCTGCAAATGTATTCCTTTGTAGTGGTAACAGGAGTGAAGTCTAATCTGGCAGGATGCACAACCAACACAAACAACTGTTGAAATCTCAGTTTCAGGTTGAACTGGGCAGTGGACCGGACAGGGAAGTGGCAGGAGCTGGAGTACCCCAGCCCTGCCTACCCCGCCTTTGCATGCGGCTCAGGGTATGTGATCTCCAGGGACATCGTGGACTGGCTGGCTGGCAACTCAGGGAGGCTGAAGACTTACCAGGTAAGAGGGCTTCTTCAAAGTCACCCCTTAAAGGTACAGGCACACCCATGTCAGCCCATCTATTCCTAAGCCAGATCAGAAACTGTTTGCTGTCTTCAGCCTGTCTTTTACAAGTGTATTCCATGGAGAAATGCTTTGTTGCCGATTGTGGTAGAGAGCAGCTCTTCCTAGTTCCGTAGATTTTGAACTGCGAGCTGGTGAGAGGAGGGGCTGTGTGGATCTTTGTCAGCAGTCACTAGCATTTACTTATATAGTAGTGACCAGTTTGGCCCTTCATGTTGGAATAACAGCACAAGTAGAAAGATAGTTCATTTGGGAGTGGGTCTAGCTTTATGTTTGTAAATGATGTTAAGATTCTGCATTTACACTGTGGGGTTTCATGTACAGGGTGAAGATGTAAGCATGGGCATTTGGATGGCAGCCATAGGACCTAAACGACACCAGGTAAGAAAGCGTCAGGTGCTGCCACCTTAGTGGGAGGGAGGCTTCTATAGGACGAATACTTCCCTGAGCAGAGGGCAGGTTCTGCCTCAGGGACCCTGGCTTTGGTATTAGAGTCCACCTTATTTATCTCTCACATGATAATTTTCTAAGTGTAAACCAAAGGGAGTGCTATGAGTGAGAGTTCCCCAACCACAATGTTTTTGTGGTTGGTCAGAAATTCTGGCAGCTTTAAGACAGCATGGGCTGGCTTGTGCTGCTGGTGCCTGGTAGGGTGAGGCCTACGCCATGGCACATTTACTGTTGAGCCAGAGAAGGAAATGAACCCAGTAGGAGAGGTAAAGCACTTGTTTCATATGATTGCCTTCTGGATCCCAGCAACTTCTACAGTAAATAGAAAGCTCACTAATGTGATTCCCATGTTCTCATAAAATTTCATTTGCTAGTCTCTTTTTTTCCTTGAATACTTCAGTGTTTTTTTAGTTGACAAAGTAGTAATGGGCATTGCTGGGCTCTGTGAGCTGCTGTAGTGTGCGCTGTTGGCTCCATGTCATGGGTGGAGCACTGCAGGTGTCCAGGCGCATTGTGTCTCCCCCGACAGCCTGTGGCTGTGGCTCACACATTGTCCAGGCACGCGCTGTCTCCCCCTAGGACAGCCTGTGGCTGTGTGAGAAGACATGTGAGACGGGCATGCTGTCCTCCCCTCAGTACTCGCCACGGGAGCTGAGGGCACTGTGGGAGCTGAAGGAGCGCTGCGGTGACCCCTGCCAGTGTGATGCCCGGTGCAGCGAGTCAGCGGGCAGCGGCTAAGGACAGGGCACCAGGATTGCCACCTTGAAGTCAGAAGGAAAAGCCCAATGTTTGGCAATAGGAAAATAATAGTCTTTCTAGATGGTTCTTGGCCGGCACTTTAACCTGTAAGCAATGTGATGTGTCTTAATGTTTGCACAAATCTCCTTAAAGTCAATTCATACTGTAGCATAAAAAAAGTTTTTACTTATATATTGAAAGATTTAAAAGATACCAAATTTTTTATAAAAGGAGAAATATTTCTAAGTCCTGATGCACTGTCTCTAATTAGAAATCCATCATGATTACTTTGTTAAAACATGGCCTAGTTCAGAAATTTTTATTAGTAACTCAGTTTGAATCTCAATTTGGGTTGTAGAAATAGCTTAATGAGAGCAAGTGCAGACTTAAAAAATAAAAAAAATGCTGTGTGAGCAGTGGTCACTTAAACCAAAGTTTGAGGTTCCTGGAAATGATGTCAGACTTGGAGGATCTGACTGAGTGGGCAACCTTTTTTTAAATATGTCCATTTTTATATGATTAAATCAAGTTCCCTTTTGCCATTTAATCCAGATCCTGAAGACCATATGATTAGCACTTGTATTGAACACTGAATTTTTTGTGAATGTGAATAAAACATCTCTCAGGGTTTAGTGCCGTGGAGATTTCTAAATGGCAGACACTTGGAGTCAATCCTTTTGCTTCCCTCCTATCATTGCCTAATAATGGTTTAAAATGATTAGTCAGGTGATCTTCTGCAGAGGATATGCTCAGGTTGAGGTATAACTATGAGGCAAAGTATGACTAACTTTTTAAGTACTCTAAAAATAGAAGGCATACACCCAGAGGAGAGCCTGTCTCCCCACTAACCAGCTTGATTTATTAGTAACTGAGAAGATAGCAGTCCCAATAGGAATTCCATTGAAACTAGTCTTATGACAGACCCTATGATGTCTATACTCATTCAACTAGCAAGCTTTTTTAGTATTTAAGTCTTCCCATAATGAGCTATATAAGATCAGAAAGTCATTAGTCAAAGCCTTTATTATTGCTATTATATATACAAGCCTAGATATGGTTTTTCAGTGGGCCCATCAGTCTATCCACCATTGGTCGTTACCATCGCACTAATAGACAATCTCCATTTTCCAAAGAATAAAACTGTAATGGCTTTAGGTCATTTTGTAGTTCAATTTCTCTGCCCGGCATCTAAAATTAGAACCAAGTGAGTGTGAATAAGTGCTGACAAGGCATGTTCTACATGCCACACTGTTGAGGGGACTTGTCGCTGGGAACTTACTTTGAGACTCTCATATGACAACAGAATATCTGACACAGGAACCTTGAGAAGCCGTGAGAGTAGTCCCTTCACCTTTTGGACTGTCATGGAGTCTGTCAAGGGAAAATAAAACAGCTGTCAACCAGCTCATGAGAGGACAGGGCAGTGCAGTGAGGGAAGGGAGTAGGGAAGGCTGAGTCTTCCCCTCCTTGTGTGTCATTTGAAATGGAGCCAATGTCTGACCCCAGTGGCACAGAAAAGGAGTGGTACCCTACTTGCTCAGCAGCATATACAGCAAGTCGGAGGGGGCTCAGAGCCCAAGGACAGTCTCCAGCCTCAGCTTCCCCTCTAAGATAACAACGTGGACTAAGAGAGATGGCAGGGCCCCCCTCATCCCCACCTTCCTGCCACTGCTGTAAGCAGCCCTGTGACACACACATACAACACAACCACCAGCCCTGGGAGTGAAACCAACAAGCAAATGCTTTGGCCTGTTCAGAACACGCTAGAATGTCTTTCCAAAGATAGGTTGCAGTAGATAGTGGATATTTTCATAAAAGTTAGTTTTGTTGAAGCTTTAGCTGGAGGTACAGTGATAGTGTGGTGTACCCACAAATACCGCAATGGAGTAAAATATTTTTCTACCAAATCATTTTTGTAAAAAGCTGTGCTTTTATGGAACTTGTGATAAATAAATGTTTATTTTAGAATAAAAACTGCCCTTGTTTGTATACTGGATATATAGAAACTTTGTAGGAATTTCATTCTACTTTGCTCTCATTTATTTGGAGGGTGGCAAGTGAGGGGCTAAGCCTTGTACACCTGTGGGAAATGGCATATTCCTCATATGTGCCAGCATCTAAATTGTATAGTAACATGACATCTTAACATTATTTGTCTTTGTATCTACCTGTGTGCCTAAAGCCAAAATTACATGTTTCCAAGCCTGTGTTCTATGCTCCTGGGAGGAAGTACATGTCTCTTTGCCTAGGCCAGCATGGACTGTGATCCTCCTATCTATGTTTCCCCATATAGATGACAGACACTTGCCACTAAGCCTAACTTGATTGGTTGAAATGGGGTCTTGGGAACTTTGTGTCTAGGCTGACCTTGAATCATGATCATCTCGATTTCTAGCCTCCTGAATAGCAAAGATTACAAGCATGAATCACCATACCCAGTCCACCAAGGGAGACCATTTCAGTGTGTCCATTAAAAACATCTGTGTAGGATGTTTAAGGACAGTAGGAACTGAATATAGGAAGTCATCCTGCCCACTGGCTGGCCGTTTAGTGCACTCAGGTTTGTCTCTTAAAAATACACAGAAAGACCTCAAAGGGAGGACTACAATCTCTGCCTAAACCCCAGGGTGGCAACCTGCAGGAGGCTTAGACGGCCCTCTATAATCACATGTTGGGGTGGGGACTTCTAATTTAATAGAAATTTTCCTAGTGCATGTGACCAAGACCCAGGAGAGCTGAGTTCTCGAGGGCTGGGAAGTGGCATGACTGATGATGGGTTAGTGACAGCAGTGGGTTCTAAGAGCCACGATTTTAGATACAAATGAATGCTTTAGCTCCAGCTGACTCCTTAGGCCTGTGACCCACAGCTATGAGGAAAGTAAAGACAGGTTCATTCTTACCTGGCAGTCGCTTTTCCAGAACTTGCTGGTCAAGCTGACTTGGATATTTTATCTTCAGTGCTTTAAGAGAAAAAGCAAGACAAGGGGCCGGGAAGGTGGCCCAGTGGTAGAGTGCTTGCCTTACATGCATGAGGTCCTGGATTCAACTCCTCAGCACCACATAAACAGAAACAGCTGAAGTGGTACTATGGCTGAAGTGGTAGAGCACACCTTGAACTGAAGAGCTCAGAGACAGTGCCCAGGCTCTGAGTTCAAACCCCACAACCAACAAAACACCAATTCCCCCCCAACTTAGTTTATTTATAACAAAAACTAGTCTGCCTGGCGCTGGTGGCTCATGCCCATAATATCCTAGGTACTCAGTAGGCTGAGATCTGAGGATAGCGGTTTGAAGCCAGCATGTGAGACTCTTATTTCCAATCAAGTACCCCCCAAACAAAACAGAACTGGGATTCAAAGTGGTAGAGCACTAGCATTGAACATAAAAGCTCAGTGACAGAGCCCAATCCCTGAGTTCAAGTTACATGACTTACAAAACAACCAGGCCAACATTGTACTGTTTTCCCTTTCTCTTTCAGTATGCCCTCAATTGTAAGTGGGTTTAAGAAAAATCACAAATTTGCAAATGAGTGCAGTTCACAACTCATGCACCTCCAACATTGGTGACACCATTAAACGAGTTTAGCCTGGGAGTTACAAAAATACTAAGTGTAAGAATTTGATAGATACTGAAAAGTTCATATCTTTGCCACTCTCCTTGAGATGCATACGATCGACCAAGCTGCTGCTAGTGCATTAGCATATAAGTGCAAATACACACGCTGTATGAGAATCTGGGTTCTTACTGAGTAGCTGATTTTTGAGCATGAACGGCTGTTGTACTTTGAGTTCCCCATCTTCAGGTGTGCCATATTCTATTGCAGAAAAGATAAGAAGGGGTGAATAAAGACCAGTGTCCCCAAAGGGAAACAATAAACATAGATCAGCGTCCACAGCACCTTCTCCTTTGCTAGCACAAGCCTGGCCACAGTTGCTCTGCCATGCTGCCATCAGCAGTGTTCTACTCAGGGGCCGAGGGAAGACACCCCATCTCCTTCAACCCACCTCACTGTGTATCCCAACTTCAGCCAGCCCCACAAAGCAAGGCGCTTGCGGACACCTCAAATGTTTACTCAGAGGCTTGGTGTAGGAAACAGATCCCTCCCCTTTGGACACCTCTGCCCAGTTTAGCCTCATGATTGAGTGCCAAGACTGGTCACTTGGTCCACTGCCTTTTCTGGAAATGCTGTACAGTGTTCTCATCTGTGGGACCCATCAAGATCTCGAGAACCAGACCAATAGAGGCTTGTTTTCTACATGGACATACCTATGACCATTTAATTTATAAACGAACAAGAAGTCAATAGAGCACTTTTCACAATACATCCTAATAGACATCACCTTAGTCCCTTGTGGGCATGTGCAAAGGCCCTGGGATACTGTAGCTGTGAGGGGGCAGCACCTGAAGCCTCATGGCAGATGGCACATAGT
The DNA here is from genome assembly GCF_019054845.1 of Dipodomys spectabilis. Lineage (NCBI taxonomy): Eukaryota > Metazoa > Chordata > Mammalia > Rodentia > Heteromyidae > Dipodomys > Dipodomys spectabilis. The sequence continues at coordinate 368,660 of NW_024870773.1, forward strand.
GTGGATACTTGGAACAAAGAATTTGTTCCCTACATTGCTTCATTGAGATATGATTTAAAACATAATCAAGTTTTCTTGTCTGCAATTCTTCATGTCATATGTGGGTCAAGGCTGCTGTGGGTTAACAGGAACCAAGAGTGTTATAGTGAGAGGTGTGGGGAATGGGGACACTGAGCCCCAGTACTGCTTCTGTCCCTGGCACTCAGCAGCAAGATGCTGACATCCAAGCTGCTACCTTAGAACTTTCCTTCCCACCCCTGCGATGGAAAATTCACCTAGAGTGGCCAGGAAACTAGGACAACTGATGGGGTAAATATGAATGCAATTCCTACAGGTGACTTTCCTTCCTCAGAGAAGCATTTATACAGCAAGCTTCCATTAGGAAATATATAAAAGGGAAAGCTGCATAGGGCTAAAATGGGGCCAGTGGATAGAATTATCAGGACACGGACACAAGAATTCTTAGCTGCGAAGCCCAAAGAACCAGGTGGCAGATGAGGAGGATGCAGCATGCACAGCACGTGCCAAACTGGGAAGAGGAGGAGCACAAGGCAGACCCACATCATCACTAGACCCTCACCTGGGTGCATCAGCATGATGCAGGGAGCGCTGGAGACACAGTGTGTGCTCCCCAACCCCAAGTAGAACCCCATAGCTGAGGTGAGCAAAGGCTTAACTGCTTGCCCTACTCAGGGACAAAACTCCTTTCAGATCCCTCAGCAGTCTCCTGGAGAGAGACACTTGCTAGCTGCCTGCACTCAGTGGGAAGCAGCCCCAATCCATTTAGGTGAGTACAGGGAGAGAAGCAAATGGCCCACCTGGAAGGCTGTCATGGACTTACTGTCACAGAGAAGCTGGAATCTAGGGTGGGCAGCAAGAAATTCTTCATTTGGTCTGTTTCTGTCTGGATCCTGGTGTCCACCAGCTTTTTTCCACTCATTTCCAAAAGCCTTCTGATAATCCAGCTCTGCTCCACGTCGTTCCTCTGGGAAAATCTATGTTCATGTGACAGAAAAACAAGTCTGTGGAATAGCCTTTTTCTAGCAAGCTGCTGTGTTTTGTGCCCTGACCATCTTCTGCTTTTGCATAATCTGAGGGGAGGTCATCACACTTGCTCCTGTCCCTTTAACACTGCAGTTTACCCTTCTCTACCTGAGAGTATTGTCCACTGAGCATTGCTGGATGATGTGGGGTCTCAAGGCTGCGATCTAGGGGCCGGGAGAAGCTGATGAGAACCACAGCGCCTGCCAGGCACGGCCTTCCTACTCTTAAGCAGAGTCTGTTCTCTCCCTTCACTGCCCCAAGAAGAGGACAGTGTGCTAGAGCCCCTTGTCCCTTTGTCAGAGGGCAGCAGGGAGAGTTCTTTCTGGCACTGCCATATTTAATCTTTTTCTGTAGGACTGGGACACACATAAGCAAAACACATAAGGCTAATATTTTACCCTTTGACAGACAGACACATCTGATACCTTCTGCAAGGTCCACTATCATTTTGTAGCTTTAACCCATCCATTTTCTAATCTGGAAAAGATCTAGCCAGGCTTGTGTTTGTAATCGTGGTTACTTAGGAAGCAGAGATTGATTAGCTCATGGTATGGGGCCAGCCCAGATAAAAAGTTAGTGAAATACCATCTCACTCAATAATCTGAGTGGTGATGTACATCTGTGATCCCAGCTACTTGTGTGGCTGGGTCAGGAGGATTGCAGAGGAGCAATCTGAGGCTAGTCTGAATAAACAGAGCAAGATCCTATCTCAAAAGAGGCCTCACTTGCCAGGCGCTGGTGGCTCACACCTGTAATCCTAGCTACTCAGGAGGCTGAGATCTGAGGATCGCGGTTCAAAGCCAGCCCGGGCAGGAGAGACCGTGAGACTCCTATCTCCAATAAACCACCAGAAAACCGGAAGTGGTGCTGTAGCTCAAGTGGTAGAGCACTCGCCTTGAGCTGAAGAGCTGAGGGACAGCGCCCAGGCCCAGAGTTCAAGCCCCACGGCCGACCAAAAAAAAAAAAAAAGAGGCCTCACCTGACATTTGTTCAGGGATTTCAGCTGAGCAATTTTGGCAATGATTAGCTGGCGTGTGTTCTGCGCCTCTTTGCTTCCTTCAATCAAGGGGTTTCTGATGCAGGACAAGGCGTGCAGGCTCTGCAACTTATCGAGCTCATTGATAAATGCCCACTGAAGCCCCACAAAGGCAAAGAAAAGGAAAACATGTCAGGCCATCCTTTCCAGATTCCCTGAACCACAGAAAAGCCCAAGTCCCCACTTCCAACACAAGGCACCACGGCATCACACCCCAGCACCCCACCAGAAGAAAGACTTCGCTCTGCCACTGGCAGGAATGGTGGTCTTTAAGATAACTTCTTGCACAACAATTTTCACTTTTGAGAAGATTCAGGAAGCATCACCCTTCAATCTTTCTCAGAAGAAACCTTCAAGCTTGCCTGCCCCGAGGCAGTTCTTACTTGGGATATCTGATTGTCATTTACCACCAGGTACTGCAAGGCTGGGAACATTGATGTTTTACCCCCTAAAAAAATAGAGTTAAGTTACACACTGCAGAAGTAAAATAGTTCAAGCATAACAGAAAGGGGAGTTCTCTGATGTTCATACCAATTCCAGCATCCGGAAAATGTAAAGAAGAGAGTCCAATGTTGGAAAGGATCAATTGTTCTAATCTGAAATCAAAAGTGTTAAATTTGATTACATAGACAGGACCTGTTCTGGTGTCCTTCTAGTCATCTGGAGCCTACTGTTGGGTCAGGCTAAACAACTCATAGACCCCAAGTTTATGTGAAGGCGTTGGCACTGCCACCAGCATCAAATCTCCATCCTTCAAATTATGTACTAAGTCCATGCTGTATAAGTGAACTTTAAAATTCTCCAAAGGGCACCACTCAGTTCAGGAATTATATTACCATCACATGTCGGCCACAATGTACAAGCCAGTTACCTGGGCAGGTAGGCTATGAGGAATAGCTGGTTTTCATCGATATTTGGATTTGAGGAAAGGTCTAATAATTTGACTGTCTGCAGCACATCGGTCGGTCTGTTTGGGAAATAAGAGTTTCCACTCAAATTAATTTCACTTGTTCTCAAAGCTTCAGTCCTACTTCCCATTCCCCCGTTTCTGACCACAGGGACAGGTCTGAAGGACCCATGTGGTAAAGGAGATGCTCTGAGCTCAGTCAGGATGCTACTGGACCACAGATGTGTACTTGGACCTGATTGGGAAACTGAGGAATGGTGATTGATCTCTGTGTATTCTTTCTTATAACTGCATGTGAACCCACAACTATCCCAAAGTTTAATTGGAGAAATACTTGCATTTACCTATGTAATAAAACTGTTCTGCACCACAAGATCTAATTAGACTCCCTAGTAATTTAAATATGTATTAACAAAAGAGCAGATGAAGAAACATGTAATTCATTTTAGAGAACACATTTTATGTATCTGGTGAACGAACTTCCATTTAGAAACAGAAGTCAGATGTTTATGAAAAGTAATAAAATTCAAAACTTAATTTAGACCATCTTCCTATTTGTCTCTCCTACCTGGTTTCCTTTATTAGTGTTCCAGTTGACAGTCTACAGTCTGACTCCATTGAATGCAAGGCCTGTCCTCCCAGAAGCTAGCTAGTGTTAGATTTAACCAGAGGTGACAAGAAGTATGACCCCCATCATGTGAGTAGCCCCATCACCTTTCTGAGATGGAGATACCATTGGAGGCTAGGTACAATTCCTGGAGGACTGGCCACTCTGGGGCACACCAAAGCACCTGGGGAGGAAATGGGAGTTCAAGGTTAATGTCCTCACTGCAAGAGCTCTATAGGCAATCCTTCCCTTTGTTACTCTTTCAGAATAAAGTGCCTTGGGGACACAGTCACACAGGCTGTTTAGGCCAAATGGTGGTGGAACAATGGTAAAGGGAATGCATTTTGGGGGGGGGGGGGGCATTATGAGAGTTTGAACCTAGGATCTTGCACTTGCTCAACTTGCTTGATCACAGCTGGTTCTGAACCCCTCCAATCCAGCTTTTTATTTGGTTGGTCGTGGGGCTTGAACTCTGGCCCTGGATGCTATCCCTGAGTTCTTCAGCTCAAGGCTAGTGCTCTACCACTTGAGCCACAGCACCACTTCCACTTTTCTGGTGGTTAACTGGAGATAAGAGTCTCACAGACTCTTGCCCAGGCTGGCTTTGAACTGAGATCCTCTGATCTCAGCCTTCTGAGTAGCTAGGATTATAGGTGAGACAGCAGTGCCCAGCTTGGAAGCACACTCTGGGGGCATGGAGGTGGTAAAGCCCTAGTCAGAGAAGGTGCGGGATAGAAGTACAGGAGGCTGTGCCGAGGATCCATGAGTCCACTCCAGAGCCCAGCTCTCAAGAAGCAGGCCTTTTCACAGAAAAGGTGAGCAGCTCTGCTGTTTGTCCTCTGCCTGAGAACATTAGCCTGAGCTATTTATCAATAGCTAAGGCTGTTGCCTTTAAAGATGCAGCATCTCCTCTCCTCATGACCCAATGTCATTCAAGACCCCAAAAGAAATTCAAATGAACGGAGGGAGAGAAGAACGTGGATTCTGAGACAGAAAGCTCCACTTAAGGCTGGGGGTCTGCTCAAGTGGCAGAGCACCTGCCCAGCCCACATGAGGAGGCCAGGTTGAAATCCCAATCCTACCCCCCAAAAATCTACTTAACTACAATGACACTTTTAACTCCTTTCTGGCAAGCTGTTTAAGGAATACAGTTGTTTGGATAATAGGGTGATTAAAATAAAATCACAGTTATGCTTTAATTCCTTATTTAAAAAATTTAAATTGCTCGTTACTGTGTGATAAACCAAAGAAATGTGATTACCTCAGCCCATGTTATTCCTGTTTGATTGAGAACTAAAACTTTCAGTGTAGAAAATGTTCCAGTTAGAGACAGTGAGTCAGAGGGAAACTGTAGTTTATTTTCACTGTGAAGAAAAAGAAGATAAGAGGTGCTTATTACTATACAGTAGTCAGAACGCAGCCAGCCTTGGAAAGCAACCATTAGATTTCATATGAAGAATTTGGTGTGTTTTCACCTCAGGTGCAATCCTAGGGCTGGGGAGCGGGCTCAGTGGTGGATGCCAGCCTGGTCTATGCAAGGCCCTGGGATCCATCTCCTAGCACCATAAACGAAGAGGAATTTTATCAACCAAAGGGAGTCAAAATGAGTCCATCTGTACTGTTTGGCATCTGACCCTGCACAACAGTCTTCCCGGGTTTGGCCCCATGTGAGTGGCATGGACCTGGCTGGGTGTGGCTCCCGACACTGTAAGATGAAACCTCAGCATCAGATGTCTTACTGAGAGCTACGTGTGGGCTATAATTCTGCCTCCCTAGTCAGTCAGTCCTAGTGCTGTTAAGAGTGAATGAAAGGGGCTGGGGATGTGGCTTAGTGGTAGAATGCTTGTCTAGCACCCATGAAGCCCTGGGTTCAATTCTTCAGTACTGTGCTGTGGCTCAAGTGGTAGAGCAAAAGAAGCACAGGGAGAGTGCTCAGACATTGAATTCAAGCCCCAGACTGGCAAAAAAAAAAAAAAAGTTGGTGAAAGGGCACCCTCAAGTTCTCTTGAGAGTCTCACCACAGATTTGATCTTCACAGTCACTTTAAAATACCATTAAAAAACATTAGCCCACATTTCTAACAAGCAAACACCAACATCGGTTTAAGCACATTAGCTCTGTTTGGGGCCATATTTGTTTAGATCTGACTACTGTCACAGAAATTATGTGAAATTGGTTTAAGAACGAAAGGGGAGCCAGGGAGTACACATGGCTACAACCCCCAGCACTCAGGAGAGGCTGAAGCAAGACTGCGAATTCCAAACCAGCCTGTCTACAAGAAAGAGACAGAAATGAAAAATGGAGCTCAGTGGTGCAGCACTTGCCTAGCAGTGTAAGGTCCCGGGTTCCATCCAAGCACCACCAAAAAGTAAAGAAAGGGGAGTGCTGAGCACTTGGAAAGTTAACATTCTGAGATTAAACAGATGTCCAGGAAAGTCTGAGTGCTGTATTCCTAGCTACTTAGGAGGCCAAGATCTGAGGACCGCAGTTCAAAGCCAGCTGGGCAGGAAAATCCATGAAACTCTTTATTTCCAATTAAATACCAAAAAGCTGGAAGTGGAACTAACTAGTTCCAGTGGTGGTAGAGTGTTAGCCTTGAGCAAAAATGCTCAGGGACAGTGCCTAGATCCTGAGTATATAAGCTCTAGGACCAGCACATAAACACAAAACAAAGTTCAGAAAAGCCTGAGAAACTGATGTTAGTAAAAGAGGCAAAGGCAAATACTTAGGAAATTTAAATTAAAAGTATTTCAATGAAACTACAAGCACTTCTCACTGTGTATATCTTCTCTCCTGGACTACCTACCGTAGCACTGCCAGTGTTCTACCTTTCACTATTCACAGGCTCGAGACACCATGTGCCTTGCCCCTGTCTGGACACACAGGTGCATTCCCAAAATGATGCTTCTGTGACTGTCTAAACATAACCATCAGTGTGCGGCCCTTGAAGTACTGTGAATCTGAGCTTTGAACCCACCAGGCAGCAACTTAGCCCAGTGGTTATCCCATCGAACCTGAGAGGGTCTACTCTGTGACAAGCAAGCAGACCAAGTTCATACCTGAGGTTAAGAGCCTCCAGAAGTGCCAGCTCACCAGCAATTTGAGTCACTTCATCCCAGGATGATAATAGGTTCTGAGACAAATCCACTTCCCTAATATCTAAAAGCACAGGTTAAGAAATGATTTGAAACCATTCATGGAAAACAAAAATAATTGCTTCCTAATTCTGGAACATGGATTTTGTTGTTGTTTTGGTGCCTGTCCCAGCTAGGATTTTAAACTTTTCAGTTTACATCCGCTTTTCATGAACATATACTACTTTTATCTTTTCAGCTGTCCAGTTGTTGGGCTGGGGTGGTAGCTCAGTGGGAGAGGGCTTGCCTAGTTGGGTGCAAAGCCCTAGGCTACATCCCTAACACCAGAACAACAACCAGTTATCTACTGTTCATTCAGAACAACAACAATAAAAATTCATTGTCAGTGTGACGTTGGTGGCTGATGCTTACAAACCCTACTCAGGAAGCTGACACAAGAATCACGGTTCAAAGCCAGCCTGGGCAGGAAAGTCTGTGAGATTCTTATCTCCAGTTAACCACCCAAACGCCTAAAGTGGAGGTGTGTTAAAGTGGCAGAGTGCTAGCATTCAGCAAAAAGGCTAAGCCCGGGGACAGACGGACGGACGGACGGACACACACACACACACACACACACACACACACCCCATTGAGCAAAAAGGCTAAGGGAGAGTACCCAGGCCCAGACACACACACACACACCCCACACCCCATTGAGCAAAAAGGCTAAGGGAGAGTACCCAGGTGCGCGCGCACGCACACGCACGCACGCACGCACGCACACACGCACACACACACACCATTGAGCAAAAAGGCTAAGGGAGAGTACCCAGGCCCAGAGTTCAAGCCCCAGGACAGATGGACACACACACACACACACCAGAGCCAAAGGCATTATAAAAACCAGTTTAAACTGTAACCTCTTTGTACAGTGTCTTTACAATAAAAAAAAAAAACAAAAAAACATGGTTTATCAAAGGCAAGCGGAAGTGAGGAGTGGCTCAAGCTGATGTATTAAACACCTTGCAGCACTGGAGAACACCTAAGGTATGTGTGCCTGGTAAGCCTTCTCCCCAGGGAGCCTGGGGACACTTGTTTCTGGGGAAAGGATTCTGAGTGCTCCACTGGAGGCTTGGCCCTGTGGTGCCTGGGAGGGGGTCAGTGGGAGACACTGCATTTCAAAGTCCTTCTAGAGAGACAGAACAGCTTGCACAGTCCCCAAGTGAAGGGCCACTCCAACAGGACAGACATGAACAAACAGGCCCATTTACCCGACTAGGACAGGCCTGTGGGCGGGACAGGGTATGGCAGGGTCCAGGGAAGGGGTGTGGACAGTTTGCCCTCTGGGAGAACCAGCCCCCCTCACAAGACTTTCTGTGAGCAGAGAACTGAAGGGAGCTGGGGTCAGCTGAGGGAAGCAGACCTGGGGAGGACACAGTAGTTCAGCCTAGACAAGGTCAGGCCTCTCCAGCGTGCCTGAAGGCATGGAAGAGGCTGACTGGGTACTGAAGACCAGGTTAGATCAAGAGGGTCCTGCCAGCCACCAGCCATGGGAACTACTAGGACTACTAGAGGGACCGGGGCAGAGCTCCAGGGTTAGGAAGTCCATGCAGCAGCCCTGGTGAGACAAGTGTCATTAAGTGTGGGCCTGCACATCTGGAACTGTCAGCTACTGAGGGAAGACCAAGCAGCTGAAGGGGCTGGCTTTGAGACACATATGGACATGGAACAAAAACAGCTGGAAAAGTAGAGAGGCGTGGGTGCAGTCATGCTGGGAGACAGTCTATGCTGGAAGCACCAGGGCACCGGGCAACATCTTGCACAAGACAGGAGAGAGCAGCCACACTCTACCAACAGCTCTGCTGCCTGCGTCCCCAGTGCTGCCTTCCATACTCCACTCTCCCACAAGAAAACCCAGGCACAGAACAGATAACTATGTCACCTCATGCAAATCCATTGGAGTTTTAACCCAAACCGACGGATCTGCACCAGGGGCAGTACCACAGGAGCTCTGCTCAGGGGAGCTCTGCTAAATTTCAGTGCCACACTGCCAGGGCATTTCACATAAAGCTACCTCATCTGGCATCTCCTCATGAAGATAAAGCTGACCACAATTTGCTTCCTTTTGCACAATGGCCACACAGAGGTTGGGCAGCCTGCACTAGACTTGGCAGTTGGTCAGGACTCAATGCTGACATTTTTATCTGCAGCGTAAATACCATAAGGGGAAACATCTAGAGCAGTAGTAAAAGCACATGTCCACAGGGAAGGCCTGGGCCATGGGCAGCCAGAGCCAGGGTGCCCTCTTTCTCAGTCAGGTGGAGGGCTGGTGGCAGAGGGTGTCTAGGGCCACAGCTGGCATCCTCCATCCTCTGCTCCTCACACTTCTGACACAGCTGCGTCCCCCTAACAGGCTTTTGGGAATCCTTTTTTTTTTCCCCCTGCCAAGGGCTATAGGGATGTTGACAATCTCACTAGGGTCATATAAAATTATCATCCAGGCTGTGGTAGCCTGCTCAGGTTGGATACTCCTCCCTGACAGCTCCATCTAAAAACTTCTACTTCATACCTCACCCAGTAGGGTGAGTCACACAAGCAGGCAGAGGGGCCTGGGATCATCACTAGTTTACCTGGATGGATGGGCCCTAGGTTGCTGGTAGGGAGAAAGTAGAGAGCAGGGCCTGGCCCTAGTCCCACTGGGAAGGGTCTGCAGGAAGCTCCATGAAAAGGATACTAGGACATGCTTCGGCAATCCTTCCTTTCTCACCAGCGCCACACACTGCACACTTCCTCAGAGAAATGTCCCGCAGCCTGCTCAGCTGACTGCATGAAAACAGAGTTCACATGTACACATAGGCATGGATGCTACCCATGAGCCTTGTTAAACCCCAGCACTTCACACAAGAAAAGCTACTGAAACCTGACAGAAATACAAATACCTGCCTCTACGGAGGGGGCAAAGCATTACAAGAAGTGATAAATTCTGGCATGTTTAACCCTCCTCGCTCCTGCCACAAGCTGCTCTCCCCACCCACCATACAGGATGTTGACCTCATTTTTTCTTCTTTAGTACTGGGGTTAGAACCTGGGACCTTGTCCTTGCTAGGCAGCACCCTACCACTGAGGCCATACCCCCGGCATTTTTTAGGTTTTCTTTTCTTACAGGGTCATGTGTTTTTGTCATAAGCTAGCCTCAAACCACAATCTTTTGACCTTGGCCTGCCTCCACTGTAGTTGGGGTCACAAGCACATACTGCTATCCCTAACAGTTTCTCCTGAGCTGGCTGAAAACCACAAGCCTCCTGATCTTCACACCTGAGATTCTAAGTGAGTTCCACAGGGCCCAGCTTGTTTATTTAATCTCACTTCCATGCCCCTAAACTATTAGAGCACTTTTTCACATTATGAACTAGATGTAAAAAGTGTTCTATATCAGAGCCTCCTACAAGTTTTCTTTTCTCTCAGCAGTAGACCCTGTGGCAGTGGTGGAGCTGTGAAACATTCCTTTTCCTGCTCAGCAGTTTACTGTACACATGTACCATGTTCACTCCTCTGTTGAGGGTCAGCTTGTCCCTCACAGGCAGTCGTGAACAGTCTCTCCAGGGAGGCACCCTGGACCAGCCCCATGTCTTGCTTCAGTGCACTAGTACACACAGTGCCTATTCCTAAGTACTCACAAAAGGAATCCACAGTGCATTCTCAGACTGGGGAGGCTAAGGCAGAGGGCCAACACAAGCCACACAGAGACCTGATCTGAAAACAAGTAATAACAATGGGAACACAGAATTGGGAGCAAAGCTTCAATCCTACCACTCTGCCTTTGGCATTGGCAAGTCAGGTCAATCTGTACCTCACTCTGCACATGTGCAACGCTGCTCACAATAACTACTAGGCAGACACATGGACAAGGGGACAGGCAAACGGTGGCATATCCATCCCGTGGTCTAGGGTGTAGCCTTAAAAAGGGCACTGTGCTAAGGGGACTGGGTAGTTCCAAAGGCCACATGTGACAGGCCCTCTCTGGGGCTCCTGGAGCAGGCAGACTAGTGGAGACTGAGGCAGAAAAGTGGCTGCTTGGGACTGGGAGGAAAGTGGAATGAGGGGAGTGTTTAGTTTAAGTTACAATTTGCAACATTGAAATGATAGTGCAATCGTTTGTTTATGTGACATGAATATGGTTAACACTACTGAACCTATACTCTTAGACAGTACAAATGGTAAGTTTCTGACACTACAATTTTGTTTTACACACTTTTAGTAAATTAACATTTGTGAACTTTGCAAAATACTGCCTGGCATGTAACAATTCATTTTATTAGTACTTAATCATCGGAATGAAGGAAATAGGAACAGGAGGATTCTAGTGCTCTCAAGCTTACTATGCCCTGAGAGTCTGGGCAATTTTTCAGTACTTCTACAGTTTGGACTACAATTCCCAAGTGACAGCTGCAATCTTGCTTGTTAGTCACAACAGACCAAAATCTTGGGAGTCACCTCGATAAGGGCCAGCCTAGAAGTGATAACTGACTGACGCAGCCCTCACCAAGATGTTCTGACCTGCCAACATGCAGCTCTCTCATCCTCTTAATCAATACAGTGCTGGCCAAGTATCAAAAGCAGTGAAAATGTAGGGCTATGTGATCATTCATAAGCCAGAGAAGGAAGCCCTGCTTGTAATTTGTTAATATGCACTGAACTCACAGAAAATAATATGAAAAAAAAAATGTCCCCAGCTCCATGAAAAAAATGAAAGGAAGTAGAAAAGAGAAAATGTGCTCCCTCTCTGTAGAAGATATTTAAATGTTTGTATTTTAAATGGAAAAACGAAACAAAGAACTCTAATCCAATGAAGCACATGGTTCTTTAAGTCCAATTAAATGGTAGGATAAATAGTAAAATAGTTTTATCTCTAGCTAGAATTAGTTGTGACTGCCTTTTGTCAATTTGCATTTTCTTAATTCTCAACAATGCTCATTGTTGCATAATTAAAGAACAATCACAGCCAGGTGCTGGCGGCTCACTTCTGTAATCCTAGTTGCTCAGGAGGCTGAGATCTGAAGGACTGTGATTTGATGCCAGGCAGGAAAGTGTGAAGCTCCATTTCCAACCAACAAGTAAAACGTACAATGGAGGTGTGGCTCAAGACCTAAAGTTCAAAATCCAGTACCCTCCCTCCTTCCCCTTAAAAAACTGCAGGCCTATATCAAATGGCTACAAAGTTCCTTTCCACAGTAGCCACCAGGGGTCATTCCGAGCCTACCCCATCCAGGTCATCTACCACAGCACCATGCAGTGCTAAATTGGAATCAGCTGGCAAGTTCCTCGGTCCATGTACTCTGACTCTGCACTCTAGAGGAAGAGAATGCTCTGATGAAGAAGGTTTTTTAAAGCCATTATTAGTCTCAGAATAGAAACTGACTGAGAGCAATCCTGTAGCTCCTGTCTGAATTTCTGTGTCACTTGGTCTAGGATAGAACTCAGAATGCCAAGGGTCCCAAGGGTTCCACATCTCCCAGTTGCCAGAGGATAGAACCATGGCCTGCTGATTGGTGCCTGTCGCCTCCCTGGCACATGTTGCCATGCCTGGCTTGTCACAAAGCAGGACATGCCACCATTCAATACAAAAGGGCCAGAGTATTAGCCTCTGTTACAATGCGGTGAATATGGGCAAGTCAATGTTCTGAGTCCCATGTAGAAAACCCCATCAACCCCGTGCTAAAGTAAGGATATTAATTAATCTATTCCTGAGATCTCTCTGATTTTAAGTCACTGGATAGAAAAAGTTACTTTTTGTCTGTTGTGGGGCTTGAACTTGGGGCATGAGCATTGTCCCTGAGCAATTCTGCTCAAGCCTACAGCTCTACCACATTGAGCCACAGTGCTACTTCTGGTTTTTGGTGGTTAATTGGAGATAAGAGTCTTAGGGACTTTCTAACTGTGATCCTAAGATCTCAGCCTTCTGAGTAGTTTGAATTATAGGTGTGAGCTACCAGTGCCCAGTTTAGATATTTATTTTATTTATTTTTTTATGTTTTTTGTACTTGAACTCAGGGCCTTGTGTTTCGCTTGGCTTTTTTTGTTCAACACTGGTGCTCCACCACTTGAGCCATTTCCTCAAGTCACTGTGTAAAAAGGACAAGCCTCAAGCATCCACGTTTTGTCAGGGGAGTTTCCATTCTCTACCTAGCAGACACTGGACCACTTACCTCTGCTGCTTTAAGATAGAGTCAAAACCAACAGTTTCCACAGCTTTACTTCCAATTCTAACAACCTGCTCTCTCTCATCATTCTCTGGCCCGTCTTCTAGCACATATCGCTTCTTTAGTGCAGTGAGAAAGTCCACTCCAAAATTTACCTTGTTTGGACGAATAAAGGATCCTCCTGTTGGGTACCTGGAAAAGAAATTAACATAGGAATACTGTCTTGCTAACAAGACAGGGCCAAAAATGCAATGTTCTTCAACCTGAGCAGGAAAAGTCCGAGAGATTCTTATCGCCAACTGACCACAAAAGGCTGGAAGTGAAGCTGTGGCTCAAGTGTTAGAGAGCTAGCTTTGAGCAAAAGGAGCTCAGGGACAGTGCTCAGCCCCTGAGTTCAAGTCCCAGGACTGGCACACACACACACTAAAGACAAATCAGCACACAAGTGAAAGCAATACAATAGAGAAAAATGTATAATTAGTATAATTAAATGTAAGGGTTATATGAGCGTACCCAAGTATGGGAAGTCTCTTTGAATAGATAAGAAATATGACTAATTCACATTAGAGGAAACAAAATATTATTAGATTACAAGAGAGTGCTATTGTGCTAAAGATGAAAATATACTGCTTTAATTAATGAATGTATTTCCCACAGAACTGGAAAAAATTCAGAAAAATCACACAAATCCAAGGACACGAGGGTAGGCGTGTACGATTATATAATCACATTCATTCCTGGGTTCACGTGACTTGAGGATGCTGGAAACCACCACAGTGCCCAGACAGATGGGGACTAGAATAAGCCAGGCCAATGGACTCCTTTGAAAATTCAACGTATAAAAACCTACTAACAAAATATTGTTGATATTTTAAAAAATGGGAACACAGTATATATATATATATATATATATATATATAAAATGGCAAAGGGATCATGTCTACATTTGGTCAAAGGCTGGGAATTAATACATCTGTTGGTAGTAGCAATATTTTTTTGGGGTCAGTTGTGGGGCTTGAACTGAGAGCCTGGGCTGTGTTCAAGCCCCACAACTGACCAAAAAAAAGCCTATTTCAACGAAATGAAAGAAAAAGCCCCTGGCAGACAGTACAAGTCTCTCCAGCCTGACTGCATGAGAAGACATGGCAAGGGGAAATGGGACAAGACAGTGGGCAGTCTGCACATGAACATTACTGCTGAGCCCATGTCCCTACATCAAGACCTCCATGAAGGGCTGCTGGGCATGCTCTGCGTCTATCTCTTTCTGCTCAAGGCTAGCACTCTACTACTTTGAGCCACAGTGGATAACTGGAGATAAGAGTCTCAGATGTTCCTGCCATGACTGGCTTTGAACTATGATTCTTAGATCTCAGCTAAGATTACAGCCATGAGCCATCAGCACCTGGCTTCTGATTTTTATTTTTTAAAGGATAAAACTCATTACCTGACTCATGTAACTGTAATCCCTCTGTATACCACCTCTATAATATCAATAAAATTATGAAAATTATGAATAGCATCAACAAATTAAACAACAACAACAACAAAACTCTAGCTGGGCGCTGGTGGCTCAACAAAACTCTAGCTGGGCACTGGTGGCTCATGCCTGTAATCCTAGCTGAGAAGCTGAGATCTGAGGATTGCGATTGGAAGCCAACCCAGGCAGGAAAGGCTGTGAAACTCTTATCTCTAGTTAACTACCAGAAAACTGGAAGTGGAGCTGTGGCTCAAGATGGTAGAGCTCTAGCCTTGACCAAAAACAGCTCAGGAATAGTGTCCAGGCTCTGAGTTCAAGGCCTACTACGAACAAAAAAATAAGAATAAAATTCTATAAAGACCAATAGTAAAACTACAAATAAAATCAATCTTTCAGAATACCCAAATTCTAAACCCTAACCATCCCACAAGCCCAGCAAGCTTCTTCTTCTCCATCCCTCTTCTACTCTTGAGTATGATCGTCACTGAGTAACCATGATGACACATTAGGAAACGTTACCTGCATTTAAAATACACAGTCCCTTCGTGGCTCCCATCATGTTTTCCTCTCTCAGGATTGTCCCATTCTACTCCTAACCAGAGTCCTAGCAGACCAAGAAAGGCACATGAGTAACAGAAGGCGGTAGAGATGCTCCATAGCTTTGTGAGCAGGTGCAAATTACAATGGGCACCATCACACACAGCATTGGGGGAGGAGAGTCTTGGGAACAAATGAGTTACCTGTACTGATGGAACTTTAATCAGCAAACACAAAGCCCACAAAAAAAAAGCCCACAAAGTACACAATGGTAAAAATAAGAACAGCAAATTCAACTTATTGAGTATACTAAACATGGATGAATTCTGAAGATACCACGCTAAATGAAGCAGGCCACCAGTCTAGAGTAAACTCTGTGATTTCACATAATGAGGGAGGGCTTAGAGGAGTCACTACCTAATTGGGCATGAAAATGGCAAACATGTAGCTGGAAAATGAAAAACAATACTTTAGCTGCTACCCATGCTGGCAGGAATAAAAACTGGTAGAGACTCTTAAACAGTATTTGATAATTTTTTTTATCACAGTTAAGCGTACAGATACTCCATAGTAACATTACAATTCAATATTTTCATTTCTGGTTATATTTCATGTCAAAAGCTTATTTACGTACATATAACCTATCTGAGAATTATCACTTAAGTACTATAGCAATCGTAAAAGAACAATCTACTTGCTGGATGCTTGCTGGGCACCGGTGGCTCACGCCTGTAATCCTAGCTACTCAG
The DNA here is from genome assembly GCF_019054845.1 of Dipodomys spectabilis. NCBI lineage: Eukaryota > Metazoa > Chordata > Mammalia > Rodentia > Heteromyidae > Dipodomys > Dipodomys spectabilis. Next base: position 384,291 of record NW_024870773.1, read on the forward strand.
GAGTCTGAGATCTGAGGATTTCGGTTCAAAGCCAGCCCAGGCAGGAAAGACCGTGAGACTCCTATCTCCAATAAACCACCAAAAGTGGCGCTGTGCCTCAAGTGGTAGAGTGCTTGCCTTGAGCTGAAGAGCTCAGGGACAGCGCCTAAGCCCAGAGTTCAGTCCCCATGACCGACAAAAAAAAAGAACAACTGGACTGAACAATTACAGAACTGATAAACTGAGTGTATTCATATGAGGAAATGCAATTCTGCACTGAGGACAAACTATTACCACATGTAATGACATGGCATCTTCCTTATGTCCTATGAGGCTGTTACATGAACGTGTTTAATTTTTGGAAAAGCAAACATCTACACTTAAAATGAAAAATCAGTTAACATGACCCAGCTACTCTAGAGGTGGAGGTTGGAGGACTAGAGTCTAAGGCCAGCCCAGGCAAAACCACTAAGTTATCCACAGATGCCGATTCAGAAAGCCCTAGAGAAAATAACCCTGATCTCCTAACTGCAGGACTGTACTCATGAATGCAGGTCAACTAGTCAGGGAGGCAGCTGACTCTCTAGACATCTTGAGGACAACTCGAGTTGTGCTGACCATATCCAAGATTTCCTATCTGCTCCCTGCTGACAGGGTGCAGCCCTGAGGATCGTCTGGTTAGAAGGATATCACTCAGTATTTGACCAACAGAGCAGAATTTGACAGATCAGCCGGACAGTGGACCAAGGGCCACACAACACAGTTCACATAATTTGTATGCAGTGTGAGAAGCCATCTTCGCACTGTGCAACACCTTTGTAGCACTTATGACACAGACTTATGCATAGATGTTATAATCTACTCTCTGCTTTCATCTTGTAGAAAGATCCTGCCAAGCACAGTAGTTCACATCTATACTAGGTACTCAGAAGAGGAGGATCAAGGTTTGAAGCCAGGAGGGGCAGTAAGACAAATCTAAAGAGACTGTTATCATCAATTAATAGAAGTGTGGTCCAAGTTGTAGAGCACCAGCCTTAAGGAAACAAAGCTAAGCAAAAACACAAGGCCTCAAGTTCATGCCCAAGGACCAGCGTCAAAAGAAAAAGGGGAAAGGAGGGATGGAGGAAGAAGAGATGGAGAGGGAGGAACAGGAGGAGAGGGAGGTCATAGGTAGGTAGAGTTCCCCAAAAGACAAGTGTTAAAGTTTGCTTAGAATAGATATTTTTTTTTGGGGGGGGGGGGCAGTTTTAGGGCTTGAACTCTGGGCTATGGGCTGTCTTGAGCTTCATTTGCTCGAGGCTAGTGTTCTGCCACTTAAGCCACAGGGCCACTTCGGGCTTTTCTGAGTAATACAACTAGAGATGAGTCTTACAGATGTTCCTGCCTAGGCTGGCTTCCAACTGTGATCCTCAGAGCTCAGGAGTAGCTAGGATTACAGGCCCGAACCACTGGTACCTAGCTCTAGAATAGAATTTTAAGCTAAGCACCAGTGGCTCACACCTATAACTACTTATAAGTCTAAGATCAAATGATTACCACTTAAAGACAGCTGAAGCAGGAAAGCTAGTAAGACTCTTATCTTCAATTGACCACTAGAAACCTGAAAGTGGAGCTGTGACTCAAGTAGTAAAGCACTAGCCTGAGCAAAATGGCTTAGAGACTAAACTCAGGCCTGAGTTAAATCGCAGGACCAGCACCAAAAATAAATAAATATATAAATAAAATTAAGGTTGACAAGATAAAATAGAAACACTAAGTACTTATATAATGTATAATTAAAACCATAGAAATGATGCCATTATTCTAAAACTATTGCATACAGGAAGTATTATAAGACAATTGTCAACTTCCTTATAATCTGTGAACATAAAACACATATACACACACGAATACCTTAACTCACCTGCCACAGGTGGAACAACACCAGAAAAACGCACAGTTGCTCGTTCTCCATTGACTTCAACTCTTCGGCCAATGACACCTGACATCAAAGTGTCACTCATTATAAGACAGCCAGATCTAAAATATGAGATCTAAGGGTGGGAAAACCACACTGATGAGAATTTAGATTATTTGAAAATATTTGTTTTATTTATTTCAGGCAAGATCTTTCATCACTATTTTGTACAACTTAGTCTTGAAGTTGGGCTTAATGATCCTTTGTTCTTAGCCTGTATAGTAGCTGGGACCATAGGTGGGTACCACCACACTCAAAAGACTGTTTTTTTTTTAACCTTCACATAGTATTCTCCAGGTCAGTGATTCTGACCAATTTACTCTTTACGTTTCGATGAAGAACCCAGTAATCTTATGTCACATATTTTTATTTTCATTTTACCTTCCTAGCTACACACTGATATTTACATATTTACTAAATGTTGTTTAACTCTCACTAGTTCACACTGGTTTATTCCATCATTTACTGAAAGGGGAACAGAAGGGAGGACTAGAGTATAGAGAAAAAGGTAAAAAGTCAGGCAAATGGAACACTTTCCTCTGCTCAGACACAGAAAACAACACAAGTAACACATAACAATTCAAGTAATAAACACACAGAAAATCAGAATCCTAAAAATAAAGAGGTCTTAAAAGGTACCTGAGGGGGGCTCAGTGGTAGAGTGCTTGTCTTGGCATAATGAGGCCCTGGGTTCGATTCCTCAATACCACATAAGCAGAAAAAGTTGGAAGTGGTGCTGTGGCTCAAGTGGTAGAGCACTAGCTTTGAGTGACCGTGCTCAGGCCCAGAGTTCAGGCTCCACAATAGACCATAAAAACAAAAAACAAAACAAAAGGTACCTGAGGGACAACCAGTTTCCCAATCCCACTGCTCACTCTCCTGAGTGGTCTTTACTTTTTCTTTACTAAGTAAACTCTTGAGGGGGAAAAAAAAAAACCAAAAAGCACCAAACCAAACCCCTGACACCAAAAAGGTACCTGTAGGTTTTGGCACTGGTGGCTCATGTCTATCCTAATGGCTTCTAGGAGGCTAAGAAAGTCTATGAGACTCTTACCTCCAATTAACTACCAAAAAGCTAAAAAGTAGAGCTGTGGCTCAAGTAATAGAACACCAGCCTTGAGTGAAAAGAGTGGAGGGCCAGTGTCTCAGCTGCTGAGAGAAAATTATCTTCTGTACAAGAAAGGCAACTAGACCCCTCCAGCTTCACAGGAAAGCAGAAAACTGAGCAATGCATGACACAAGGCAAACAAGTGTGCTTCTTCAGCAAGCAAATCTAACAGAAAAACAAAGAGGGAGGAAGCTGAGCATGATGGTATACATATGTTAACACCAGCTCCCAGGGACATCGAGTAGGGTAATCAGTGGCTGAGGCCAGAAGTTAGCAAAACTAGTTACTCAGGAGATTGACATCTAAGGACCATAGTTCAAAGCCAGCCTGGGACAGGAAAGTCCATGAAGATCTTATCTCCAATTACAACAACAACAAACAAAAAAAGTGGGAAATGGAGCTGTGGCTTAAGTGGTAGAGCACTATGCTAGCCTTAAGCAGAAAAGTTCCGGGACAGTGCCTAGGCCCAGAGTTCAAACCCCACAACTGACCAAAAAAAAAAACACAAATAAATTTAAAAAAACAGCTTATCAAAAAAAAAAAAAATTAAGAGTAATGTCAACCAATTGTATAAATGTTTGTGTTGAAGGGTTAAAGTTTTGAGGCAGTGACCACTTGTTGCTTGTTTCTGTCTAGCAGAGCAACACGTGGTGGTAATCCAACCACCTGGTTGATTGTGTGCCTTTATAACCCTGCAAATCCTTAGCTCAGGGCCCTCCTCCTGGGCTCTGCTGTGTTGGAGTGTAGGACCAAGGCCCGAGCTACAGCCCGTTTAAATAAAACAGCTGTAGAGTCTGACTCTCGGTGGTCTTCTTGGTGGGGGTCTTGCGACCTTGGCATAACAGTGTGTGTGTTCACCAGTACTGGGGTTTGAACACATCCTAGAGTTCTTGGCTCATGTTTTCCCATTTAAGGCTAGCATACTACCACTTGAGCTCTATCTCTGTCTCCATCTTTTGGTGGTTAATTGGTGATGAGTCTCACAGATTTTGCTGACTAGAACCTGAGTTCAAGCCCAAAGACAGGCAAAAAAAAAAAAGCATGAAAATAAATTCAACATTGGCTAGTTGGTGATATTAAAGAATTTTTACAATTAAAAATAATTTTAGCTGAATTATGATACTATGGTAATGATTTAGTTCTTTCCTGAGAAAGTGGCTGTGTATCCCAAACTGACTATGAAATCTTTTTTTTTTTTGGTCGGTCGTGGGGCTTGAACTCTGGGCTTTGGCGCTGTCCTTGCGCTCTTTAGCTCAAGGCAAGCGCTCTAACCGCTTGAGCCACAGCACCACTTCCGGTTTTTCTAGTGGTTTACTGGAGGTAAGAGTCTCACGGACTTTCCTGCTTGGGATGGCTTTGAACCATGATCCTTAGATCTCAGCCTCCTGAGTAGCTAGGATTACAGGCGTGAGGCACCAGTGCCCGGCTTTGACTGTGAAATCTTGATTCTTTCCCTAGCTTCCTGAGTGCTTGGATTGCAGACATGGGTCACCATGCTCAGCTTGGTTAAAATGATATGTAGTAGCTGGCCATGAGTGATGCGAAAAGACAAAAGGAATCTGAAATAGAAGAGGAGATCTCAAGGTCTCGGAGAAAATACTGTAATTCCCAACTCATATTAACTTCAACCCTATGGACTGGATGTAGATAGAATTTTTTATTTTTATTTTTTTGGTCAGTCGTGGAGCTTGAACTCTGGGCTTGGGTGCTGTCCCTGTGCTCTTCAGCTCAAGGCCAGCACTCTACCACTTGAGCCACAATACCACTTCTGGTTTTCTAGTGGCTTATTGGAGATAAGTTTCCTGGACTTTCCTGCCCGGGCTGGCTTTGAACTTCGATCCTCAGATCTCAGTGTCCTGAGTAGCTAGGATTACAGGTGTGAGCCACCGGCGCCCAGCCTGTAGATAGAATTCTTACAGTCAATCTTAGTAAGTACTCAAACCCCAAAGGCTAACACTGTCATTCTCACTACAAAGACAACTTGCTTCCAGTCTATTTTCAGTGTTTTTGTAACAGGCCCATGAATTAACTAAAAGCTTAGAGAAAAGCCTGGCATCCCTGCCCTGAGATGAAAAGTGCAGGGATAGTGTCCAAGCCCAGAGTTCAAGCCCCATGACTGACAAAAAAAAAAGTAAATAATGGTCAATTGTGGTGGTCAAAAAAAGTAAATAATGAAGGTTAATTGTGAAGACTTCCAGCTTCTTGGGAGGTATAAATCAGAGAAGTGAAGTTCAGGTTTGCATTGGGGAAAAAGTGTAAGACCTGAAAGCAAAAAAAATGACTGAAAGCCAGGTGCTGGTAGCTCACACATGTAAGCCTAGCTCCTTAGGAAGACAAGATCTGAGGATCATGGTTTGAAGTCAGCCAAAATCTTAACATCATGAGACTTGTCAAAAATTAACCAGTAAAAATAAGGAAGTGGACTGTGGCTCAAGTGGTAGTGTTATATGGGGATTCAATTGTGAGATAGAGAAGCCACATTTTTGGGAGGTAAGCAGAAAAGTCCCTGTAGCTCAAGTGGTAGAGTGCTAGCTTTGAGCAGAGAGGCTTGGGGACAGCACCCAGGCCCTGAATTCAAGCCTCACAACCAACAAAAAATGAAGAACAAAGCAGAGACAGTGTCCAGGACCTGAGCGCAAGTCCCAGGACTGGCACAAAGAAAAAACAAATAGGCTAGGAATGTGACTTAGTGGTATAGTGCTTGCCTAGCATGCATGAAGCCCTGGGTTCAATTCCTTAGTACCACATAAATAGAAAAAGCCAGAAGTGGCAGTGTGGCTCAAGTGATGAGCAAAAAAAGGTCAGAGACAGTGCCCAGGCCCTGAGTTCAGGCCCCAGGACAAAAGAAAAAGAAAAAAAGGAAGACTAAGGTGTGTAACTGAAGTGGTAGAGCACAAGGTCCTGAGTTCAATCCCTAAGCCATCATAAATAAACAAAACAAATGGAGCATATTTGAAGTGTATTTGTGACTTTTCTGAACAGCTGCCACCAAATTTTCCAAAACCACTGTTCCACAATCCATCTAAAGTATTCCCAGTAAATGTTAAACATTTTGGTTTTCTGGTTGTCCATATCTACTTTTGGAAAAACTGTCATTGCACATTTAACCTACTATCGGTATTTCTAATTATCCTTCCTACTTATATTCCCAGCAAATGCATATACTTCTTTTATAAACTTTGAAGTGCTAAACTAATTTTTTACACACTCCCCCTAAATACCTTATTAAAAGGTACAGTAAACTGACAAACCAAATGGGGAAAACCTCACCAAAATATAGTAACTATTACTAGTTTTACTGGTAATGTTCATTCATATATTCCAAAAATATGTGAACTCTGACATGATACAGGATGTTTGCTTACAGACATCAATTTAAGAGTAAATAATCTAACTCTGCAGGGTAAAAATTCTGATCTAGCCGGGCGCTGGTGGCTCACGCCTGTAATCCTAGCTACTCAGGAGGCTGAGATCTGAGGATTGAGGTTCAAAGCCAGCATGGGCAGTTAAGTCCATAAGACTCTTATCTCCAATAAACTACCAGAAAACCGAAAGTGTCACTGTAGCTAAGTGGTAGAGTGCTAGCCTTGAGCTGAAGAGCTGAGGGACAGCGCTCAGGCCCAGAGTTCAAGGCCCACAACTGACACAAAAAATAAATAAAAATTCTGATCGAGAGTCAAAGTATGTGTGTGTCTATATCAGAGCTTGACTGAACTCAGCCTCTCTTACTATTTTCAGGACCGGGCATTGCTACTTGAGCTATGCTGCCAGTGTTAGCGTAATGTCCACCTTTGGTCCTCAGGGCCACCTGAGCTCCTCCCAGCCCTGGAGTTCCTGCCCTGCAGCTGGCCACTCCCTCTCTCTACCCAGACCCACCTGGGCACCCACCTACCTCACTTCCTGCCTCCAGACCCTCCTGCTACCTGCATAGGGACAGGTGCCAAATGGGAAATATGGCCCCACTAATAAACTTTGTAATAATCTTTCTCCTGTGTCTGCCTGCCTCCGGTGGTCCCCTGGGATGGACGTGAAGGATCCTTTCAGCCAGTTCAGGCATTTTGCTAATTGGAAGTAAAAGTCTCTCAAACTTTTCTGCCTGGCCTGGCTTTGAACCATGTTTCTCAGATCTCAGCTTTGTGAGTAGCTAGGGTTTCAGGCGTTAGCCACCAGTGCCCTAAAGATTTAACTTTTATCTAGTGAAATTGAAATATGGATATAGTGGGCCTAAGTAGTGCCATTTGGTCCTCACGCTCCTGGCATCTTCACAGATGATGAGGGCTTTACACCCGGTTCCCCAAACCCTAGAGGTGAAAAAGGTCATTCTCTACATTGCAGATCTATTAAAGTTTTGCCCCAGATAACCCTTGACTGGCCCTGACCGGTGCCCTGGTTTGCTTTGCTTAAGTATAACACTTTATTAAGTTTCGCTCTCCACTCCAATCATGTGATTTTTGCTTTATTTGCTTTCGAGGCTGCAGGTTCTCTTGGACTCGAGTCCACTAGCAGACTGCTGATTCCGCCTCTCAAAATGTGGCTTCCATCTGGCTGAGTGAATTCCCCGACTGAACAAAGTAGCGCCTGGAGGTTTTTCTGAAGAGCATTGTTAAGGGCCCCCTGACACTGCTAGGCAGACGGACCGAAAGGGGAGCAGCAGCATCGGCGTCATGTGGCAGTGACCCAGCACCGGCGAAGGAGGCGCGAGGGGCCGTGCCCGGCGTCTGAGGATGAAGGACGGCCTCGGGTGTACCGGCAGATTACAGCCCTCGGCTGAGGGGACAGCGCCGGGGGTTTCCGGCGGAGCAAAGACCCTCGGTCCGACAACGCGAGCCTAGCGGCGGCCCGACGGCACAGTCGCGCCCCGGAGTCACCGGGGCCGCCGCCTACGGAGGGGACCGGCGGGTTGATGGCGTCTGGGTTCGCCTGTGGGAGACGCCCGGCGCCCGCCCGGCTCCCCGTCCGCGGCGGCGGCGGCAGCTCCGGCCCGGAGCGGGGCCCGGCCCGCGGGCCGCCTGGGGAGCCGGTCGCAGGGTGGCCCCGGAACCCGCCCGTCGGGGCGTAGACCACGAGCGGCCGCGCAAGGAAGCCCGGGTGGCCACGCCGGGGCCGCGGCGCTCCGGGCCCTCGGGAGCGCGCCCGAGGGCCCCTCCCGCCCCGAAACTCACCTCTCGGGGCTCCCGGGAGTCCACGCGACCGTACCCGACACGTCAAACCCCCTCGCGCTAACCAGCAACGCAGCTTCCGTCTGCGGGAGGAAGTGACGTCACAAGAAAGCCCTGTCCTCCCGGGAGTGAAAGCCGCCGCTGCGGAGACAGGAAGTTGGAGAGGGTGGGCGGCCGGAAACCCAGTGAACCGCGCATGCTCTGATAGAATTCGGGTCCCGGGCGAGGGCGTTTCCTCTCTACCACGAAGGGAGGTTGAGTCACGGAACGCGTCGGTGCCTCCGGACCGCGATGGGCTGAGATGTGAGGCAGGGTCCCCACGCTGCGGGCGCCGACCTTCGGCAACCTTCGCGTGAGTGCGCTCGCGGAAAGCGCCGGAGACGCGGCCTCCGCGCCTCGGCTCCGCCCACGGGGGCGCGGGAGGAGTGCGGGCTGCGGCGGGGACGGCGCGGGCGAACCTCTCGAGGCGCGTGGATTCCCGCAGGTGGACAGACACCCAGCGTGAATCTGCTTTTGACCGCGGGAGGATGTAGGTGTGAGCTGTTGGAAGCCGTCAGTGAGGACGGGATGTCCCCGCTGGCCTGGAGGACGCGCCAACACAGCTGCAGAGCTTCGATCCGAGCTTTCCACTTACAGCAGCTCACCTTACCTGGTGTGCTTTTCACGGAGTCTAGGCTTTGGGACGTGCTTCATTAACTATTACTTAAACTCCACGGAATCCTATGCTGTCTTGGTCTCGTCCTTCTCCGATGCCCAGTTCCCTTCCCTGTAGTGGGGTTGTGTCCCATAATCTCTTATATAGCCACACATACACATTTTAACCGGGATTCTCCCGATCTCAGGGTAAGATCTCTTTTTATCATGAGTTTTCTGTTGTGTGTGTGTTTTGTTGTTGTTCTTGGGGCTTGAACTCAGGGCCTGAGCGCTGCCCTTGAGATCTTTTGCTCAAGGTGAGTGTTCTACCACTTAAAGCCACAGCTCCACTTCCAGTTTTCTGGTGGTTAATGGGAGGTTAAAAGTCTTAAGAGGAAGTGACTCTGTGGCTCAAGTGGTAGAGTGCTTGCCTTGAGCTGAAGAGCTGAGGGACAGTGTGCAGGCCCAGAGTTCAAGCCTCACAACCGACAAAAAAAAAAAAAGTCTGGAGACTTTCCTACCCTGGCTGGCTTTGAACATTGATACTCCCTGAGTGGCTAGGATTACAGGTGTGAGCACCAGTGCCTGGCTTCTTTTTAGCATGTTCACAAACCTGTTACAGAGTTGACCCTAAGGTCTTCACCCAATAGGTGTATCATTGTATATTTTAATTTTACCTTCACCTCTTTACACTAAATCCAAAGCAGAATAAGATTATTTAATATCACTAAAGACATCTGTAGATTGTTAGCTTGAAAGTTTGGGTTTTTTTTTTCTTTTTGGGTGTTTTTTTTTCTTTATGGTGTTGAAACATCAAACATAGGGTGTGAAATATGCTAAGCAGGAACTACACCCCTCAGCTACACTGTCAAGTCCTGAAAGTGTTTGTTTAGCAGAGAACAACTGGTGTTTTATTTTTTAGGTGCAAGTACTAAGGCTTGAGTTTAGGGCCCGTGTTTTTACTTTGGCCTTTTTGCTCTACTGTTGCTCTACCAATTGACTTAAATTTCTACTTCTAGCTTGTAGCTGGTTAATTGGAGGTAAGACTCGCTTGGATTTGTCTACTTTTAAACCTCAACTTCTGAGTAGTTTAGGATTATAGGTATGAGCCTACCAGTGCCCAGATAACCACAGGTTTTTGCTGTTTTAACCATTGTTTCTTAAAAAAAAAAAAAAAAGCACTAAATTCAGATGAGTCCCTCAACAAATACATGAGATCTTATTAATCTTTTTTTTTGGGGGGGGGGGTCCAGTCGTGGGGTCTGAACTCTGGGCCTGGGCGCTGTCCCTCAGCTCTTCAGCTCAAGGTTAGCGCTCTACCACTTGAGCCACAGCGCTACTTCCGGCATTTTTCTTTTTGCTTATGTGGTGCTGAGGAATCAAACCCAGAGCCTCATGCATGCAAGGCAAGTTCTCTACCACTGAGCCACCTTCCCAGCTCAATCTTTTTTTTGGTCAGTTATGGGGCTTGAACTCAAGGTCTGGGTGCCTTGAGCCTCTTTGTGCTCAAGTCTAGCACTCTACCACTTGAACCATAGTGTCATTTCTGGTTCTTTTGAGAGGTTAATTGGAGATGAGTCTGTCTCAAGGGGACTTTTCTGCCTGGGTTGCCTTCCAACAGCTAATCTTACTTTTTTTTTTTTTTGGGTCCGGTCATGGGGCCTGAACTCTGGGCCTGAGCGCTCGCTGTTCCTCAGCTCTTCAGCTCAAGGCTAGCGCTCTACCACTTGAGCCATAGCGCCACTTCCGGCTTTTTTCTTTTTGCTTATGTGGTGCTGAGGAATCGAACCCAGGGCCTCAGGCATGCAAGGCAAGCGCTCTACCACTGAGCCACCTTCCCAGACCTAATCTTTTTAAAATGCTTTCTCTCTGGGTTGGGAAGGTGGCTTAGTGGTAGAGTGCTTGCCTCGCATGTATGAATTCAGCCCTTGGTTCCGTTCTTTAGTACCACATACACAGAAAAGGCCAGAAGTGGCACTGTGGCTCAAGTGGTAGAACTCTAGCCTTGGGCAAAAGAAACTCAGGGACACTCAGACCCTGAGTTCAAGCTCTGGGCTGGCAAAAAAAATAAAAATTAAAAAAACCAAAATGCTTCCTCTCCACCTGTTGTGACAAAATCTGCCCAGCTTCACTGTGAACGAAAGGCTGCTGTTTCTTTGCCATCAATCCTTTTACAGTGATGCCATGCACTACCTCAAGAACTGTTCTTTTACTTCCTAGACAGAAATCTGGACTTGAGGTGTAGAGGGGCTCTGTGGTAGAGCACTTGCCTAGCAAGCTGAGGCCCTGAGTTCAAAGAAGCCCTTACTTCCCCTTTCAGTATTTCACTCTTCCTCAGCCTGACCCTCTGACTTCCCCCCACCTCATTGTTCTAAAAGGTACTTGCTTGAATGTCACTAGTTCACGATGAAAACCCTGGCTACTTACAGTTTAATACGTACCAATTAAATGTAACTAGTGAAATCAATTCAATGGTGGTTCACTATTCACAAATCCCTTGCTTTCTCTATTTTATAAGCTGGTAGAATGAAGTAGTTTTTTGTTGTAAAATCGTATTTAAAATGCTGCAGGAAAAAAGCTCAACTTGAAAACCAAATATATTGCAATGCATTTTAGTTTCCATCATTCATGTATTAAGTAAATATTTAGTGAGTGTTAGCTTTTCCCTCAAGACTATTTTTAGGCACTGGAGATGTAGCAGGGAAAAAAGAATGCAAGCCAGGCACTGCTTGCTCACGCCTGTAATCCCAGCTGCTCAGGAGGCCAAGATCTGGAGGATTGAAGTTCAGAACCAGCTTTGTTGTCAACTGTGACCAAAGTCACAAGCTTGGGGCACACATGTATGCACATATACACACACAGAGAACCACCACCAGCTAAGGAAAAAAATCTGAGACTTCAACTCCTCCTTAACAAGTAAAACAAAACAAAAACAACAAAACACACAAAACAGACTAGTGTAACAAAGCCAACAGAGTGGATAATCGTGGCAACTGGTTTTAGAAGTGGTACAAGTCAGGTGCTGGTGACATACTCCAGGAAGCTGAGATATAAGGCTCGAAAGAGCAGGAAAGTCCATGAGACTCCAATTTTAAAAATACACTAAATTTAAAAATCTATACTGTAATTACACAGCTGAGTGCTAGGAAGGCATAGCCTTTAACTGGTTTCAGTCTGGCATTCTTTCAAGTTAACATTTCAGTGTTTTTGGTTTTTTTGGTCAGTCATGGGCTTGAAGTCAGGGTCTGGGTGCTTTGTGTGAGTTTTTCCGCTCAGGGCTAAGTGCTTGACCACTTTCAGCCAGAGGGCCAATTCCAGTTTTCTGGTGGCTCATTGGAGATAAGGATCTCATGGACTTTCTTGCCCCAGCTGACTGAACTGTGATCCTCCCTTTTGAGTTAGCTAGGATCACAGCGGGAGCCACCAGTTCCTGGCATATTTCATTTTCTTTCCATTAGAAATTAGATTCCTATTCCATCCAAGCATCCTTCAGCTCCAGGAGGGGTGGTGCTATGGTGGAAGGGAATGTTTCTGCCTCATGCTTTTGTACTGGATGTGTGTGCTAAAGATCCTTTATAATCTTCACTCACCCACGGTGGATAGGAAGATATACCAAGGTGTTTAGGAGCAAGTTCCCTCCTAAAAACTTAAGTCTGTACTTTTTCTTCTTTTTCCAAATGGAAAGACAGTGGTGTGCTGATACACAAATCAATTTGGGACAAAACATGTTTACAAAGGATTAAGCAAAAATTGGTATAGCATGTGAATTACATTACATGGAGATTCCTTGGTTAGATGTGGAAGGGAGAGTAAGGAATGAAAGGTAAGAGAAAGGCCCAGAGTATTTTCACTTGTTCTTTCTAGACTTTTTAGTAAGGGAGTTTCCAGAAGGACACTACATATTAATAGCAGCATTTAGGGGAAAAAAGGCTTTGTGGTTATTGGGACTAAGTAGACACTGATTTGTAGACTAAGTAGACACTGATTCATCTGTCCCAGATGAATTGGGAACTGTGCATACAGTCGTTAGAAGTATCCAGGTAAAAATGGAAGCTAATGTCTTTTTTTAATTGACAAAAATCAACAGAATTTTGTGGCCACAATGTCCTGCCACAACCACTTCTGACATTCAAACGTGAGCTATAAGAAATGATTTCTTCTGGTATTTCCACTTTATATACGTAGGGATTTCTACACTGAAATAGTTTTATTCATATTACCACTACGTACTCAGTTTTTGGAGACAAACACCTTGGTTCAAATTCATGAACCAGTATAGGCTAGAGATACACAGTCAAGTAAAGATGCCCTCATGTTCAATCAAGGATGCGCACACATCATTCAGTTTCTTCTCTGAACATCATACTCAAGTACTTTACTAGAGTCACTAGCTCTGGGTTTCCCCCACATGCCTCAATTTGTTTATAGGCTTTAGATTCAAGCTCTCTAAGAGTATTCCGAGTGTATTCAAAAGAACCTACATCCTCAAGATAATGCACACAATATTTTTTAATATCTACGTTTTCTGTTCTCTGGCGCAAGATGTTCTGCACCTGGGTACTTTCAGGCCTGGACCAAATAGCGTGAATGGTAGGGAAGGAGAACTTCCCCTCTGTTAGGTCCTCACAGAAACTCTTGTTTTCGGTATATTCTTTGGATGATAGATTAGCATAATCATCTCTGATTTGGAAAAAGAGCCCAAGTGTATTAAGCAGTGGCTTTAAATCTTCTTTATAGTCGGAGAACAACTGCATGAGACCTACTGCTAATCCAAACAGTCCACCTGTCTTCTGCAGGACCATAGCTTTATATTCATCTTCAGTGGGACAAGTATAAGTGTCCCTCCAGTAAATATCAAGGCCCTGTCCCTCATGGAGCTCCAAAAGCTGGCGGGTAAAAATCTTCACTGCATCTGGGTGATCCAGGGTTAAAACCTTCTCCAAGCCAAGGAAATACACATAATTGGCAGAATTGATGACAGATGGAATTCCATAGATGCTGTGTGCCACTGGAAAGCCACGTCGGAGCTTGGAGTTGTCTTCGATATCATCAATGAGTAAACTGGCATTATGTAACATTTCTGTAACTTCAATGATAATCTAAAATGGAAAAAAAAATTTCACCTTATTTAATCAACAATTTCACTTTTTTTTGGTTGGCTGTGGGGCTTGAACTTGGGACCTGGGCACTGTCCTTGGGCTCTTTTGCTCAAGGCTAGTGCTCTATCACTTTAAGCCACAGTACCATTTCCAGTTTTTTCCTGGTTCATGGACTTTCCTGACCAGGCTGGTTTTGAATTGTAATCCTACAATTTCAGCCTGTAGCCAGGCTGAAGCCAGGGTTATAGGCATGAGCCACCAGTGCCTGGCTTTGATTTCACAATATTCCAAAATTTATGCTTAATGATTTATGCTTAACAGATTAAAATGTCTCAGTTGTCTTTAAATTTTCACAACTAATAATAATTTACCAGGTTCAAGATAATATACTGTGCCATGTATGATGGCATACACCCATAATCTCAACTACTTGGGAGGCAGAGATCAGGAGAATAACTAAAAACTTAGTGAGGCCCTCATCTCAAAGAAAAAAAAAATCCTGGCTACATAGCAAGTAGATTGGAGGAAGGGTTTGAGAGCAGTCTGGGCAAGATAAAAGCAATACCTCAACCACTGAATTCAGAGCTGGGCACAATGAAGCAAGCCAGCTATTTGGAAAGCATAAATAGGGGATTGTGGTCCAAGTAGGTCAAGCAAAAATCAAGATCCTACTAGAAAAATAGGGCTGAAAACCAGCAGGAGTGGTTCATGCCTATAATCCTAGCTACTCAAGAGGCATAGATTTCGGAACTTTGGCTCAAAGCCTGTGTGGGCAAACAATTCCAAGAATTTTTTGTTGTTGTTTTTGGTTGGTTGTGGGGTTTGGGCGCTGTCCCTGCACTCTTGAGCCATAGAGTCACTTCCAGTTTTCTAGTGGTTTATTGGAGATAAGAGTCTCACAGAGTTTCCTGCCCTGGCTGGCTTTGAACTGTAATACTCAGATCTCAGCTTCCTGAGTAGCCAGGATTACAGGCATGAGCCACTGGCGCCCGGCCCAAGAGATTCTTATACAGATAATCACCAAAGAGTCAAGTGACAGTGGCTCATGCTTGTAATCATAGTCGGAGATCTGTAAATCCCAGTTCAAAGCCAGCCTGCACAGGAAAGTCAGGAGACTCATCTTCAATTAACCACCAAAAAACAGGAAGTGGAGATGTGGTCCCTAGCTAGAGTTCTAGGGACCAACAGGTCCTAAGTTCAAGCCCTGGTACTGGCATTAAAAAACAAAAGCCAGGCTGGGTGTCATGGCTCATGCCTGTAATCCTAGCTACTCAGGAGGCTGAGATCTGAGGATCGAGGTTCAAAGCCAGCCCAGGCAGGAAAGTCCATGAGACTCTCCAACGAACTTCTCAGAAAACTGGAAGTGGTGCTGTGGCTCAAGTGGTAGAACCCCCACCTTGAGCTAAAAAGCTGTGCGATTGTGCCCAGGCCATTCAAGCACCACAACCAAAAAAAAAAAAAAAGGTCAGACCTGGAGCTCAAGTAGTAAGGTACAGGCCTTGAATGGAAAAAAACCAAGTGACAGTACCAGTCCCTAAATTCAAGCCTCAGTATTGGCAAAGAGAAAAACAGAAAAGGGCTGGGACTTGGCTAGTAAGAGGAAGATCTTGAGTTCAAATCTCAGTAATGACAAATAAATAAAATGAATAAAAAGAATTGTCTAATTCGGGCTGGGAAGGTGGTTCAGTGGTAGAGCGCTTGCCTTGCATGCATGAGGCCCTGGGTTCGATTCCTCAGCACCACATAAGCAAAAAGAAAAAAGCCGGAAGTAGCGCTGTGGCTCAAGTGGTAGAGCGCTAGCCTTGAGCTGAAAAGCTGAGGACAGCGCCCAGGCCCAGAGTTCAGGCGCACGACCGGACCCCCCCCCCCCCCCCAAAAAAAAAAAAAAAAAAAGAATTGTCTAATTACCTGTAATTTGTCTTCTGGGACTTTCAGCCAATGATTAAATGCCTGTGAAAGTTTGGTTCTTACTTGTTTACCTGTAATTAAAAAATAAAACCTGACAATAAAATATTTTAATTACAAGGTATTAAAAAAGTCCTGCAAAACTGTTTTGACTTGACAAATATGCCTTATGAAATCATTATCTACAGCAGATTTCTTTCTTCGACTTGATACACACAACCTCAAACCCATCTGATATTCACATTCTAGTGTATAGCCTCTTAAAATTAGGACAGGTAAGACAGATTTTAAATCTTAGTATCAACACTTTTGGAATGGAATGAGTACTTTTTAAAAACATGGTAGATTATACCAGTTTAGGCACAATTAATCAGCACTCTTAGCACTGTTTCAGAAAAATAAAATTTTTGTATGTGCCATTTCTGGGGCTTGGACTCAGGGCACAGCCTGAGCATGGTCCTGAGCTTCTTTTGCTCAAGGCTAGTGCTTTACTAGTTGAGAAACAAAACAGAACCCAGGGCTTTGTACATACTGGACAAGTATTTTAATCACATGTTCTACAATCCCAGCTATTTATTTTTTTTTTCATATGTATCACTATTTTTATTGTTATTGTATAGGTGATACATAAAGGGGTTACAATTACATAAGTGAGGAAATGAGTACATTTCTTTTTCAACAGTGACACCCTTTCCCTTTCTCCTAGTTTTTCCCTCCCAAACCTTCTTCCCTACAAGTTGTATAGTCCATTTTTCTTTCTTTTCTTTTTTTTCCCCTGGTCTTGGGGCTTGAACTCAGGACCTGGGCACTGTCCCTGAGCAAATTCTTTTGCTCAAGGCTAGCACTCTACCACTGGAGCCACAGCACCACTTCCCGCCTTTTCTGTGTATGTGGTGCTGAAGAATCAAACCCAGGGTTTTATGCATGCTGAGCAAGCAGTCTACCACTAAGCCACAGTTCATTTTCAACACAGTATCTAGTGAGTATCACTGCTGCATTTGTTCACCCTTTGTTCTACCATTTCTAAACTTACAAACAAGACAAAAGATATATGTATCACTTTAAATAATAGAAAACCTCAAGAATTGGTTAAGTCTTAACTTTTTTTTTGTTAATATCTGAATAAATGACCTCAGTCTGAAAACTGCCCTGTACTGGTAACAAATAAACAGTTACCTGGTAATTGAAGCAAGTACTTATAGGGCTCTAGGAGAATTCTCTGGGCTGTTTCTTGTGTCTTCTCCATTGTTTTTTAGGTTTCAAAGCTGACCTGTCAAAACAAACATGAGGTTGGAAATGTTGCTCAGCTGGTAAAGTGCCAGCCAATGAGCTAAAGCCTCAGATACCCACTTCAGTCTTGGACAAGAAAGAAAAGAACAAACATAAAGATGCTCTCATGAACAATCAAAATTATCTTTAGATGTCATAATGGCAAAGAATCTGCATGTTATGAAAAAGTAGACTGATTTGTTTATTTATTTTTTGGGGACTAGTCATGGGGCCTGAACTCTGGGCCTGGGCACTGTCCCTCAGCTCTTCAGCTCAAGGCTAGTGCTCTACCACTTGAGCCACAGTGCCACTTCCGGCTTTTTTCTTTTTGTTTATGTGGTGCTGAGGAATTGAACCCAGGGTCTCAGGCATGCAAGGCAAGCGCTCTACCACTGAGCCACCTTCCCAGCCCCAAAGTAGACTGATCTAAAGAGTTGTTTTTGTTGTTTTTTTGGGCAGGTGGATGCTGGTACTGGAGCTTGAACTCGGGGGCCTTGCACCTTAGCTCAGTTTTTTTGTCCAAGGCTGGTGGTTCTACCACTTGCGCCACACTTCCATTTCTAGCCTTTTCTCAGATAGGTGGAAAAGTTAAGATTTGTCTGCCTGGGCTGAATTTGAACTGTGATCCTCAGATCTGTTTCCTGAGTAGCTAGGATTACAGGTGTGAGCCATTGGTACCTGGCTGAAACCCATCTTTTGGAGCCCAGTCATCATCTGAGTCTGCTATCATCAGTCTCATGGACAAGACTAGGAATTTCAGTACTGTTATTCCTTCTGGTATTAATTTCTCATGGGGCTAGAGGCTTAGCTCAGTTGGTAGAGCACCAGCCAATGAGCAAAAGGGTCAGGTACTAAGTTCAAGTTCCAGTCTTGATAAAAATAATTTCTCTAATTATTACTGCTGGCATTCCATTTTACCAGCACAATTAAAAGCTCAGAAAAGCCCAGACTACACAACCTAGTGAGAATTAGGTATATAATGTTCCTGTTTCTTAGTACAGAAACAATGTAAGGGTAAAAGGTAGGAACCACTGTGTTTCTATTATGTACTAGTTCCCCCTCCACCCCGAAGATGTCTAGTATGCTAACAGAAGAACAACAGAATTTCTCCCTTATCTGTGCACTGCTAGGTAAGGACAAAGGATAGTAAGTAATAACACAGGTGCTTTGCAGCTTCTCTGCAGCCTAAACATCTCATGAGGCAAAGAAACCTTAAAGTACAATGAAAGCTGTGATTCTTCTTGGAAAAACCAAAGTGCACATCTGTGTGTCTCCTCACAGATATATGCAGGCAACAGTACTATACATGTAACTTCTTGGGTCATGCTGTCCCTTACTCCTAAGTGTCCCTCAGATTTATTTAACCCTTTAATGCCAAAGATTCATTTCATGCAATCATAGGCTAAGACACAAATCCCACTACCTCTTAAGGCAGATTACAATGGATGTAAGGCACGAAGCAGGTAGTTTAAATTACTTTTAGGACTGAAAAACATATGCACACTCATAGGGCCGTTTTTTCCTCTTTCTCTGGTCAATAATAAAGCTTGAACTTCAGGCTTAGACTTTTTACCTGACTTCTTCATTCACAGTTGGTGCTCTACCACATCTCCACTTTTTTTTTTCTTTTTTTTTTGGGTCCGGTCGTGGGGCCTGAACTCTGGGCCTGGGCGCTGTCCCTCAGTTTTTCAGCTCAAGGCTAGTGCTCCACCACTTTAGCCACAGTGCCACTTCCAGCTTTTTTCTTTTTGCTTATGTGGTGCTGAGGAATCGAACCCGGGCCTCATGCATGCAAGGCAAGCACTCTACCACTAAGCTACCTTCCCAGCCCCAACATCTCCACTTCTTGATGGTAATTAACCAGCAAAGTTGGAGATAGGAGTCTCTCCCATCTGTCAGCCAGTTGGCTTTTAAACTTGAACCTCAGATCTCAACCTTGTGAGTAGTAGAATTACAGGGATGTGGGCTGAGGTAAGGTCTTTATGTGCAGTCAAGACTGGATGCAAACTCAAAATGTAATGTAGTCAAGGCTGGATAGAGCTTCTCCAGCTTCCTAAAGTCTGGTATCACAAACATATGCCACAATGCCTGGTTAAAAAGCCTGTTTTCTATCATCGGTTCTTGCTGATTATGGCAATAATCCTAGTAAAGTGGAACCCTCACCAAAGGAAGTTATTTCAGCAATATAAATTCAGAAAGAAACATTCCATATGGAATATATCTACATTTGCATTGACTAGCAAACGATATTAAGAATAATACAAAGGGAAGAAGCTATAAAATACTTGGAAGTAATCCAAATTACAATTTAGGAACTTGTTATTTTACTGCCTTAACTTCTGATGTGTTTTAGGGTGTCAAAAGAAAAGAAACTTGGGAGAATTGCACAACAGTTCAAGGCCAGACTGGGAAAAAAGTTAAGAGATTCTATCTCAAGGAATGTGTGTTGTAATCCCTGTTAACACAAGAAGTATAGACTGGAGGACTTGTCGGAGACCATCCTAGCCAAAAAATATCACGTGGAGCACTTGCCTTGCATGCATGAGGCCCTGGGTTCGATTCCTCAGTACCACATAAGCAGAAAAAGCTCGAAGTGGCGCTATGGCTCAAGCAGTACAGCGCTCGCCTTGAGCTGAAGAGCTAAGGGACAGCGCCCAGGCCCAGAGTTCAGGCCCCACGACCCACCAAAAAGAAAACAAATTAGTGTGTCAGTAACGGGCAGCCTCCAGGACACAGCCCGAGCTTTGGCGGATGCGGTGTGACCCCAAACGCCATTCCGGAATCCGCACAGACGCCAGGGCGCCGGGGCCGAGTGGCGGGACCCACCACCGCGTCCTGAGTCTTCCCGAGCACGCGCCGGTCCCCGCTCACCCCGGCGGCGGGCAGACACCGCCCCGCCCTGGGGACGGACGACCGCCCTTGGTTCCCTAGACGTAGACAAATCGGGGTCGGGCGAACGAGCGACCGAGAGCCCGAGGCTCCGACTGCCCCACCTAGGAAGTCCCGCGGCCGCGTGCACGCTCAGCGCGGACCTAGGGCCCCGCCGACCCCGGCTCCCGAGGCGTCATCCAGTCCTCCGCGGGAAGCGTCCGGTCACCGTCTCACGGCGGGCCAGGAGACACACCCGCGTCCTCCCCGCTACCGGCCCCACCCCGCCGCCCGCCGTCCTCACCTCGCCAGCCTCGGACCCCAGGCTTCCATGCTCACCCCGCTCACCCCACACCGCTCCGAGGCGGGGGCCGCCGGGGCCGGGCTCCTTCCCGCCCTCCTCCCGCCGCCGCGAGGGCCGTCGGGGCGCGCAGGGCGCCGCTACTTTCTCAAAGGGACAAGTCTGACTTCAGAACCACGAGGGAGACGAGAGTCCCCGGCGGGGCGCGCAGGGGCGCGGCGTCCCGCGGCCCTAGCTCCCGCTACGGGCGTCCAGCTCGCCCGCATCGCTCAGCCGTCACTCCCGCTTCCGCCGCAGCGGTCCCTGAGCCGGGTCAGCATCCGGGTCCTCTCACTTCCCCCACACCTCTCTTTTTTCTCCCCCCTCCCCCCCCCCACCGCATCAGCCCCATCCCCGCCTTTTCCCATCCGGGTCCCCCTCCGCCGCCGCCGCCGCCGCCGCCGCCGCCGCTCACGGTTCCACGATGATCTCACGACTTCACGTCGCCGGTCCAGGAGTAGCAGCGCCCAGGATCAACTTCCCACTTTATAGTTCAGCCCACGGCTCCTTCCGACGCCTACATGAATCCCACCCCTTACTTCATCACAGCACTCTCCGCCCTCAGCCGCCCGCGACGCCGCATAACTCGGTACTAGAAAATGCGCCATCCCGCTCACACTGCGCAGGCGTCGTCGCCGCCTCCCCCGCTGCCCGGGGCTCCGCCCTCTCGCCCTCCCCTTTCCGACACACGCAGGCGCCGTGGCATGATGGGTGTTGCAGTTCTACTCGGCGAGGACCTGCCCCCCGGCCCGAGGAGATGGACTGCATTACCCAGAAAGCCTTGAGGCGTAACTTTCTGTTTCCATAGAACTGGTGGGAAAATGGCGTCGTTGTTTGTATCAGACGAGCCAATAGGATTAGGGCACAGGCGGGCTCTACCGTACCTTAGCCAATCCCAGATCGCCTGAGAGGCCATCCGGGAAAGAGGGAGGGGAGGGGAGAGAACCTAGGGGAGGGGAGAGAGAGGGAGGGGGCGCCGAGCTGGAGGGGGAAGCGATGTTTGCCCGTCAGTCGAGTCCGGAGTGAGGAGCTCAGGCGCCTGAGCGGAGGCAGAGTCTCGAGCCCGAGCTTGCTGCCACCCCGGCCGGCGCCTGGACCTTGGCCCGGAGAGAGCCGCAGAGGGCCCGGTGCCGCGTCCCCCGGAGGGCAGTGCGCCCGGGGCCCGGACCTCCGTCCGGGAGGGATTTTTCGTCGTCCCCCTCCCCCCGCGAGGGAGACCGAGCGGCCGCCAAACAAAGGTACCAGCCACCGCCGCGGGAGGAGGAGGAGCGGAGCCGCCGCCGCGGCCGCCGCTGGACCCCCGCCCCCGCCCCGTCGCCCCCCGGTCGGCTGGTGTGGGGGGAGGCAAGCGGGGACTCCGGACGTGCGGCGCTCGGACCTCGCTTCCGCGGAAGGTAGGGCCGCTTTCCTGGGTGCTCGCCGTCCCTTCGAGGGGACCCCTCCGACCCGGCCGCCGAGCGGGGGCCCGAGGGCCGCGGGGCTGTCGCGGCGCCCAGAACCTGGGGAGCCCCGGTCCGCCGCGGCCGCTCGGTCCGCGTCGCGGCCTCGGCCGGGCCCGGGCGGACGGGGGGAGGGGGGAGGAGGCTCCCCGGCGGTGTCCTCCCCCGGAGTCTCGGACGTCGGCCCTCTGCCCCTCCCCCGAGCCCCCGGCCTCCCCGCCGCGGCCCCCGGGCCCGCCCGTCGGCCGAGCTGCCGCGGGGTGCGCGGCTCGTGGGGGCGGACGGCGGCGCCCCCGGTGAGGCCGCGCCGGACCCCGCGCTGCCTCGCGAGTTTCTTCTGACAGAAATGGCGTCATCGCCGGGGACCGGGAAGCCCGTCGGGTCGCGACAATGGGGCGAAGAGCGGCGGCCGTGCGGGTGGAGGGTGCGCGGGGACGGCGCGGCGCGGGCGGCTCCGGGGCTGACGGCCCGACGCGACGTCCTCTGCGCGGCGCGGGCCGGGCCGGGCCCGGGGCCCCGTCCGCCCCCGACGACGAGGGAGGCCCGCAGCGCTGACCCCGTGCCTTTTGTTCCCCTCCAGGTGCGGGTGAAGCCGGCGTGAGCGAGAGCTTCGCGGCCGCGGAGTCGCCATGAAGGTAAGGTGGCCCGCGGAGCTCGCGCCTCGGCGGCGGCGGGAGCGGACTCAAGGGCCCGGCCGCGGCGACCCCGCGCCCCGGGAGTCGGCGTGGAGTCGGTGGGGCGTCGCCCCGCGCGCGGCGGCCTCCCGCGGAGGGGGAGCCAGGTAGCGGCGCCCATCGAAGCGCTTTCAAGCTCCACAAGGAAAAGCAGATCGGGCGACCCGGCCCGGCCTGGCGAGCGCGGTGCCGGGCGTCGGTGGCCGGCTGGGACGGGAAGAAACCGGGCGGGGGCGGAGGGGGGCGGGGGCGCTACCGTGAAGTTGCGGTAGAAACCGTTCTGATGGTCGCCAAAAGGCCCGTCTTAGTTGCCACGATCTTAAGAGAATTTTTATGGTCTCGACGCACTGGAGAGATGCGAGGTCACCGTGGTTCCCCGAGTGTGCGGGGCAGGGTGGTGCGGTTCCGTTCCCCCGCATCGGTCCGCGGGGTCTGCTCCTGACCTCGGCGCCGCTGCATTGTGTGGGTGTGGGGAAGCCCAGGGCCGGCCGCCTCCGAGCTGGCGGTGCTTGGAGGCCCGAGCCGGGCCAGAGCTCGCGAGCGGAAGACATGGCAGCAGTGCAGTACAGGTGGTTGTTTTTCACTCGGGGGGGAGTCAGTCAGTGAACGCCGGCTTGCTTGCTAACACCCCGGGACTGAAAGGCCAGGCTCGAGGGCGGCCATGCTCCTGTTTATCTTGCCGAAAGTTAGACTGTAACGTGGTTTTTTGTTTTTTGGTTTTTTTTTATCCATTATGAATTCAGAAGTGGTAGAAAAGAGCATGCTCACGTCTATGGAAAAGCAGCAAGCACACCATTAGAATGTAAATGTCACCTGTCTTTGACAGTTCCTTAAAACCATGTTTTTAAAAGTATTTTTTTCTCTTCAGACTCTGTACTTTTATAGTGCAGTAGTTAAAGACTCATTTGTAACGTTTGCTTCCGTGGAAGAAAGGAAAAGGTGAGGCCACCTCCCCATTTAATCTAGTATGTACAAAATACTCGAATCCGCAGTGTGCAAGGTGCTTTTCCTTTTGAGTTAGGAGTGCTCGAGACTGCTTGAAGTTTATATCTGTGTGTCTTTCTATCTGGCTTTCTTCTAAGTGAAAACACACAGTATTGGTTTCAAATAGGAATCTTTTTTCTTAGTCACAAATGCTACCAGATACTCCTGCCCACAGCTTAAAGCAGTGAAGTGAGTTTATTAGAAAAAGTTTTACATCCGCCTTGGTGTTAGATGAAAATTTCTTAAAGGTTGGGTTCAGTGATACACAAGTTCAGAAGCTAAGTAAATATTTGGAATAAATGTAATTTCACACAGTTCACATTGTAATGCCTGACACATCTTGGATTCTCTTTAAATGTTTGGCTGAAAGAGTTGTAGTAAGTTTAAAGGTATCTTAGATTTTTTTTTCTGTTTTAAAAACTTGTCTGTTTAAAAAATGAAAGTCAGTTGGAAACTTTAACCTTAAAAGTTTCGTGGTATTAGGCAAATTTTGGTATCATCTTAGATCTACTAATTTTAAGTACTTACAATTTCTGTTCTTACTGTCCTAAAAAAAAAAAAATCTTGTGGGGTGCTGATTGCTGGTGCCTGTGATCCTAGCTACACAGTTTGAAACCAGCCTGAGTAGAAAGTCCTTGACAAGACTCTTTATCTCCAATTAACCAACAAAAAGCCAGAAGTGGAGATATGGATCAACTGGTAGAGCAATATGAGTGGGAAAAGCTAAGTTAGAGGCAGAGGCCTTGAGTTCAAGTGCAAGCAATAGATAGTTCTCATATTTAGTTATATTAATAAAAGGAGTTTGTTGAAACAAATTCCCATCTTTATGAAGAATTTTCTGTTGCTGTTAAATATAGCAAGGCTTAGGGAATCTATTAGTACTAAAAACCCTCCTTCTTTCTTTTCCTTTTTCTTATTTTTTTTGGCTGGTCATGGGGCCTGAACTCTGGGTCTGGGCGCTGTCCCTCAGCTCTTCAGCTCAAGGCTAGCGCTCTACCACTGGAGCCACAGCGCCACTTCCTGCTTTTTCTGTTTATGTGGTGCTGAGGAATCGAACCCAGGGCCTCATGCTTGCAAGGCATGCACTGTACCGCTGAGCTACCTTCCCAGCCCACTTCCTTTTTCTTTTTTATGCCAGTCCTAGGGCTTGCACTCAGAGCCTGATGCTGTCTTTGAGCTCTTATGCTCAGGACTGGGCTCTACCACTCTCCAGCCACACCTCCACACCACACCTCATTTCCAGATTTCTGATACTTAATCGGAGATAAGAGTCTCACAGACTTTCCTGCCGGGACTGGCTTAGAATCATGATCCTAATATCTCAACCTTCTGAGTAGCTAGGATTACAGACAAGCCATCTGCACCTGGACTTCCTTATTTCTTGCATCTTAATTTTTATGGGGTGCAAGTTAGGAATTTGCTCATGATTTTTATTTCTCTTTGTTAAACATTGAATTCAAAATGTGTTTAGCTGAGTGTGATGGTGCATACCTACAATCTGAAGGAAGACTCAGGAGGTTGAAGCAGGAGATCATAAGTTTGAGACCAGGTTGAACTGCATAGAAAGAAAGACCCTGTCTGAAAACAACATAAAGAAAATGTAGTAGTGATTATATTGGTCTTAAATTTTCTTTTTTGTGTGTTCCCTATTTGTTATTACAATGAGCTACAGAAAGATTTATGTCATTTAATCTGATTGAGCAGATTTTAACTTTGAAGCAAGCATTTAAGTTTGAATTGTATGTCCAATTAGTTACAAAAACACTTAAAAACTTTTTGTTAGGTGACGGGTATTGAGGTAATTGAAAGTTAGAATATGTTATAATACTTTTGGTTTTGTTGCCTTACAGTCTCCAAGTAAAGTGTGTGCTATTTTGTTTCCACAGCACTTTTCCTTTGCACAACCTTTATGTTTATTTCAGTATAGCTCCATGTTGACTAGTTCCTTATGTTGTGATAGTATGTTTTTGAGAAATATGACTTGCCACACAAAAGCAACCTGTGTGTTATTGTAGATCATAATGTTGGTATTCTGTTGGATTTATTTTTCATATTTTTGGTAAAGCTTTCAACAGTAGTGATGATACATTATCTGGAAATGGTTGTCTAAGATTTACGTTAGATTTCTCTGCCTTAGTTTTCTAACCAAAATTTGTTCTGCTGTTATATTCTGTATGTTATTAACAGTACTCAACACATTGCAGCAAATACTTGAATAAAATGGGCCGAGCCTAGATGTAGGAATGTTTAGGACATGTGGAATTTTGTTGCTTGTTCTTGGAATTTGGGCAGACAGGCTTTTTAAAAATGTACTGCTGGGTGCTGGTAGCTCACATCTGTTATCTCATAGCCATTCAGGAGGCTGAGATCTGAGGATTACAGTTTGAAGCCCTACAGTGCAGAAAAGATCCAATGGGACTCTTTATCTCCAATTAACCACCCAAATTGGAAGTGGCACTGTAGCTAAAGAGGTAGAGCGATAGCCTTGAGCACAAAGAGGCTCAGGGACAGAGCCCAGGCCAAAAATAAACGTGTGTGTGTGTGTGTGTGTGTGTGTGTGTGTGTGTGTGTGTGTGTGTGTGTGTGTGTATTGCTGTAAAAATATCAGATTGAATTAGAAATACTGCCTTTTCTTCCTCTTGGTGGTACTGGGACTTGCACGTAATGCCACCTGCTTGCTAAGCAGGTGCTTTATCACTTCAAGCCCTTGCTTTAATTTTCAGATAGAGTCTCTGTTGTTGCCTTGGACTGCTGTTCTCCTACCTATGATATAGCTAGATTCACAGACTTACTTGGGATCACAGGCACACATCATCATGCCTGGCTTAAGTTGAGATTGTGGGAGAGTCTTGTCGTCTTGTCATCTTGTCATTGTGGCTCAAGCTGTAATCCCAGCTCCTTGGGATTCTTTTTTTTTTTTTTTCTTTGCTGGTCCTGGGCTTGAACTCAGGCCTTGGACACTGTCCCTGAGTCTGTTTGTGCTCAAGGCTAGTGCTCTATCACTTGAACCGCAACACTACTTCTGGCCTTTTCTGAGTACTTTATTAGAGATAAGAATCTCATGGACTTTTCTGGCTAGGCTAGCTTTGAACCCCAATCCTCAGATCTCAGCTTCCTGAATAGCTAGGATTACAGGCATGAGTCACCTGTGCCACGATGCTACTTGGATTCTAATGCCAGACCAAATACTGGGGTTTGAATTTAGGACCCCAAGCTTGCTATGCAAGTTGATGACCACTTGAACCACCTTCAGTCTAGCCTTATAAATACCTTTTTGATTAATGCCTTGAGTGTGCATACATATTCTTCCCTCCCTCCTTTCCTTCCTTCCTTTCTTCTTTCCTACCACCCTGTTTTTTGTTGTTGTCATAGGATTTGTTTTTTGGGTTTTGTTTTGGGGGGGGGGGGGTCCGGTCGTGGGGCCTGAACTCTGGGCCTGGCCGCTGTCCCTCAGCTCTTCAGCTCAAGGCTAACGCTCTACCACTTGAGCCACAACGCCACTTCCTGCTTTTTGCTTTTTGCTTATGTGGTGCTGAGGAATCGAACCCAGGGCCTCATGCATGCAAGGCAAGCGCTCTACCACTGAGCCACCTTCCCAGCCCTTGTCATAGGATTTGAACTCAGGGTCTGGGTGCTGTCTCTGAACTCTTGCTTAAGGCCAGCAGTTTACCGCTTCAGCACCACTTCCAGTTTTCTGGTGGTTGGAGATAAGAGTCTCATGGACTTTCCTGCCCAGGCTGGCTTTGAACTGTGATCTTCAGACCTCCTGAGTAGCTAGGATTACAGGTGTGAGGCACCAGCACACCCGGCTTTTTGCTCCCTTTTTGTTTTACAATTCTTTCATAAATCCTTAATTTTTAACAACTTCTGTATGTCAGCCAATGTGGAATGAAGGTGAATAAACTATCTGACATGTTCTAAGGAGCTCATAATTTAGCTTAAGACAGAAAAAAAAAAGCAGAACTTACTATATATTATAAGCATGGGAGGAAAGAAGAGAACATCTAAATCAAAGAACCATGGAAAGTTTTCTGGTGGAGAGGATATCTATGCTAGGCAAAGAAAGGAAGGAAAATGTTTCAGTTACAGGGGGAATAATGAATTCAAAGAACAAACAAGATGCAAGAAACAGAAGTTTGTTGTGGTTAATGTTAAGATGTGTGTTTGAGGTTGGAATAGAAGGGCAGTATGATAGACTGAGGCAGAATGGAGGAGTTGAAAATAACTACTACCACCTACACATACCTTTTTTTGTGGTGCTGGATATCAGACTCAGTGCCTCCTAAATGCCAGACAAACCATTCTACCACTGATCTACAGCTAATCAGAAGATTAAGATCTGAGGATCATGGTTCAAAACCAGCCTAGGCAGGAAAGTCTGTGAGACTCTGATCTCTAGTTAACCAGCCTAAAGGTCAGAAGTGCAGCTGTGGCTCACATGGCAGAGTGCCAGCCTTGAATGGAAAAGCTCAGAGTCAGTGCTCAGGCCCTGGTTTTAAGCCCTGGACTGGCACATGTGCGTGCCCTGTGCCCACATGCTACGTGTGCTTCCCCCTCTCCCCACAAACACAGACAGTACATGGAACTACTGAAAGGTGGGGGGGGGGGGGCGGGGGGAGTTTGTGCCTGTTCTGGGGTTTGGACTTAAGGCCTAGGTGGTGTGTGTGAGCTTTTTTGCTTCAGACTTTTGCTTTCCCACTTAAGCCACAGCTCTACATTCTGCTTTTTTGGTGGCTAATTGGAGATGAAAAGTCTCATGGTCTTTTGTGCCTGGGCTAACTTTGAGCCACAGCCCTCAGATCTCAACCTCTTGAGTAGCTAGGATTACAAGTGTGAGCCACCAGTGCCTGGCCTGTTGAAGGTTTCTAAGATGGGCAAAGATGTTGGATTGCTTTTGTGGAAACATCATTTTGGTACTATTGAAATGAAAACACCAAAAGAGACATCTGAATAGAAGATCAAGAGATTCCAGGTCTAAGATAATACTGAACAATGTAATAGGAGGGGGAGAAGGACCAGATGAGACATTCTAGAAGTAGAATTTAAGACATAGTAACTCACTTTAGCATAGGAGAGGAGGAAGACAGAACTTTCCATCTTAGGGAGTTAAATGTCATGGTAGTAAAGCTGAATGGGATTTTGGAGTGTCCAGGAGGTCCATATCCAAGTAGACTTCCTAGTTAAGATAGGGGATTAAGGCAGCAGATAGGAGGAAGTCAGAAATTTGGATTATCTGATGAAGATGATAGCTATATAGTTCATATGTTGAGAATATGTTGAGGTGGTTTAAAAACCATATATGGCAAAATGTATTTTATGTGGTCTTTTTGATGAATAGGTAGTTTTGTAAAAACACTGTTTTCTGTCCAAGTTGTGAATTCTTTGCTTATTGTAATTTAAAAAAAAATGTGCAAATGAGAACATAATGAATGAAGAATGTACGTTCCATTGTTGGGTAGGTTGTGTACCTTCTTTATGGTGAACATGGTTCTATGTACTGAGGATGCAGCTATGAACAGAATTCTTACCCTCCTGGAGTTTTTGTTCTGTCTGAGTCCATGTAAACAAAGAAAAGTGGACTAAGGATAAGTGGGATGGAAAGAAATGAAACAGTCTGAATAGGAAGTTAGAGTGATGGAGAATGTTACTTTTGGTTAGGTGGTAACCTATTTGAGTAGGTGAGCTTTAGGATATGAAACAAGTGATAATAGGTAACTAATTCAGTTTAATGGAGGAATTGCATTCCAAGTAAAAGAAATGCAAAGGACTTGAGAAAATGTTTGGCTGGTTTGAGCTTTGTGTATTTGAGGACCAGGAAGAAGGCCATGAGGGTTGGAGTGATGGGAAATGAGAGAATATCACAAGGTCCTGTAAAGTGCAGTGCCTCGTGCACCATTGCAAGAACTTTGAATAAAGACTGAATGTGTTGGTGCTATAGTTTGGCTATAGTTTGATGGTGCCCATTAACAGTTTCATGTGTTAGAAACTTGGTCTCTATTGTGGTGATGTTAGGAGATGGTAGGAACTCCTAGGAGATACGGCACCTAATAAATAAGGGAAGTTACTCTCAAAAAGATAAAGGTACCTCTCCTAGGACTCTGAATTAGTCACAAAAAGAGCAAAATATTCATGCCTATAATCCTAGGTACACAGGAGGCTGAAATCTGAGAATCATGGTTCAGAGCAAGCTTGGACAGACAAATTCTCAAGATTCTTAACCTCTGCTTAGCAGACAGCCAGAGGAGAAGACATAGTTCAAGTTGTAAAGCACCAGCCCTTAGCAGAAAAAGGTAAACCAAGTGGGAGGCCCTAGGTTCAAATCCCTGTAAAAGGAGAGGGTGGGGTTCCGGACCCTTGGACTGCTAGTCTGGGGCTTTCAGCCTCCAAAACTATGAGTTAAGTAGTCTTTTTTTTTTTTTTTTTTTGGTGCCAATATGGAGGCTTGAACCCCAAGTCTAGATAGATGCTGTCTTTAAGCTTTTTTTGGGCTCAAGTCTAGCATTCTGCCACTTGAGCCACAACTTTACTTTTGGGTTTCTGGTGATTAGAGATGGGAGTCTCATGGATTTCCCTGCCTGAGATGGCGTGGATTATTTTATAGGTGTGCACACTGGCACCTAGTTCTCTTTTAAGTTACCCAGCCTAAGATGTTTTTATTATAGTAAAGGAAAATGTATGGATAAAGGAAGCCTTCAGATGTTCTTAAGCAGGAGAGTGAAGTGATCTTCATAATTTTCAGAACAGAAAGATAATTGTGTAGAAGTGGATATGTGAAGATCAGTCATAACGCAATATCCTGTTCTGGGGGAGATGGTGGTGGACCAGGTAGGAGAATTGATAGTATCAGGGATAATGGAGGTGATTGAATTTGAATGGAGTAGATGTAAGGTGGAAATTATACTTGCTACTAGTTACAGATGAATACTCCTAGAGATCTTACTTAAACTCTCTTCTGTGATTGTTAGATGGAATTCCTGGAACTAAGTACAACCAAGATGGCATTGCCAATGTCTACATTCCCCTATTAGTGAGCAGTGAGTGCTCAGCCAAGAAGTTTACTCAGTTTCTTGTTTTGTTTTTGAATTTAAAGAGATATAATTCATATAGCATAAGTTCACCTTTTAAGTCACACATTAATTACTTTTTAAAAGTATTTTTACAAGGTCATGTATCCATCACTATTACCTAACTCCAGAATGTTTTCATTCTCCCAAGGAAAACTATTTACAGTTGTTCCCCTTTCTGCCTTCCTCTAGCCTCCTTTGGCATCCACTAATCTACTGTTCCTATTTGTGCTTCCCATGTAGCTGGGAAGAAAGTATGTACCACCATGCCCAGTTACTGGCTGAGATGGAGGTCTTGTGAATTTTGTGTGGGCTGACCTTGAAGTGCAGTCCTCCTGACCTCTGCCTTCCAAAATAACCAGGGTTACTTACAGGTGTGTGAGCTGCTAGTGCCCCATTAAAAAAATATATTAATTTATTTTTGCCAGTCCTGGGGCTTGAACTCAGGGCCTAAGCACTGTCTCTGAGCCTCTCTGTGCTCAAGGCTAGTGCTCTACCACTTGAGCCACAGCTCTACTTCTGGCTTTCTCTGTGGTACTGAAAAATCAGAGGCAGGGCTTATGCACTCTACCACTAAGCCACATTCCCAGCCACACACACACCCCTTTTTTTTAAAGTAATAAGATTAGATATTTGTTTTAAGGATATCACAGATGTGGGCTGGAGCCATAGCTTAACTGGCAGAGTGTCTGGCCTAGTACATTGGAGGCCCTGGGTTTAAACCCCAGTGGGGGAGCAAGGGGACAGGATGACACACAAACGCAGACTTTTAAATATTTTTCTCTAGTCCCTATCTACCACCCAGTATCTCTGACCCTGTGACTATTTTCCTTTTCCCAGTTTGTTGATACATGTAGCAGGCTATTACTAGGTTAACATTATCACTGACCAAAGAACTCTAAAAAGGAAACCTTTGGTAAAACCACTTGTTCTTCCCATCTTTTGTACCCTTCTTCAAACGTGACCCTGGCCTCCTGTTGGCCTGCACTTCAGTGCAGGGTCTTTGAAGACAACTTTTGTCTAGGGGGATGTGCTTAGAGTGCATTTGTGTGTATGAGATGATTTTCACAGAAAACTTCATCCTTTACCTCTTCTTGCCCATGGCAGCTGTCACTGAGAGGATAATGGTCAGTCTCTACCACCAACATACGGCTGCAGGGGTGATCTCAGGTGCCACTGCTAGTACTTTTCTTCATGAAGCCAGTGGTGGCCACCACAACTGGCTGCATATTCCTGTGGTTCGTTGATGTGGCCATTTTGACAGCAACCACCTTGACTTACAGCAGAAAGCAATGAATTGTTTAAGACTAGAACTCACGGGGCTGGGAAGGTGGCTCAGCGGTAGGGTGCCTTGCATGCATGAGTCCCTAGGTTTGATTCCTCAGCACCACGTAAACAGAAAAAAGCTTGAAGTGGTGCTGTTGCTCAAGTGGTAGAGCACTAGCCTTGAGCTGAAAAGCTGAGGGACAGCGCCCAGGCCCAGAGGTCAAGCCTCAGGACCGACCAAAAAAAAAAAAATAGAACTGCTGCCTTCTTTTTGATGTGGCAAAACAAAATTAGTAATCTCTTGAGATGTTCCTCTACATCTGTAAGAAGTACTCATTAATATTCTGTGAAAGGAAGCCATAATCATGTTCTTTTTATACTTAAGTGATTATAGATTATGGAAGGCCTAAATTTAGGTAAAACTTGCAGTACAAATAAAAATAATTAAAATATTTTCAATTACCTAAGTGCAAAGTATCACTCTACCCTTCGAGCCATACTCGCTCAGCCAAAGCTTCACTGTCTAGCTTATAAAACTTGAATATAAGACAGAGGGAAATATATCAATATTGCCTTTATGGTTTGGTTTCTTAAACCCAGTGAATGTTGAACAAAACAAACTATGAGTAGCTTTTGTTCCAAAAATGATTGAAATATATTCATTTAATAATTTAAATTTTCATTTATTTAAAAATGTGATTGTATTTGTTACCTCTTTAACTAGTAATCAGTATGTTTAACTTAATTTTAAAAGGTGATTAAATGTTATTAAAATTATATTTCTGTTCTCAGGAGTGTGTAAGGAATCCTGACACTCAAGTTTTCTACAAAAGATAATAGGCTTTCAGGGCTCAAGCCTGTAATCCTAATCACTCAGGAGACTGAGATAGGAGGATTGGTTTGAAGGTAGCTGGGGCAGGAAGAGAATTGTAGCTCTGGTGTAGAGCACTAGCCTTGAGCAAATGAGCAGGGATAGCATCCAGTCCCAGTTCAAACCCTGGGACCAGTGCTCCCATGCACATGCACACGGACACATGCAGAGAGAGAGAGAGAGAGAGAGAGAGAGAGAGAGAGAGAGAGAGAGAGGGGAGGCTTTTATAAAAGTGGTAATTTTTATACTAAAACTGGAGCCAGCATTCAAGTTTGAGGAAGAAAATACTAATTTATGGAATTATGTAAACAATTTGCTAGAAAGTAGAAACATCTAAATTCAACTTCTATAAACACAGAAACCTTATTTCATGTTTATCTTGCTATTCTAATCATTATATTTTAGCCTGGTTGATAGAAGCAAGGGGCATAATAAAACAAGCACAAAGAAGGAAAAGTTTATTTATTTACTTATTTACTTACCATTTCTTGTCGTTGTGGTACTTGAATTCAGGGCGTGGGCACTATCTCTGAGCTTTTTTGCTCAAGGCTAGCACTCTACGACTTTGAGCCACAAGACCACTTCCAGTTTTCTGGTAGTTACTTGGAGATGTGAGTCTCATGAAGTTTTCTGCCTGGGTTGGCTTTGAACCATGATCTGCACTCCTGAGTAGCTACGATTACAGGCATGAGCCATTGGCACCTGGCAAGTCACTCATTTTTGAGGAGCATAGACATGAGGCATGTATGTGTGTGCGTGCGTGCACGTGTGTGTGTGTGTGTGTGTGTGTGTGTGTGTGTGTGTGTGTGTGTGTGTGTGTGTGTAATGGAGATAATTGTTATTGAATAAGGTTTTGTTAAGTGTTAAAGTGAAATGCTAAATTGAAAATGCTTTGTACTACGTATACTTGGCGTGATTTTGGGTGGTAAATGGAAGCTTTTATTCTGACAGGAGCCTGTATTACTATTATTTTTTGGGGGGGAGGGTCTGGTTGTGGGGCTTGAACTCTGGGCCTGGGCACTGTCCCTCAGCTCTTCAGCTGAGTCTGGTGCTCTACCACTTGAGCCACAGCGCCACTTCTGGCTTTTTTCTTTTTGCTTATGTGGTGCTGAGGAATCGAACCCAGGGTCTCATGCATGCAAGGCAAGCGCTCTACCACTGAGCCACCTTCCCAGCCGCCTATATTATTTTATAAGCTGGTGGAGCCAAGTCTTTCATCAAGACTTGGGATTGAATTGTGGCAACTCTATGTGCAGTTTTCTTTATATACAAATTTCTTTTTATTTTTTGTGGGGCTTGTACTCAGGGCCTCAGTGCTGTTCCTGAACCTCATTGTGTTCAAGGCTAGCACTCTACCACTTGTGCCACAGCACCACTTTGGATTTTAAGTGGTTAATTGGAGATCAGAGTCTCACAGGGACTTTTCTACTTTGCTGCCACCATTGGCTTTGAACCACGATCCTCTGTTGTCAGCCTCCTAAGCTAAGATTACAGGCGTGAGCCACCTGTGCCTGGCACAATTTTCTTTTTAAGAAGGCCAGTGTCCTCATACAAAGAATGATTGTACTTATCTCAAGGGGTTGTTGGGGTGACTACATGAAATACCAGCATTTATGTAGTAGGTTCTTATTAAATTGTAGATGTTATTTCTCTAGGAAGAATGTACAGATTCTAGTGATTTAAATAGGATTTTGGGGTTATGTAGTGACAAAATAGTTCACTTAAAATTTGGGGCAAATGTTGCAATTTTGTAATGAAGGTTAGAATCTGTTACTTCTGTTTTCTTTTAAAACTCTACAAGACATTGTTTATGCAAGGTGAAAAATTAGTTTTATTTCAGGGACCGTTTTTTCTCGTTTCTAATCTTTTTTTTCCTCAGTCTTTACTTGTGTAGAAACTTAGCAAATAAAATACTTTTCTTCTTTGCTAATCTACTGCCATCTTACTCAGATCAGATTTTTTTAATGGAAAAGTATTTACTTCTAGACCTACAGGGTTGTTACTGGATTAGATGAACCACTGGAGTTTTTTGTTGTTTTGTTTTGCGGGGAGGAGGGGGAGGATAATAAACATCCATCTCTAGGCTTGCTTATGTAGAGCAAAAATTTTCTCCTACAATTGATCAGGTAACTATTCGGATTTGGCAGTGGTGAGTCCCTGGGAACCAAGCAAAAGAGGGCTGGGGCCAGGAGGAGGCTTCAAGACTGGCACTGCTGCTGTCAGAGCTTAAAAGTGAGGCAGGACTTTTTATCTTAGAGTTGTTTATTTTTTAAGAATACAAATAACTCACCAAGAGAACTTTCTCTTTTTCTACTGGTGCTAGGGATCAAACTCAGAACCTTGTGCAAATGCTTTGCCATTGAGCTCCAACCTCTAGCCTGCCTGCCTGCCCGCCCACCCGCCCTCCCTCCCTTTCTTCCTTCCTTCCTTCCTTCCCTCCTTCCTTCCTTCCATCCATCCATCCATCCATCCTTCCTTCCTCTCTTTCTGGTCCATTCCCTTCCCTTCTGTTTCCTTCCTTTTTGATGTTTGAAGCAGGATCTTGCTCAGTAGCCCAAGATGTCTTAGAACTCCCGATTCTTTGGAGTACTGCAACTAATGCCATGTGACGACTGGCTAACCATTTCTGTTTCGTATTTGAATGTTTTTGCTATAGGTTTTACAGTGGTTTGTTAGTTTGTTATTTGAGATAGGATCTCACAGTGAAGCCCAGGACTGGTTTTTGATCCTTTTGTCTCATTCTCCTGAGTGTTGAGATTATAAGTGTGGGTCATTACTCCTGGCCTCGCACAGATCTATGCCATTCTTTTTTGATGTGTTTAGCAATATTTTGTTTACATTAAACATGCTTTCTTATTTCCAAATTATTTTTAATATTTACTTTGATGGTACTAGGGTTTGAACTCTTCAACAAAATTATTAATATAAATTCTTTAAGTTTTGGTAGATAAATCTTTGGAGGCCTCAGAGCAGTATTTAGCAATCTGTAGATGTTCAGTTAGTTTTGTTAATTTATTTGAATGTCTGGTATTATTACCAAAGAGGTAAATAGCTTTGCAATAACTATACAATGTAATATAGCTTCTTACAGCCTTATGAATTGTTTTTATAGCTGCTATTAATGAAATTTAATTGTATGATGTTGCTAATACAAATTAAGTTGTGAGAAGTAGTGAAAAAAGAATCTTTCATTAAATAGCCACCTTTGAAGAAGTTCAAGTAAATTGGCATAGTGGCACCTGTTGGTGATCCCATCACTCAGAAGGTGGCAGCAGGAAGATCTCAAATTTGAGGCTAGCCTGGATCTCTAAAAGGAATTGGAGCTGGGGGCTGGTGACTCACATGGGTAATCCTCGCTATTTAGGAGGCTGAGATTTGAGGATCACAGTTCAGAACTAGCTACGGCAGGAATATCCATGAGACTCTTATGTCCAGTTAGCCATCAGAAAACTAGAGCACTTACCTTGAGCAAAAAAGCCCAGGAACATAGTGGAATTTTACACAGCCATTAGAAAGAATAATATTAGGTCATTTGTAAGGAAATAGATGGACCTAGAAAATCATGTTAACTGAGGTAAGCCAAGCTTAGAGAGACACATGGCACATGCTTTCTCTCATTTACAGAAGCTAGATCTAAAATATACCAGGACATAATAAATTATACAGGACTCTAGGCATCCACACATAGTGAGACCAAAGGAGGATGCTTCAGAGGAGGAACACATAGGCACAATGCTATGTGCCTCTGAACATATAAAATAATACTTACTGAAATAAACTCCAGGAAGTGGAAACAAGGTTTTTTCCTTTGTTACTGTTTTTGTTTGCTTTTGTTTTGTTTGTTATCTGCCTTTGGGAGGAAGGTAAGGGAGGTACAGGAATGGAAGGACAAAGGGTTGAACAAATACAGCAGTGGTACTAACTAGACTCTATGTTGAAAATGAACTGTATAATTTGTATGTGTGAGGACGGGAGGGAAAAACAGAGTGAGTATCCTAAAAGAAGTGTACAGGCTCACGCCTGTAATCCTGGCTGTTTAGGAGGCTGAGATCTGAGGACAGCATTTCAAAGCCAATCTGAGCGGGAAAGTCCATGAGGCTCTTATCTCCAGTTAACCACCAAAAAACTGGAAGTGGCACTGTGGCTCATGTGGTAGAGCACTAGCTTTGAAGCAGCAAAGCTCAGGTACAGTACCCAGGCTCTGAGCTAAAGCCCCATCACCACCATCAACAACAAAAAGACATTACTTGACTCAGTAACTGTAACCCCTCTGTACATCACCTTTATATAACAATAAAAAATAATTTAAAAATAAGGGTCACTCGGGCACTGGTGTCTCATGCCTATAATCCTAGCTACTTAGGAGGTTGAGATCTGAGGACTGAGGTTAGAAGCCAGCCCAGGTAGGGAAGTCCATAAGACTCTTTGTCTCCAATAGACTAATCAGAAAAAGTTGGAAGTAGTACTGTGGCTCAAGTGGTAGGGCACTAGCCTTGAGCACAAAGAGGCTCAAGGTCAGTGCCCAGGTTTCTGAGTTCAAGCCTGAGGACCAGCAAAAAATTAAAGGACTTTTTTTTTTTTTAAAGGGAGGTGGGTAGTGCTTGGAATATAGCTTGGTGGTAAAGAGCTAGCATAACATGATCAAGGTCTTAAATGCCTAAGAACGTTTATTGAATGGGTAATTTTGAGACAGACCAGTGCAGATTGACCCCAGAGGATAGACCTAGCTCAGGGATAGACTGGTTTCTAAGCAATTCTTTTAATATTACCATTACGTGTTTTTGAGTGGTACATTATATCTTCATAATCTTTATAGTTTTTTAATTTATAATTTTATAGTAATTTCTCACAAGGTCCCTTTGAGGCAGGTCAACAGCATTTTCCCATTTTATGGTTGAAGAAACAGATGCAAAGATGTTAAGTGATTTGCCCACAGGCATGTGTTAAACCCTAGTAGTTATTAGAAGTAAGGAAGTTGTTACCATTTAGTGATCTTTTCATGTCTTTTTGGATAGTGAGTATAGTTTAGGAACTTTCTGCTTACTTTTGAAGAAAACAGTTTTAAAGCTAGTTTACTTTGCATTCTTTTGTATATGAAAACTATGAAATGAAATGAAGTACAGTGAATTTACTTCTATTTACCTTTGATAGATTGAAAATTAGTCATAAATTGAAGAAAGCAGTATAAGTCTTTGAAGTGCTTACATTTTTTTTTTTTTTTTTTTTGGTCCGGTCATGGGGCCTGAACTCTGGGCCTGGGTGCTGTCCCTCAGCTCTTCAGCTCAAGGCTAGCACTCTACCACTTGAGCCACAGTGCCACTTCCGGCTTTTTTCTTATGTGGTGCTGAGGAATCGAACCCAGGGCCTCGAGCATGCAAGGCAAGTGCTCTACCACTGAGCCACCTTCCCAGCCCCAAGTGCTTACATTTTTAAAGTAGGTAAAAATGAATCCTCAGGCTATATTGCTGCAAGGTAGTTTGAATGCAAAGACTGGTTCGTGGTGGCAGAAAAGAGTACTGAAGTCATTTAGCTCTGTGGATTTAGACTCTCCCTTTTCTTCAAAGATATTATCTATCCAAAAGAATTAAAGTCTGGATGACTTCTCTTAAAAAGCATACTTTATTCATTTGGAAGAATTTTTTGGACCTGATTGAATTATTCTTTTTCTCCTCTTGCATTAGCAAATACTTTTCCTGTATGTGCAGCTCTTTTTCCCCACCCAGTTGAAAATAATTCCACATATAATCTTTCTGTATGGACAGGGTGAATGGGTAGTTTCAAGTAACGTAACTATTGTAAAAATGCTTTACTACTACTACTACTACTACTACTATTGTCTTGATAGTACAGTTTAAACTCGGGTTTTGCTCTTGCTTGCGCAACTGGCACTCAGCCATTTAAGCTATGCCTCCAATCTGTCTTTGGAGATGGAGTATTGCAGGCTTTTTTTCCTTGATCATATCTTAGCCTACCAAGCACCTAGTATTACAGGGATGAGGCCCCTACCCCTACCATTTTCCAGGTAGGGTCTCTGTGTTTTAGCCTGGGGCAGATCTCTACTTTGTGCAACTAGGATGACAGGGTACTGCCATTCTTGGCTTACTGGTTGTGTTGGAGGCTTGCTAACTTTTTGCCAGAGGCTGGCCTCAAACTGCCTTCCTGATCTCTACATCCTGAGCCACCACACCTTGCCTAAAAAGATACTATTTAAGGGATTATACAAAGCCTGAAATTTGTGTATTTACATTTGGAGTGTCAAGACAGATGCTTTAATGACATTAAAATAAAATTTGAAGAAAAAAATTGGAAGCATGATTTGAAAGTTCAGCTGAATCTTCTGTGCAAAATTTTATCCTCATAACTAGCCAATAAGAAAATTTACCATCTACAGTATTATATGGAATCTTCTAAGTTAGAAATTTTGAACATAGGGTCTTTGGCTTTTAGTCATTTTATAAATGTAAATCATAAAAGTATCTTTATTTTCACTTACTCTAAAACTGAAGCTATCACGTATTTCAATTATGAGCGAGGGCAGCAAACCACAGCAACTGTTTCTATGATTCATGAGTAATAGAAATTACAGATGTTTCTGTATCACATTACAGTAGCTGTAGATATCTTCAAATATTGTTTAACACCCTCCTATTTGGAAACTAGGATAATTATTCAATGGACTTCTATGTCATATATAATAATAAAGAAGAATTATATATGATTATAGGAAAAAGATTGCTCTGATAATCTACATGTTTTCTTCCTTTCTTTTCCTTTCCCTCCATCCTTTCCCCTCCCCCCCTTTCTGGCCAGTCTTGGGGCTTGAACTCAGGATCTGGGCATTTTCTCTTTGAGTTTTTGTTTTTTTCTTTTTGGCTTAAGGCTAGTGCTCTATGTCTTGAGTCACAGATGCTCCACTTCTCATGAACTTTCCTGCTTAGTCTGGCTTTGAACTGCGAGCCTCAGATCTCAGCCTCCTTAGCTAGGATTACAGGAGTGAGCTACCAGCTTCCTGGCTCACATATTTTTAGCCCAGTCCTATCTTTTATAGTATATGTGTAGTGTTTGTGTGTGCACACGTGCTCACATGAGAGAGAGAGAGAGAGAGTAGAGTGTTGGATCTGAGCCTAGGGCCTCATGTTGCCACTGTCCGCATGGCTGGAGCTCTACCACTTGAGCCAGCCTCCAGTCTGGCATTTTGCCCATTAGCTGGAGACTAAGTTTTGAGGACTTTCCTGCCTGGGCTTACTTCAAACTGGCCTTCCAGGTTTCACTTCTTAAGTAATGAAGATTACAGGTGTGAGCTACCAATAACTACTGAGAACTGATTTTTTTTTTTATACTTAGTGTTCCTTAGTGATTTTAGAACATTATTTTCCAGAAGTTATACTTAGTAAATACTTATTACCTGACCACTGAGGTTTTTTTGTTTGTTTGATTTTGTTTTTGGTCAGTTGTGGGGCTTGAACTCTGGACTGGGCACTGTGCTGTCCCTGAGCTCTTCAGCTCAAGGCAAGTGCTCTACCACTTGAGCCACAGCACCACTTCCAGTTTTCTGGTGGTTTATTGGAGATAAAGAGTCTCACGGACTTTCTACCTGGGCTGGCTTTGAACTGCAATCCTCAGATCTCAGTCTCCTGGGTAGCTAGGAAGGATTACAGGTGTTAGTCACTGGTGCCTGACACCACAGAGTATTTTTGCACATATTCTGGTAAGTTCAGGGCATCTGTAGACTGTATAGATGGTACATACATATGAGACTCTGGTGACCTCAGGGCTCTGCTGAGTGGGCAGCTTTTTAAAGCTGTAGAGAACATTACCGTTGTACTTGACAATTGTTCTGTGTAGGCAGTTTCTACTTTCTCTAACAGGCTATGCATGTGTTGCTGTAAGTTTAAGACACATTTGACATAGGAAAATAATGTGACTTTTAGAAAAATTTCCAGAGATACTTAGTCATGGTCTGTTACTTGGAAAAATATTGATATCGTCATAAATCTTACTGAAAGTTTTTTGCCAAGAGTATATAATGGTGGTCAACAGTGTTAAAATTTTACTTTCAGTGATTGTAATAAAGATTATTGGTTATTTTGATTGGTTATGAGAACTGTTCCTATTTAAGTAGCTAAGATTACAGGGCTGAGCCACCAGTAAGGTTTGTGTACACATATCAGTGCTAAATTTTACTTTTGACTTACTGTATGAAGATACAAAGCCATTTAGAAAATTTGCTTTTTTGCATAATGGTGGCAGGATTGGACTCTATTCATTTCTTCTGGTTGCTGTAAAAATTAGTACAAATTTGGTTGCTGTTTAAACAACACAGACTTGCTGTACTTCACTTGCAGGTCAGCAGCCCTGCATGGTTCTTACTAGATGGATTCCTTAATCAGGCTCCTGGGGAGAGTTGGTTTTCTATCTTTTCCAGCTTTTTTTTTGGGTGGGGGGAGGTCGGGTCGTGGGGCCTGAACTCTGGGCCTGGCCGCTGTCCCTCAGCTCTTCAGCTCAAGACTAGCGCTCTACCACTTGAGCCACAGCGCCACTTCCGGCTTTTTTCTTTTTGCTTATGTGGTGCTGAGGAATCGAACCCAGGGCCTCATGCATGCAAGGCAAGCACTCTACCACTGAGCCACCTTCCCAGCCCTCTTTCCCAGCTTTTAATAGATAAATTCACTCATTGCTTTTCTATTCATTCTGAAATGACAGCAGCCTAGTATTTCTGATTTTGACACTGACTACCTCCATCAGTAAGGAAGTCTGTGTTTACAGTACACCCATCCAGATAATTCAGAGTGTTCTCTCCATTCCAAGGTCAGTTGGTAGATAACCTGCTATTTAAACTTTCCCTTGATAAGTAATATAACCTTCTGAAGATTAGGATGCAGGCCTTTCATTTAAGTTATTATTCTGACTGCTACAGCCTTCTTAGTTTAGCAAAAAGATGCTTTAAATCCCTCAGTAAAATGGGGTTGATATTTTCTGTTTACCACAAAAGAATTTTGCTAAGATGGAAATTATGTGCCAGTGTATGCAGGTAGAATTAACAGACGCTTTGTGGTTGGTCCTATGTGCTAGAAACTTAGGTTGTGGCTAGAGGTGAGGAGAGGCCAGGTGGTCTTCAAGCAGACTTCAGTGGCTTATCAAGATCTGGAGTTATGCTTGACCTCAGGAAGCAAAACAGTGATTTGTGGTCCTTCCAGAGAGTGGGGCTTCACTATTGCCATTCACTTTTCTCCTAAAGGCAAGGTTTTGTTGTAGAATTTATGTCTTTCCTGACCTTTGCATGTTGAGAATAGTAGTAGCTTATAGTACAGTATTGAAAAAAAAAGTTGAAAGCTGCCTAACTCTTCATTTGTTTCATGACTGAATTTTTTCTGTAAAATAAAACGCTTTTTTTGTTGTTGTTGTTCCAATGCTGGGGCTTGAACTCCGGGCTTGGGTGCTGTCCCTGACCTTTTTTTTTTTTTTTTTTTTTTTTTTTGCTCAAGGGTAGTGCTTTGAGGCACAGCTCTACTTTGTGCCATTTGCTGATTAATTGGGGATAGGAGTCTCCTGAACTTTCCTGCCCAGGCTGGCCTCAAACTGATCTCAGCTTCCTGAGTAGCTAGGATTATAGGCATGAGCCACCAGCATATGGTAGAACTTACTTTTTAAGTAGACTTTTCTACTTAGTATGGTTTTCCAAAGGGTCTTTGTAGAAAATCTTTAGAGGAGGTCTTGAGTTACTGCAATTTTAAATCGTTTGTTATTTTATCTCTCTATATAGCTATGTATCTGTATCTATCTCTCTCACTCTATATATATCTAGTTGGTGTTTTTAAAGTTGGCAGTCCTTACCTTGACAGTTGTCACCTCTTGGTTAGCACAAAAGTTTTAAACTCTGAAAACAGTCCTGGGAGGCAAGCTGTTCAAGAATATATTGTAGAAATGATTATCAAACCTTTGTAGAAGGAAATTTTTAAGGACAAGTATGTATCTTCTATATTGTTCCTGTCTTACTACAAACCCAAGTAATTGGGTTTTTTCAGTTCTGTAATTGGGTTTTTTCAGTTCTGTATTTAGGAAATGCTGTGTTTATCTAGATTCCATCAGGATGGTGTATTTACATATGTAACTCCTTCTTTGAGCTGTAACAGGTAATTTGATTCTAGTGACAGAATTTTGTGACTGTAAGGTCTTTCCTGATTCTGATACTCCTCTGTGTTGTTACTGCTTGATATATATATATATATATATATATAATTTTTTTTTTTTTTAAATCATATAACATTCTTTTTTGCCGGGCACTGTTGTGATCCGAGCTAATCAGGAGGCTGAGATAAGAGGCATACTGTGGCGGATTGGTTCACTGTCAGTGTTGTAGATTGTTGTCAGCCTGTTACATCCTTTGTAAAATCGAGCTAGCATTTTGCTGACTAATTGGAGATGGAGTCTTACGGATATTTCTGCCTGTGCTGACTTTGAAAATAGATTTACCAGCCAGGCATCAGTGTCTCACACCTGTAATCCTATCTACTCAGGAGGCTGAGATCTGAGGATCACTGTTCAAACTCAGCCTGGCCAGGAAAATCCATGAGACTTTTTTTTTTGGGGGGGGGGTCCGGTTGTGGGGCCTGAACTCTGGGCCTGGGTGCTGTCCCCAGCTCTTCAGCTCAAGGCTAGCGCTCTACCACTTGAGCCACAGCGCCACTTCTGGCTTTTTTCTTTTTGCTTATGTGGTGCTGGGGAATTGAACCCAGGGCCTCATGCATGCAAGGCAAGCGCTCTACCACTGAGCCACCTTCCCAGCCCTCCATGAGACTCTTATCTCTACTTAACCACCAGAAAACCGGAATTGGTGCTGTGTGGCTCAAGTGGTAGAGCGCTAGCCTTGAGCTGAAGAGCTGAGGGACATCGCCCAGGCCCAGAGTAAAGGCCTCACGACCGACAAGAAAAAAAAAGAAAATAGGTTTTCTAGGTCTCAGCCTCTTGGCCAGCTAGAATTGGTAGCAGGAGCCATCAGCGAATTCTCCCCTCCCCTCCACTGTTTTAGATCTTAATATATAAAATAACAATTTGAAGTTGCTTAGGACTCCGTGACTTAGTTTCAGCCAGTAGTAGATCATGACTATTCCTTTAAGGTACTTATCCAGTGTGCTCAAAGTAGGTTTTATGTTTGCCAGATTTTAGCCATTTTCTCTTGATAGGCTCTACCCAAAAGGTATTTTATGTTGTGAAACAGTAGTACATCAGTTTTCCTTAGTGGGTTGTGCATGCGTGCGTGCGTGCATGCGTGCGTGTGTCCTGTTCTTTACTGCCCAG
This sequence comes from Dipodomys spectabilis, assembly GCF_019054845.1. NCBI lineage: Eukaryota > Metazoa > Chordata > Mammalia > Rodentia > Heteromyidae > Dipodomys > Dipodomys spectabilis. The sequence continues at coordinate 428,204 of NW_024870773.1, forward strand.
GGATTTTGTATGTGATTCCATTTAGGCTTACTGGGTATGTTAAAAACAGCAAGAAATGGAAATAATATTTCATTAATGCATGATGTGAGAGTGATAGGAACATGCCAAATTTGATAGTATTAGCAGTGTTTTTATCTTGATATGTGATTATGATAGAAGCAATGGTCAGTTCCCTAACATCCTTGTAATTTGCTAAGGTGACTCGGACTCAGTATGCTATATTTATAATTGATTGATTGCAGCAAGAAGATACAAAGCCTCACCAGTAGGAAGCAAAAGTGCATAGGGTAACGTCTGAGAGTAAACTAGGCACATACTTCTCCTTAGGGTCACTCCAGGCACACAATTCCCCCAGCCAGAAATTGTGGCAATGCAGAACTGTTGCTAACTGAGAAATGCCTATTAAAGACTCAACATACGGGGTTTTGTCTTGTCATCCAGTGCCTTATACATGTCCAAATTCCAGACTCTGAGAATGGAATCAGGTGTCATGCATAAATTATACTGCTTGTACATACATACAGCGCAGTGAGACACTCTTAACAATTAATGGTGAGAATCATTCAGAAATTCCCGTCAACTTCCAAGAGCCAGTCTTTCCAGCAGGTTTCTCTGACATGAGCAGTCTCAGGACTGCTGTAAACTCCCACACAGAAGTATTAGATTTCTATTTTTGTATTTTTTTGTTGTTTATGTTGGAGGCAAAAATGTGTCTTCCTTCTTTGCCAGGGTCTTCTCAGAGGAACTTTACTATAATATATTTAACTGAGGTTTATGTAGTTAGGAGGATGTCTTTCTGCCACACTCACATCATCTGTTCTGATTCTAGCACTGTGGATAAAAGTATTTTGTGGGAGCTTGAGAGTCCAGAAAATATTTCCCCAGACTATTTGGAAAGCAACCCGGCCTGGTCAGACAAATTGCTACTGTGGCCTTGCACCACTGCTGTCCTCCCTATATTTCTTTCTCTAGTCTTATATTCCTAAGACTTAATAGCATAGGTACTCATTCATACCTATTCGTCACCTGCTTCTGTTACTAATTTCTACATCATCTAACTGTTAAACAAATCTGTTCTAAAAAGAATTGTAAGGATAGCAATTTAAGGCAGACCATGCATTGAGTGTTTATCACATCAGGCAATGGTCAGCATTTTACTTATATGTAGCAGTTAACATTTTTAAATGTATTTTACTTAACACATTATGTTTAGTGTGTAATATATAATATATAAACATATTTTTTACTATCATCACTCTCTTATCTTAAAAATGTAAACTAAATCAGGAAAGTCAAGTAATTTGTCCCAAGGGTCATACAGCTTTAAGTTACAGACTTTGGTTTGAATTCATGTGTTCATTCAGAGCTCATAATTTTTGCCTCCCAGTGTAAGGTGCCTTTCAGTAGAAGGTGTTTGTGAAATATAAGTATTTTCCTACTTAAGAGCAATCCCATTTAGAAGTGCATAGTGAACATCTAATGTCTTTGGTTTAACAAATACTTCCTTTCTGTGTAGGTGTTATTTTAGGACAAGAGCATACAAAGATGAACAAAACATTGTATCTGCTTTTTAGGTTATCAGTTTAGATAACAAATCATTAAAATACAATAAGGAAGGGTAGATGTATATAGTTCGATAGTAGAGTTCATGAGGCCCTGGGTTAAACCCCCAGCACACCAAAAACAATTGAGAGGTCACCCTAACAAAATGTGTGCTTGGGACCACATCAGTGCATGTGTTAGTATTGTAACCCTGGTTATCAAAAGGCTTTTAATGCTATAGAGGTATTAAATTAGAATGAATTCTATGACTTAAGAATATTTATACATATTTTGTGGGCCAAGTTAGTTGATGGATTTTTAAACAAATAGTTGTACAAAGAAACTACCTCAATAAAATATTGTGGTAGTTTGCTTTTCAAAGAACTGATCTTGAGTTGGGCTCCTGTGACTCACACTTGTAATCTTAGCTACTCAGAAGGTGACGTGTGAGGATCATGGTTTGAAGTCAACCTGAGCAAGAAAAATCTGTGAGACTTATCTCCAATTAAGCACCAAAAAGCTGAAGTGGAGCTGGGCTTAAGTGGTAGAGCACTAGCTTTGAACACAGAAACTCAGGGACAGTAGTAAGTACCCAGGCTCTGAATTCAAGCCCCAAGACTCGCATGTGTGCACATGTGTGCATGTGCGCGCGCACACACATATACACACACACAAATAATTGATCTTGAATAACTGATATTTTGTAGACAGTACCAATGTTAGCCAGCTATTTGAAAAATTAGCTGTTTTTCTTTTCCTCTTTAAAACTTAAGCATTTGGTGTAGTAGAGGCACATTAGAGATTACTGTTGATTTATTTATGCACTTCATACTTCCCTGGCATTTGTTAACTTGAAGGATTCTTTAATCTACCAATAGCTGATTTGAAAATCGTTTATGCATTTCAGAGTTCTCTTTGAAATCAGTGATTTTTAGGTACTGGTTAGATCATTTAGTAGATTGACTAGAAAACTAATTGCTTAAGCAGTACAAGATAACTGTGAAATAGCTGTTGCCCTGGCAACTAGAAAGCTGTTCTGTTTGCTAAACAAAGGGTAGTCATTTTGTAGTTTAATTTCTCTTGTGGTGCTGAGGTGCTGTATAAAAACATCTTACTTTAACCTTTGAGATGGTCTGTGTTATTGACCAAAATCACAGAATCAGAGCAAAAAGGTAAAATAAGAGGATATTGTATTTTTGTTTTGGGCTTTACAGATAAATCTCTCAGTACTAGTGTTGATCAAAGGAATCTTAGCCAATTCCCCACAAAATGCCTTATATACTTTTAGTTTGGACAAAAATATGTCAGACTAAGAACAAGTATATAGTCTTGGTTGTTTTCCTATCATACTAAACAATTACGCTATACTATGCAGCCAAGCATCCCTGAGAGTCAAGACTTCTTATACTAGAGTTCATTATTGTTACTCAATGTGTGAGTTGAATAAGGGAGATAATATTTTAGAGAATTTCTTTACACACACAAACACATAGCTTTTATAAATGTATATACATACTTATACATATGCAAATATACATATTTAAATAAGGATGACAATGAATTTGTAAAGATAAGAAAAGATCATTTGTTTAATTCCAAATTCTTGCTGCCTCTAGGACCATCTTGGGATATTACTAGTATTTCTCGTGAAACAATTTGAGAAAAAATGCTTATATATTTTTCCTTTGGTTATGGAACTAATTGATATAAGCAGAAGAACTCATTAGAATTATTAGATCCTATGTTGAAATGTATGCTGTGCAAACGATTCAAAGAGCTAGATTAGGGCTATTAAAAACTAAACCATAGTGGAGAAATGTATTATTTCAGGTGGAAAAGTAAACAGTAAACTCAGAGGAAGGCATTTGAATGTTTTGCCTCAGTAGTTTATTTGAGATGGCTCAGATTGGATTTCTTCAAAGAGTTTTCATCAATAATTTGAGTACAGTTTTTCTTTCTTTTATACTACCTTAGGGTTACCTATAGAAATATAAGGTCTAATTTTAATTTGGATGGCAGCCAAGATATAGCTTAAATATTACAAGAGGTTTTTTTATTCAGACATTGAGTTGTTAAGATTTGCCGTCTAGCAAATGGACCGCTTCTTTAGAAGTAGTCTACAATACAGAAATGTTTTATTGAGTAAATGAGTGAATAGTGGGTGCTTGGATCCATAAATGAAAGGGTGGTTTTGTTAGTGAGCTCAAGGATCATGTGTTTAATAGGAAAAGGGTGTCTTTGTTTTACAAAATTAAGAAAAGTAAGGGAAAAAGGTGAGTGGGGAGGGATGGGTGAGAACCTTGTGTTCATAAACTCTTATATGGCAACTCCTTTGTACAACTACTTAAATATAACAAAGAAAAAAGAAAAGGATGCTTTTATATTTCACATGATAAACATTACTGTTTTTAATTTATATTTTATAGATTGGCTTGTTAAAAAGTACAGCCTGTACTACTACAACCTTTCATAGCTATAACAGGATTAGATCTATTATTCTGAGGTTTGATTGTGGGAATTAGGCGGTTTAAGTCTAATAATATTTCTTTGCATTTTTAGGCCCTTGATGAGCCTCCCTATTTGACAGTGGGCACGGATGTAAGTGCCAAATACCGAGGCGCCTTTTGTGAAGCCAAAATCAAGACAGCAAAAAGACTTGTCAAAGTCAAGGTATAGTATATGTAGATCTTTGTAAATTGTTAAGTATTTGATATTGGGTGTACTGAAGAATTACTTTTTTGCACAGTGAGTTTCTAGAAGTAATGGTTGTAGAAATGCTGCCAAAGAATTATTTATTTGAGTTAATAGGAATAAGATTTGATTATCATAGTTGATTTTGGGGGGGGGGTGGGGTCTGTCTTGGGGTTTGAACTCTGGGCCTGGGTGCTGTCCCTGTGCTCTTCAGCTCAAGGCAAGTGCTCTACCACTTGAGCCACAGCACTACTTCCAGTTTTCTAGTGGTTTGTTGGAGATAGATTCTCACAGAGTTTCTTGCCCCAGCTGGCTTTGACCATGATCCACAGATCTCAGCCTCCTGAGTAGCTAGGATTACAGATGTGAGCCACCGGCACCCTACCATATTTGATTTTTTTGAATGCCATTTCACTATATAAAGTTGGTGTTATTTGTATTGTTAGTGTTTTAGTGCTGGAAAGAACCTTAGAAGTTATTGATTCTCTAATTTAAGAAATTTGAGGCCATTATAGCAAAACAGTTCATTGATTTTAAGATATCCTCATCTATTTTATCCATGAAATTGGAATGCCACTTAAAACTGATGGTGTCTTAGATAATGATGGAAAAAGGTATACATCTATAGAGTTGTTGATTCTGGTGTTGATTCTTTTGTGTTTACTGGTACTACTGGGGCTTGAATTCAGGGCCTGGGTGCTGCCCCTATGCTTTTTTGCTAAAGGCTTATACTTTACCATTTGAGTTACAGTTCCACTTCTAGCTTTTTGGTGGTTAATTGGAGAGAAGAGTGTCCTAGACTTTCCTGCCCTGGCTAGTTTCAAACCTGAGTCCTTATATCTCAGCATCTTGGGTATCCAGGATTGCAGTCATGAGCCACTGGCACCCAGCAAAAGGGAATACATTTTAAACAGACTTGTGTATAGATTTATTCCTTACTAGTTTTCATTTATGTGAGCATTTATTTGCTAAGCAGTATAAAGGTATTGACATTGATTATCAAGAACTAGTTACCATTTGTAAGTGGTTAAAAGTTTAACTGAAGGAAGACAGATGCTGCCTACATGATTTAAATGTGATAATACTTTTTGTGTGACAAGGAAGTGCTTGGGATGCTGTGGAGGCTAGCTTCTTTCATCACTGGTTTATGAGTGAGCCTGTTACCTGAAATGATGATAACCATAGAAGTCTGATAGAGCATATTAATTGGTTGATCCTTATAACAATGCATTTGTCTTATGTAGAGAAAATAACTTTTTCTGTGCTAAATCCTGAAAGCGATCATGTTTTTTTGCCAGATAATTAAATTTTGTTTTCTTCTGTTTCTACCTTTTTTTTTGTCGGTTTGGGGGCTTGAACTCTGGGTCTGGACGCTGTCCATCAGCTCTTCAGCTCAAGGCGAGCGCTCTACCACTTGAGCCACAGCGCCACTTCTGGTTTTCTGAGCGTGTATTGGAGTCTCACGGGCTTTCCTGCCTGGGCTGGCTTTGAACCGTGATTGATTCTCAGATCTCAGCCTCCTGCGTAGCTAGAATTACAGACATGAGCCACGGCGCCCGACGCTCATTTCATTTTTTAAAATCCTTTTAGTGGTGTAGGGGATTTTGAACATAGGCCTCTTGCTTACTAGGCAAGTTCTTACCATTTGAGCCATGCCTTCAACCCCCTTTTTCATTTGTTATTTTCAAAGTAGGGTTTTACTTTATGCCCAGGTCAGCCTGGGATGTATATCCTCCTGTTTACATCTCCAGTGTAGGTGATGTGACAAGCACCTATCACCATACCCAGCTATGTTTGCTGATGAAGATGAGGTCTCAGGTAATGAGGTTGGCATCCAACTGTGATGTAATCCACTATAGCCAATCAACTCAGCTAATTAAAATTAAAACTTTTATTTGAATTTACTGTCTTCATGTCCATTTTCCACTCTGTAGAATGGATTATAAAATACAGTAAATATCTGAAGCTAGATTGCAGTGTTTGAATCTCAGCTTTACCAAGTAATACTGTTGTGATCCTTGACCACTTCTTTGCCTTAGTTTTCTTACCAACAAAATGAGAATAATCATGCTTACTTTATTAGAGTTGTGAAGATTTTTCTTTTTTTCCTTCAGTGCTGAAACACTCTACTACTGAGCTGTATCCTTACCTCTGAAGATTAAGTGTTGTTTAGTTTTCAGTAAATATTTGAGGCTGCTAGACTTGGTGGTGCATGCTTGTAATTCTAATATGTGGGAAGCTATAAAGCAGAAGGATGGAGAGTTCGAGGCCAGCCTGGAATACACACAGAGACCATATGCCAAAAAACAAAAGAAGAACAAAAATTTGTGCTCTTGCTTGTTCCATAAGGCCTTTACAAATTATGTAGTCTATAAGATATCTACATCTTCTCTTTGTTCATTTTTTAGGAAAAGTACAACAGAACTAATTGCTCATAGTATTGAATAAAGTATGATGAGTGGAACATGAAGTAATTTAGATGTGATATTTTGATACTTCTCTTTTTAAAAAGACATAGTTTAGGCAGTTATCTGTTTAAATAATTTTTCAGTTAATGTGGCTAAGCACATTTATATTAGACAGCTGACTGTATTATAGTAAAAATGAGTAGTTGCTACATGGACGTACTTACGTTGCTTGATTATATTTTTGGCGGCTAATTAAATTTATAATTTCTAGGTGACCTTTAGACATGATTCTTCAACAGTGGAAGTTCAGGATGATCACATAAAGGGACCACTAAAGGTAATTCATGTATTAATTCTAGTATCTGATTGGGAACCTAATGCCTTGTTATTACTTTTTAAGTGAATTTGTTACTGAATTGATAAAAGAAATTTATAATTTTCTTGAAAAAGACTAATAGAAAAAAATTGATTCATTGTTACACAAGACTTAACCATGTTTAGTAATAAGATGAATGTTAAAGGGAACCTTGACTACTCTTACTTAAGTGTTTCAATATTGTTTCCTTTATTAAAATAATAGTTTTTTTTCAGGATTAAGAGATGATGAACTCTAGAGATGAGTGATTTAAGTTGTACGTTGTAAAAAGTGATGTAGTTCAAAAACAAAACTTGAGGCTCTTAATTCTTGGAAGCCAACTACTGGAATATGAGCTCTTTTAAGTAGGTAGTTGCTTTATGTTTTCCCCTCATTGACTGGGTAAAGTAAATGCATTTTACTTTCTGCTGGTGAGCAAGCTACAGGGCCACTCTATGCTCTTTACTCTTTATAAATGTCTGAAAATGGACATTGGCCTTGCTGGGGAATTTTTTTGTGTGCCAGTCTTAAGGCTTGAACTTGGAGCCTGGGCATGCTGTTCCTGAACACTGTACCACCTGAACCAAGCTTCTACTTCTGGGTTTTTAGTAGTTAATTGGATATAAAGGTCTCATAGATTTTCCAACCTGGGCTGGCTTTGAACTGCGATCCTCAGATCTCAGCCTTCTGAGGAGGTGATATGACAGGCATGAGCCACAAGCGGATAGCTAGTGGATAGCCACCTGGATAGCTAGAAAAATTTTAAGAAATTCTGAGCATTAAGGAATCATTTATAGATGTTAAGAAAAATGTTATAATATAGGTGTGTATAGGCCAGGTTTTTTTTTTTTTGCCAGTTCTGGGACTTGAACTCAGGGCCTGGGCTATCCCTGAACCTCTTTGTGTTAAAGACTAGCACTCTACCACTTGAGCCACAGCACTATTCTGGCTGTATTTTATTGGAAATAAGAGTCTCGTGGACTTTTCAGTTGGCTTTGAACCACGATCCTCAGATCTCAGCCTCCTAAGTAGCTAGGATTATAGGGGAGAGCCACCAGCACCTGACTTTATCTGCCAATTTTAACTGTTGAATTTTCAGAGTTTTGATTGAGCCTCCTCCAAGAGCATTTGTATTTTGCATATGTTAGGCACTGTGGAAGACTAAAACAAAGTTTGGTGTGTGTGTGTGTGTGTATGTTGTTTTACTGTTAACCTGGAAAAAAAAATCATTGCCTGTCATTTCTATTTTGCAGGTATCTTCAGTATTTCACGTGCATGTTTATCACTTACTGTCACAAAAAGAAAAAATATATACAGTTATCAAATTACCTCAGCCACCATTTATTTAGCATTTAGTATGTACTAGCACTCTGCTAAGTCTGGGAAACTGAAGGGAGGAAGTACTTTGACCTAGTCTTTAGTCATCAATGGTGATAACCAAAATTCTAACAGGTTCATAGTTTAACTGAAGATAAGCGTCTCGCAGACTTTCCTGCATAGGCTGGCTTTGGGTCATGATCTTCAAATCTCAGATTTCCGAATAGCCAGAATTACAGGCATAAGCCATTGAAGCCCACCTCCTTGTTTTTCCTTATTTAAGCCTTTTTTTTTGTATGTGGTTAGGCTAAAGATGTTTGATTTTGACATAGGTAACTACATAAATAGGTAACTACATTTTGACATAGGTCACTACAATTTAGTTTTAAGGTTTTTGTTCTTGTTTTTGTTTTTGTTTTTAGTCAGTACTTGGTTTGGGCCTAGACCTTGTTTTTGTTCTCTACTATTTGAGCCACACCCCAAGCTTTTCTTTGCTTTTAGCTTTAGTTGTTCTTCAGGTAAGGTCTCAAGTTGTGTTATTTGCAGGAGAGGTAGGTCTAGGACCAGTCTCAGACTTCCATCCTCTTACTTATGGCTTCCTTATGTAGCTGGGATGACAGATTTGTGGCAGTATGCCTGGCTTACTGGTTTGATGAATCTCACTGACTTTTTTGTTCTAGCTGGCCTTTGATGTCTGCCTCCTGAGTAGCTAAGATTATAGGTGTTGAACCACAGCTCTTAGCATCAAGAGTTTTCAAAAACATTTTTTGTTGTCTGTAGGGAGGTTGGTTTATGTGTGTGTTTAGAATCTGAATTGTTCCCTTTTGTAATTTTCCATCAATATTTAGACAGTGTCAGCATTTGGATAAGCATTTCTCTGAGAGGAAATAAATCACCAAAAATGATGATTATTTAATCTCATTACATTTTCAGTCATAAGTTTAGGTGGAAATATCACCTAGGCCATTTGAATATTAAATAAAA